>NC_090923.1:1153746094-1154049124 GCF_040938575.1 Ambystoma mexicanum
TTTGTCGTCGTTGAGACAGAGGCTGTTGTTAGCCATCCAGTTTTGGATGAGTGAGTAGATTTGGTTAACCAGGAGGGAGTCTTGTTCATGGTTGCCTGAGAGAGGAATGAGGATTTGGGTGTCATCGGCGAAATTAGTATAGATGACACCCAGGGTATCCAAGGCTGCAAATAATAGCTTGGTGTATGCATTGTACAAAGTGGGGGATAGGCAGGAGCCTTGCGGCACACCTGCAGGGACAGACACTGGGTCTGCTGATTCTTTGCCGATGGATACTCTGGAGGTCCTGTCAGCCAAGAAGGATTTGATCCAGTTGGTAGCGTTCTGAGCTAGGTTGAAGTTGTTTGCTAGAGTGTTACAGAGTTTGTCGTGGTCAACCAGATCGAAGGCCGCTGAGAGGTCCAAGAGCATCAGAAGGCAGAGTTTACCTGCTTCTCTGGTGGCATCCATTTGGATCTTCAGATCAAGGAGGGCTGTCTCTGTGCTATGGTTGGGGCGGAAACCTGACTGGCGATCTCCTAGTAGGTGATGTTGTTCCAAGTGGTTCTGAATTTGGCAGTAGGCTATTTTGTCGATTATTTTTAGGAGAAATGGGACCGTTGTGATGGGTCGGTAGTTAGTGGGTATTGTTGGGTCCAGGGAAGGTTTTTTTAGAAGTGGTGTCACCCAAGCTTTTTTGATACTGGTGGGGACTGTGTTTGTGAGGAAGGAGGCGTTGATGAATTCAGTGATGATAGGTGTGAGAGTGGGGGCGCATAGTTTTACTAGATGGGATGGGAATTGGTCTTCCTTGCAGTTGGAGGCTTTGAGTTTCGTTATAGTGTCAAAGACTTCTTTGTTAGTCACTGGTGAGAATTGGAATGGGGGACCAGTAGTGGCGTTTGAGGTGGTCGTTGATATGGTGGGAGGAGTTTTGTCAGCTAGGAGTATTTTTTTACTATCGATTTTATTTTGTAGTAGGAGGATTTTGGATGAGAGTGCGTTTTGAATGGTGGTGCACCAGTCTTTGCTAGCGTTTGAAGGTGCTGAGATTTGACAGGGGTTTTCGAGCTCTCTAAGAATGGTAAAGAGTTCTTTGCTGTCTGAGGACGCGTTAGCAATGCGGAGGTTGAAGGCATTGGCTTTTTGAGTGATTATTGCTGATTTGTAAATTTTGTTGGCTTCGGCGAAAGCTGATGCCGATTCTGGGGTGTTGTTTTTCTTATGGAGGTGTTCAAGTGATCTTTTTGTGCGTCTTAAGGCTATAAGTTCTTCATTAAACCAAAAGCAGGAGCGTTTATCAGGTCTACAGGTTTTAGTGGTGATGGGTGCAAGTAGGTCGATGGTTTGGGTGAGGCATTGTTGGTATTGTTCTGCTAGATAGGAGGGGTTGTTGGTGCCTAGAACCATATGGGCAAAGGAGGCACTCAGGGCTGGAATGAGTTTGTCGGAAGAGAGCTTTTTGATATTTCTAGTCTCAAAAGTTTCTGGTTTTTTAGGGGTGATGTGTTCGGTACTGGTGTTGTCTATGGTGAAGTTGATTGCATAGTGGTCTGACCAGTTGATTGGGAGCCTCGAACAATGGGAACATCCCATAGGAAAATATTCGCGGTCGAATATAAAAGGAGGTTCCACTGCCACCAGCCAAAACTCGATCAGGGGGGACGGAGACGTGCCCCCTCGACTAACAAACCCCAGGGCAATCGAATTGCCCCGACCAGTACATCCACAATATGATGGTTTGTACTGGTTTCTGTTAATAATTTGGGACTAGTAAAGCCAATGGTGACTTTACATGCCCTGGGAGACAGTAGTCAGTCCCAGGGTATGGAGTCTATGGTGGGGTGTCACTATGACACCCCTGTGTTACTGCACGGAGGGTGCTGTGTAACACACGTTAGGAAAAACACATGAGACCCTATGGAGCCCATAAAGCACATTACCAGTCAAAGGAATACCATAAATCATGTCCAAGAGTGGGAGAAAAAAAGAGTCTCACTCTTGGCAGGAGGAAAAAACAAACTCCAGAAATCCAACAAAGCTGCTGGGGGACTCACTAGGTTAGGAAATTCAGCCTAAAGAGAGAATTCTCCCTAACAGCGAACAACTAGTTGGGTGGAAAAAAACAATCTGAGGGACCTCGATGTGTGAGGGATTTTGGGTACACTACACGTCACCTTAGGTATAGTGTTACAGGAACGCTCATGTCAACGTCCCCTTTCGATCCTCAAAAAGAAAGATGCAATACTCTGCGATTACCACGAGATGTTAGACTATATGCACAGCTCTACGGTGGCAGCGCGATTAAGTTTTGAAACAGCGTTATTATTGCTCTAAGCTCCGGATGAGACACGGGCTCACCCCGGTTTCTTCCTTTTTCCCTGTCTTCATTACAGAATGCAGGCGTCTGTAGAATCATTTATACACCATTACTTCCACGCAGAATAGGTTTTGCCGTTTGGCCGGAAACACTTACCTACCAGATGTATCTAATAAACGTATAGAGACCTCGTCCGACGCGGGACACCGATAGTGAGTACATTATTCCCTTATTCATTTGTGCTTGTGATCAGAACAGTAATCAGATAATACATTGTGAGATTAGTAACACTACTCGTACCAAGGCAACTATTTTGAGATGTTCAGCACTAGCAAATAGACTGATCAACAGAGAGACAGGTCTCGTGCTGATTACCGCTTACATTGAAGAGTATCCCTGTTGTTCAACAGACTTCCCACTGGACCTCGGTCCACACCTGGGACTGGAGTGACGACAGACATACCAGGCTCCACTACGTTTAACGTACAGGCTGATTGCCCGCTTCCAACAATGAGGATGTACAACTTTTACAATTCCGATGTAAGTTAACTTAACATCTGAGTCCTTCCTTTATGGACTGTGGTAGAAAGTCTACGCCATACTGATAATCAGTTCACTCGTGGGACAGTGCAGTTTTTAATAGTGCGTAATAGTGACTCCTTGTCAATCATTTCTGGTCCTTCTGTCTGTACCCTAGTAGGGTGAAGCTGGGTTGGTGGATTGATACCTCTATCTATGGTCCAACTACCAGTGTTAATACTTTCCAGTGGTAAATTGGGGAGGAGATGATGTGAACAATTTACAGGCTTTTTCCGTTCATCTTTTTTGGTAATGATTAACCATTAGCCCATGAGCAACTACTAACAAGTTGTCTATATATTTTATTCCCTGCTCTCATTGTAGAGTACCACGTATTGGAACAGAACAATATGTATGGATCAGATTGTAACGGCACAGACTCTGCTACTTACAACAAAAAATCCCCTAAAGAATTTCCTTCCAATAATAACCTACGATGTGCATACAGGAAAGAAACATGTTGGGTCATTTTGAGCTGCATTGATATTGCTCTTCATTCAGCATTATTGATTCTATGAGAATGTTTTGCAGTACCTATGTTGTGTATGATGTATGTGTTGACTGTATGTTCTTTGTGAAGTGTAGTGCCTTGTGTCACAACTTCAGTGTTAGCCATTTTTTTATTCAGTGCGGCCTACATGTGCTGATGTGGTTCTTATTTACTAATATGAATTTTTAATGATGATCAAATTATTTTAGAATTAAAATTGATTTTTTTGTATTACCTATAACGAGTGACTATTGAATTCTTACTTCCCGCTGCAAACTTTGTTCATGCGGCCCTCTGCAATTTGGACCAAGTACAGCAACCGGTCTCATTGTATTGTTAGTACTTCGCAAAACAACATTTGGATCATTGCTACCACAACTACCCTTCAACATCTACATGACCCTCCCCTGATAACCTCATCAAAAACATGGCCGCACCTGATACAAGTACGCAGATGGCACTCAAATCCTCTGCAAAACCAGCGCCCGCAAAGAACAAGACCCAACACTCGCCAACTGCCTCAATGCCCTAAACGAGTGGATGAGCACCAACAGCCTTTAACTTGATCCGGACAAAACAGAAATCCTGACCGCACCCAACAACCCTTTGAATAACCACCACTACCCATCGCCTATCGAACTGGAAAACCCACCAGTACCATCCAAAGTGGTAAAGGATCCCGGCATACTAATGGACAACTGTTAGGCAGAATTGCATGCAGCACCCTCTGGGACCACCAAATACAATTAGGACTACAGGTGTAAGCAAAACCAAACTTTGGTATCAGTCTTTACTACACAGTTTTGTGGTAGCGAGCAGAGGTTACACAGAGGTCATAGAATCACAGTGGTTCAAGTAGACACTTCTACTCAAGGTTTCTTGGTAAAACACTTATTAATGTATTACACAGTCATATAGAAAACATTTACTAGAAAGATGCAACTTCATATCATACACAAATACACTTCAGTACCAAACCAATAACTTTCATAGTAAATTAGATTCCCCTGAAATAGGAGCAAAATGGCATTTCAGTCACTAGAATAGATCACAAACACTTTCTTAAGCAGTGCAAATAGTTTTAGTTCACTAGAGGACTCGATTCAGTTCAATAGGCCTAGGCCAAAGTCAATGGACTAGTGTCTTGGATAGGAAAGAGCAGTTCTTGAAGTAAAAAGTAAGCTACTTGCCAAAGTTCTCAGAAGTAGTTTGTACGAAAAAGAATCATATGTTGGGTCACAAGCTGATTAGACCTGCAAGTTGGGACAGTTCGGCAAACTTTCACCGCAAGAGGTAAATTCTCTCAATCGGGTTGGCACAGTACCTTAATATGAAGAACAAGATGCAGCAGAAGACGTTGGTTCCTGGCAGTTCCTGCAGATCTCACTGTTCCTGAGCCTCAGTCGTGGGGACAAGAGGGAGGACGTAGGGGGACTCCTGCACTGCACGGGACCATCGAAAACGCTGACAAAATGGAGTCACTTCTGTTGCAGTAGCAGTAATTAAAGCACACAAGCTGGTGTCCTCCCCCTGGTTAATCCTAACCAGCTCTGAGAATGGTATCCAGGTGACTTATGAGTCGATTGGTCCCACCAACTCAAAGGCAGAAGTCGTCCTTGAAGGGGCTTCTCTGTCGAGTTGAACTTGGTAATTCGGACCTGCAGCAGGGCTTCATCGGGCAAACCAACGGTCCAGGAGTTGTAGCAGCCGTCCTCTTCCAGCTCGTCTTCTGTTCTTTCGTTCCAGTGGTCGACTCTGATTTCCAGTCCAAGAGACTCGCCTTTTAAACAGTTTTCTCCCTTTCATTCCAGCTTAGCTGCCACTCACCCAGCAGGGTGGCTGTCCTTGCCGGACAGTCAGCCAGCCAATCATGCCAGAGTGCATTTGGGTCTCCTAGGAGACTAAGCAAAGGGAGTTTCGGGCACCTCCCTCACTTCCTGCCCACCCCAGACACTAGACGTCAGAGGCGGTCTTCAGTCCTGAAGCCCCCAAAGGCATAGAAACAAAGGGACCAAACCTAGTTTGGCGCGCAGAGACAAATATTAGAAGAACCGTTACAAAAAGAAATGGCGAAAAAAGAAGACTGGGACTTGTTTAAACAAAGGGGCTTAAGGCGCCATCTTGAAAAAAATGGCTCCCGCGATTTTTAGCTACCGGTGTTCGCGGTTTGGAAAAATCATGGTAGTTTGTTGTAAAACCACTGCCACCAGCCATTCAGAAAAGGTTTGACTGCTACATGAGTTTCTAGACACAGGGGATACAAGATAACCCCTCCAGCACTCTATAGGAAGACTAGTAAAGTCAATTTAACCCTACATTCTCTGGGAAAAAGTAGTTTATCCCAGAGAAGGTATTTAAACCTTTGGGAAGTCTAAAAAGACATCCCTGTGTCACTGCACTGAGGGTGTTGTTTAACACACATGGCACGATGCCTATGGAGTTATCTTAAAACTCCATAATCAAAGAACAAGAGTCAAATACACATCAAAATACATGAGTGTGGGGAAAAAGGCTCACATTCTTTCCAGGTAAAAAAAATCAAAGTCCTCAAAATCCAGCAAAGCTGCTGGGGGTCTCTAAGGTGAAGAGAATTAGCACATTTATGAAAATTCTCCCCAACACTCGTCCCCCCCCAGACTAAGGGACAGGAGGACTTAATCCACCCCTGGATGAATCTCCTTACTCCAGTCGGTCAAACATTCTGGAGAGACCATCAGCAATTTTGGGGATTACACCCTGACCTGGTTCAATGGTAAAATCAAACCCCTGTAGGCTGATTGACCATCTTAACAATTTAGGATTTCCCCCCTTCATCTGCATTAACCATCTCAAGGGTTGGTGGTCAGTCTGAATCACAAAGTTAGATCCATACAGGTTTGGTCTAAACTTCTTCAGTGACCACACAATAGCAAAACATTCTCTTTCAATGGTTGCCCACCTTGTTTCTGGTTCCCTCAGATTTCTGCTGATGAAGCAGATGGGGTGCTCCCTTCCTTTCTCACCCAGCTGACTCAGAACTGCACCTATACCTGTATTAGAAGCATCTGTTTGCACAATGAAGGTATGGCTGTAGTCAGGAGCTCTTAAGACTGGAACTTGACAAAGGGCTTTCTTAAGTCCTTCAAAGGCTTTGTTGCACTCCTCATTCCACCTGACCTTTTTAGGAAATGTGGGTGAGGAGACTACATTCAAGGGTGAAGCTATGGACCCATAGTTCTCTATGACGTTCCTATAATAACCAGTGAGACCTAAGAAGGCCCTCACTTGGGTTTCAGTAGTAGGGGTGGCCTAGTCTTGTACAGCTTGTACTTTGCTAGGCAATGGCCTTATTTCACCTCCTCCTACCTTATCTCCAAGGTAGAACACTTTGCTCCGACCAATTTGACATTTACTTGCCTTTATGGTCAGATGGGCCTGCTCAAGAGCCTGCAAAACCTATCTTAAGTGGTCAACATGTTCATTCCAAGTAGGGCTGAACACTGCAATGTCATCCAAGTATGCCATGTAGAAGTCCTCCATCCCATTCAGAACTTGATTAACCATCCTTTGGAATGTTGCAGATGCATTCTTTATTCCAAAAGGCATTACCTTAAACTGGTAGAGGCCTGCTGGGGTTGAAAATGCAGTTTTCTCCTTATCATGGTCTTTCAGGGCTATTTGCCAATAGCCTGACGTTAGGTCAAATGTACTGAGGTACTTGGCTGAACCAAGTTTGTCCACCAGCTCATCTGTCCTAGGTAAAGGATGGGCATCAGACTTAGGGACTGCATTTAGAGCTCTATAGTCCACACATAATCTCAACTCCTTGGATCCTGCCTTTGGCACTAGTACAACTGGACTAGACCATGGACTGGTAGAGGGTTCTATTACCCCGAGATCACACATCTTGTGGACCTCTTCCTTTATGTGGGTTCTTACATGATCTGACATCCTGTAACCTCTGCTTTTAACAGGTAAACAGTCACCAGTGAGAATATCATGCTGGCCCCAAGGGGTCAAGCCTGGTGATAGTGAAAACAGGGAGGCAAACTCATTTAACAGAAACGTGCACTCCTCCGGTTGTTCCAGTCTCAGATTAGAAGAGAGATTAACTCCTATTTTCTCATCTAAAGGTTGTCCCCTGAGGAGGTCAGGTAGAGGTTCACTCTCTTCCTCCTCTTGAGCTGATGCTCGAAGCAATGCTCCCACTTCTGGTCTTGAGACATAGGCTTTTAGACGGTTGGTGTGAAAGACCCTGGGGGCCTCCTTAGGATTGCCTAAGTCCACCTGATAGTTGACGTCTCCAAGTTTTCCCACAACCTTGAAGGGTCCTATTCATTTGTCCAGTAAGGCCTTCCGCCTTGTAGGAACCATAACTAAAACTTGCTGGTCTTGAGTAAACTCAACCATGTTGGCCTTCTGGTCATGCCAATGCTTCACCAGAGCCTGACCTGCTCTGGTCATGCCAATGCTTCACCAGAGCCTGACCTGCTTTTAAGTTATCAGATGCTTCTGTCATCATGTGTGTCATTCTCCTCCGGAGGCCTAACACATAGTCAGTTACTCTCACTGGCTTGGGAGAAGGAGCACTCTCCAACCCCTCCTTAATTAGGACCAATGGACCTCTAACTAGATGACTATAGAGAAGCTCAAAGGGACTAAATCCAACTCCCTCCTGAGGGATTGCTCTATAAGCAAATAGAAGGCATGGCAGTAGAAGGTCCCACTTTCTCCTAAGGGGTTCTTCTAAAGCACCTATCATGCTCTTAATAGTGAGTGGAAGCGCCCCCAAGTTAGCACGATCCTCCCCGCAATGGGAGACAATAATGGACACTCCCGTAATGGGAATAAGGCCAAGACAGAGTGCGGGTGAGCGTAAGTGGGAGTTTATCCAAAGAATATGGCATGCAAAGAACTCTGCAACCTCCGAGAGCGCTCTGCCTGACAATCGCAAAGGCAGGCGTATTTCTAATACAAAAAACGTCATCAGAACCTACACACTATAGGGGGCACAAGTTAATTGGGATTGGGTGGCGTCGACTAACTATAGGTGTTGCTGCAGCATGGTTGGTCCGGGTGAGATGTCGTCACTGGTCAGCCTCGTGGGTTGGGTTGGGCCTGGCAGGCCGGCTTGAGGTCATCCGGGCGGTGTTGGTACGCTGGGGCAGCCTGTGACAAAGGTGAATGCCTTCCCTGACTTAGGTGCCCTAGATCATGCACATTGCAGTTACTTAAAACCCCATATCTAACTTCTACAGTAAATCTTTCAATCAATACAACACAGGAGGAATGCACCTTGTGAGGGGTCTGGTGGTCGTCTGTTGGATTTACCGGTGTTCTGACGTCTGGTATTCCAGGTCGAGGGGCTGAGCTCTGGGGGCTTGTGCCGGGTGGTACAGGTTTTATTACTACATTAGGGGCTGCTATGACGGGGGCTCTGTGTCTCGTCCCATTGTCGGGGGTCTTCTTGGGGTGGTCTGGGAGATTGTGGGATTTACGAGAGGGTGCTGGTAGATCAGTGGATTCAAACGTGAGTTTATTACCGTGCTGTAAATAACGCAGGTGGCGGCCGGTGGCCTTGGATGCTGTGTTGGGGCCTCTGACTCTCTGAAGCGGTTCCAGCTTGGTCGGGGGAGGTGGGGGAGCACGGCACAGGCCTTAGCTTTTTTCTACTTGGCAGGCTTCGTAGGATAGGAGGGAGAATGGCCTTGCATATATTCACAAAAGGTATTTTCCTCGTGTGTTGTCTAATTTTGAATACAAAACTTTTATATCATTGGTCTTCTTTAAACTACTATACCATACATATATACTACGAGTTCATTAAACATTTCGTTACTATATTCAGTCTGAGTACCTTATCGTTACCTAACATTACATTTACTACAGAGGTTGATTATTTTATGTACATTAGACGTTACATGAGGTAGTTCTAGGTTATGGCCTACAGAGATTGATACTCGCCGCTTTGGGTGATTAAGAAAACATATACGAGTTCAGGTTTCTTCATAAAATTGAAAACACACTTATACAGGTAAAGGTTATACGTTTGGTCGACATCTTTCTCTGTGGTTATAGCAGCACTAGTCCAGACCTGGGGGTGGCATCATATAACGTTACATCTTTATGGTTGATTCACAGTTTGCAGAATCTGTTTAAACAGAGGTAGTTCATTAATACCAATACTTGAATTATTTTCTACTTCCTTCAGATAGTGATGCTTCAGCTTTTTTCCCCGTGGCCCCGGCCTCGCGGACCAGATCATGCGGGGTACAGTATTACATTGTGAACGATAAAATGTTGCAGTATTGGCATCTCGGGTTTAGCTCATACCCGACTTTCTCATGGGAACGCGCTCGCAGCGGATCTACCAGGGCTACTGCGGCAGGGATACTTGGAAAGCCCTCCAAAGGTGGGGGCCGCGCTGCAGCGCGCTGAACTCACGCCATCTTTGCTGGGCAAGAAGGCTTCTGGGCCTGTCTAAACGTTAGTGTGTGTGTATGATGGATACGTGGGGGCAATGTCATCGGCGGGCAAGCCCTCCTCCACCTGGGCCCGGGTGGCATGAGGGGATGCTCGGCGAGCCATGGTCCTCACCTGGGGAGAATAATGCAGGAGAGGGGGGCCTTTAAGGCCTGTCCTCCCCTACATTTCCCCCCTTTCGTTACTTAAAGTAACGAATTCTTTAGGTCTTCCAACCTTCTGCATTCTTGTTCCTCTACTATCGCGTCATCCCATGCAGGTGTTCCCTTGATGGGCATCCATGCCCTACACACCCCCCTTAAGCTCTCTCCTCTTCTAGCATATTCGTCTGGTGTGCACGTTAAATATATACAGTCACCACTTCCCTCCAAATCTACCCAGACCTCTGTGTACCACTCTAATTCCACGGTTCGGGGCTCCTTGATAGTGGTATGCCATAGCTTGTCTACTATGTCCTTGTCACGGTACATAGGCACTAACCGGTACTGGGGGGTGTTATCTATTCCTGTCTGCACATATACTTCTTGTGTTGCCCTCATTGTACCACCAGAGTTGCCCATTGTCACCATCATCATTGCGCCGTTAGGGACCGTATTTGCACAACATCGGAGGCCCAACTGGCACAGGCAGAACGCCACGAGGAGGAACACCACAGCTGGTACCAGAAATTTCATCGTCATTCCAAGCCAAGAGGGAACCCAGGAGAAGATATTGTCGAACCACGTGCTGGCTTCTACTCCACCTTCCATCTTCATCTTCTCTCCCAAATTATGTACTGCTTCGATCACGTGGGATAAGGAACCATTTTCCGCGTCTTCAGAAGGTACGAAAGTGCAGCAGGCACTTCCTATTTTTCGGCAAACACCTCCGTCAATCGCTGTCAGTAGGTCCAGAACATACCTGTTCTGCATGGTCATCAGGCGTAGAGCTCGCAGTTCTACTTTTATTATGTTAAACCCTTCTTCAGTGTCATTGGCTAACTGAATCAGTTCCCACCGTGTTATCTGGAGCCATTTTGCATTTGCCCTTGCTTGGACACTTGAAATTAGCGAGGCAAAGAATGTTTCTACAGAGCTGAACAGCCGGTACCTGTCTGGGATCTGTGCCAATAAATCAGACGAAGCTTGAGATATGTAATTTGATGCCCGTCTGTTCCGTGATAGCTCTTCTCCCTTCTCTCCGGAGGACAGGACATAGAGGTGTGATTTTGCAGTGGGAGGAACCACACCCTGGTGCATGTTCCCTGGCATCCTTTTATTTTCGTCAACGTGGCTTTCTGGAATCACCATTAGGGCCGAGTGGCCATCGAGCAGCTGCCGCTCCATGCCTGGGGAAGGTGCAAGTAGGCCTGGTTCCCACATACCCAGTATGTGTCCATCAATGCGGCTGTTCCTTTTCTCATTTCTGGGATGGTGAGGGTTTTGTTGCAGTTTTTATTCGTCCCTATTGCCACTTTTCCTTCTCCCTTAAAACATAGTTCGTTCTTGATCTCACTTTGTAGCTTGAAGGGTTTTTCCATTGCTGTTACCCATGTCAGTTTGGAAATGTGCTCCTTCCATACTGGTGTGCATGTTTCTTCCATCCATCGCAGTTTGGCTGGTTGGACACCTCTCAGTGCTTCCGCTTTGCACAGTACTTCTTCATCTTTCCATTTGTTTTCAGAAAACAGTGTCCCTTGTATCGCAAAAAATGGTTCTTTGAGACATACCACTCCAGCTGCTTTTGGGTAGCACGTTTTTTCAGTCTGTATAATCTTGAAAGTGACGTCGTGTGCCTGGAAGGTGTTTTTTATTCGGCATAGCGTGAGATGAAGGAGACACTGGGCATCTACAATGGGCAATTCTCTGGGCAACAACACTTTAGGTGTGCCTGATGCATGGGGAATGAGCGAGCAGACATAACAGCTCTCATTTGTCGTTTGTTTGGCTGTGGCACTCATATCAGCATACCATTTATTTGCTTGGTGGGGGTGCCGAGGATCTTCCATTTTGTCTAAGCCTAACCCATAGTACTCATCATACCCCCTCCTGCTTGTCTCTCTTCTCCACCTACTATCCTTGCTTCTCCTACGTCTGCTGTTTTTGATAGAAGAAAAAATGGGCCCCCCTTCCTCCTTCCCACCCCCCTTGTCAAATTTCTGATATGTTTCCTTATGTTCTTTAATAGTTATAATATTCCCATCTTCCTCAATAAACAACAAGTCACTTTCTTCTGATGGGGTGGGGAGGGTGTTGGGGCTGTTATATAGTTCAGGTATGGACATTGTGTTATTTTCCATTTCTGTTTGTATACCTCTTGAATCTGACAGGGCGACAGTTGGTGGTTCAGTGTAATAACCCCATACAAAGTGTGATCCATCCCACACCAGAAAATCACCTTCTTTAAAATTTACACTTGTGGTTGCATTGCTCCCAGGAGCTCGGGTGACGTTACTCCCCCCTCCCCCCTCGGTCATCTCGATAGAGATGAGCGCTATAAACCAATATGTTACCAGGCAAAACATTGATAGGAAAAATGCAATAACACAAATTGACAATCCACATTCGTATGAATATGTAAGTCTATCTATTACCATTTCTTTAATTCTAACAAATCTATTAGTTGCAGGCTGCCCATTAGATGCCATGGTAATTCCTGTTTGAGATACAAAAGTGCATTAAGTACAGGCATGTAAACATTTCCAACGTTGGAAGCTCTTTTTTTTTTTTTTTTTTCATAAAACATGGACGTGGGTGGGGGAAGGGTTTGTTTCCACAGACACGGGTATTTACAATCAATACTTTTAGATCATTGTATATTATATAGAAAAAACTTCTTCAAAAGAAAGAGAAATTTCAAAAAATGAGAGAACAAAAAAAACATTCAATTAAAAGAGCAAAAATATATGCTTTTTTTTTTTTTTTTTCGTACGAATGCCATGTCATCAGTTGCATTCATTGTCAATCGCTGCACATACAGAAAATCACCTTCACTCATTCTGCACAACTCCACTGTCCGCTGTTGCCTGTGCCTCATCCTGTACCTCACCTTCCACGGCGCTATAGGCTCTGCGTACGTCTGTCAAATGCACCCAGTATTTTAGGCCCTTCACCTTTACTGCCGTGGGCGTGCAAAACACTACCTCATAAGGGCCATGGAAACGTGGCGCATTCCACCTTCGCACAAAACTTCTGACATATATAAAGTCTCCGGGCATTAGCTGTAATGGTTTGTCAGGCAGTGTTACTAATTCTGTTGTATTCCCCTCCTCTCTTGTAGAGGGGGGGGCTAGTTGCTTCGCTATTATACGCGCTGCCCGTGTCAGTTTTTTCAAGTACTCTGTGAACTCCTCTCCCAATACCGCTGCGCTTCTGTGTGCATCAGAACGTTCACGGAGGGGTGAATGTGTTGTGTTCATTCTCCTTCCCGTGACGATCTCATGCGGGGACAAATGGTGGTCTTTACTTGGCTGATTGCGCAATTCGAACAGGGCCAGAGGTAGACAGTACATCCAGGTCTTTTTGAGGGAAAAACATAATTTTGACAATCTGCCTTTTAACAGGCCATTCATCTTTTCCACTACGCCATTACTTTGAGGATGATAAATCGAGCATAATTTGTGCTTTATTCCCAATAACGTAGTCACTTCTTTGAATAGTTCATTAACAAAATGTGTGCCGTTGTCTGAGCGAATAACTTCGCAAATTCCCCAGCGCGGAAATACTTCCCGCACTAGGAACTTCGCGGCGCCCTTTGCATCAGGGCGCGCACAGGGACCTGCCTCCACCCACCTCGAAAATGGACATACAACCACAATCATGTAGCGAGCTCCATTACATCTTTCTCCCATGTCTACATAATCAATGTGGAGCTCTCTGAATGGGCCATTTGGTTTTGGTATCGTACCTCTTAGTGTGCGCAATGTCATACCTGAGTTATAAATTTGACATGTTGTGCATTCCAATGCTAACCTTGTTATGTGTTCATGGAGGCAAGGTGCAAACCAATCTTCTTGTATCTCCGCCATTATGTGTTGCTTTGCGTTATGTGCGGGAAAGTGTAGTTGTTGAAATGCTATTTCTAACAATGTGACTGGCATCACCGCTTTTCCTGAACTTTCTTGTCGCCACAATAAATCAGTCGGTGATTTGCTGCATCCCCTCTTAATCCACAGCAATTTTTCTTCTGCACTAGCTCCCTCTTGCAGCTCTATTATTTCCTGTGTGGGCATCATGTTGTATCCTGTGGGGACCTCTTGGCTTGCTGTGTGGTGCAACATGTACTCTCCTACTTCACCTTTCTGCAAATATGAAGCTTCTTTGGCAGCGGCGTCTGCTGCCGCGTTCCCCAAAGATATAAAATCTGTATTTGTGGTGTGGGCTTGGCATTTTACGATGGCCACTGCCGTGGGGTCTTGCAGGGCCTCAATCAGTTCTTTCAATAATTCTGCATGTTGAACCGGTGTCCCATCTGCTCGTCGAAACCCTCTCCGCCCCCACCGTGCCAGGCCGCCGTGTACTGTGGTTGTCATGTATGCTGAGTCTGTATATATTGTCACTGCGCACCCCTTGGCGGCATGCAATGCTTCTATTAGCGCTATTAGTTCTGCTGCTTGGGCTGAATAGTGTGATGGGAGGCGGTGTTGCACTAGTGTTTCGTATTCATCTTCCTCTAATCGTACCACTGCCATACCCACATGTTTCTCTCCTGTCTCCATGTCTATTGATGCTGACCCGTCCACGAAATACACCTCTCCCTCGTTCAGGGCATTCTCAAAAACCACCTGGTCCTGACCTTCGTCACCTGTGTGCGTTGCGCAGTTGTGGTTCTGCATGTCTTCTATGGTGCACGCCTCTGTGATGAATGTGGCTGGGTTCACTGTTTTACATCTCACTATATGGATGTTTGCGCTGGACAATATTATTTCATATGCTGTGGCGCGTTGTGTTGTCAATGTGCTCTTTGATCGCTCTAATATTGCAAAGAGTGAGTGTTCCACAAATAGTGTCACAGGACAGCCCATTACTATCGTGGCACTTTTTTCAATAGCGAACGCAGCTGCAGCTAGGGATTGCTCGCACGCGAAATGACCTTGCATTACTGCGTCTAGGGTGCCACTATAGTAAGCCAGTGGCTTGTGCCCTAACGATGTCTTTTGTGTCAGTACTGCTGTCATCAGTGTTCCTTTGCAGTGTGAAAATAAGAAGAATTCGCGCCCATAATCTGGATTCGCCAGTACTGGGGCGCTTGATATCAGCTCTTTCAGTGAGTTAAATGATGTGTTCATTTCTTCTGTCCATTCTATGTGTTTGTTTACCTGCTGGGCCTCTTTCAGTGCCTGCAATAAGGGCCTTGTGTATGCTGCATAATCCAATATCCATGCACGGCAGTAGTTGCACATACCCAGGAATTTCTGCATCTCTTTTACTGTTTTGGGCTCCCCAACTGCTCTAATCGCCTGTGCCCTGTCTGGTATGATCCTCTTGCCATCCTTTGATATCAGCTGTCCCAAGTATAGGACCTCTGTCAGACAGTATTGTAACTTTTCCTTGTCCACCTTGTACCCTTTATTGGCCAATAGTGTCAGGAGTGTTATTGAGTCCTTTCTACACTCCTCCTCAGTTTGTGCACACACCAATAAATCATCCACGTACTGAATCACTGTGCTTTCTACAGGCAAATTCCCCAGATCCTCATGTAATATCCTGTTGAAAATGCTTGGGCTCTCACAATATCCTTGCGGTAGTCTGCAATGTTCGAACCTCCTCCCCCCTAGTGTAAACGCTGTTAAGTACCTGCTCTCTTCTGCTAAGGGAATCGAGAAAAATGCATTTTTCAAGTCAATGACCGTGAAGTGGGACGCTGTTTTTGGAATATTGCATAGTATTGTCGCCGGGTTCGGCACTAGAGGGAACTCTTTCTGAATCACATCATTAAGTGGGCGTAAATCTTGTATCATCCTCCAGGAACCTCCCTTCGCCTTTTTAATCGGGTAAATGCATGTGTTGCATGGGGAGTTTGAGGGCACTATTATTCCTTGTGCTAGCAGTGCATCTATTGTCTCTTTGATCCCTTCTTCTGCTTCGCGTGACAATGGATATTGTTTTACCCGGGGTATAATTGCTCCCTGTTTCAATTTTATTACTACAGGCTGAACCCCATGTAATAACCCCACATCATGGGGGCCATTTGTCCATATGTTAGTGGGTACTAACCTCATGTCATCATCAAAAAATGTATGTGGTGCTCCTACTACTGCCATTAATTCAACTTTAGTTTTTCTCGCTGTAACTACAATGTCGCACGGCATTGCTAGTTCCATCACTATTTCGCCATCTCTCTCAGTGTCAGAAAATAGCTCCTCGTCCGATAGCTCCCGCAGTGGGATATTTGCATTTGTACACAGTACTGTCCGCCACTCACATCCTTCCATGTCAACTCCAATCACACATATTCTGTTTGCTGACACGTGTACTGCGTGTAAATCCAATGATAGCACTGACCCGGGAGCAGTGTCGGGGCTCACTATGGGGCGGAAAAGGAATTCGGCTGGGATTCTCCAATCCGTCCTTTTTAGTTCTGGTACTATGAGAGCCAATGTTCTCATACCCTCAACAAACATCTCCTCGTTTCTTGGTAACCCTCTGATCTCTTGCATGATTGTGTGGCCGTGTACTACTGCTAGTATGCGGAGGGGACATATGCCTGGTGTTGAACATACGATACCGCTTTCTGTGAATTATATTGTCATATTTAGTTTGCTTAAGAGATCCCTCCCCAGCAAATTAATGGGAGAGCGTTCATAGTACAGTAAGGGTGTTTTCACTGTTTTACCCCCCACTCTCACATCCAATGCCTCTGTGTAAGGAACTTCAATTACAGCCCCAGAGAACCCCTGCGTCTCTAACGTTCTATTAGATAACGGGAACCGGCCCTCTCTAATACATGATTTCTCCGCTCCCGAATCCACCATGAATATGAATTGCTTGTCTCCTATCTGCGCTCCTATCAATGGTTCCTCTGATGCATTGTGGGTCGTAGATAGTACTGGACACGCAAGTGTTCTCTGTGGGCTGTCCTATGCGGGGTGTCTCATTGCCCCCCCTTGGTCAAAAATGTTCCCCGAAACTACCGACACCTCGCTATAAGGCGCGGGGGCAGGCGCTCCATTAGCTACTGTGGCGAAAGTGTTACCTGGCGTGTATTGCATATTGTCATTATTCTGTGGGTGGTTTTGAGTTCTGTACTGATGTCCGTGTAGTTGTGCATTACTTCTTTGCCCTGCATTTTCTGGGTGTTGGTATTGTCCCATGGGGAGGCCATATGGGCTTCCTGGGTGGGGGTGACCGTACTGCTCTGTCTCCTGAAACCCGTTGTTTTGTCTGCTCCTGCACTCCCTTGAGTAATGCCCCCATCTCCCACAATTCCAGCAGCTCCCCTGTGGACCTCTGGGACCCTGCCACCCATTTCCTCCTATTCCTCCATACCCTTGTCCTCCTCTTCGGCCCCTGTACCCACCTCTTCCCCCTCTTGGGGCCCACTCTTGCCACGCCAGACCTCCGTTCTGCTCTTGTTCGTTCCACTGTCGCTGGCCTTGTCCGGCCCAATTAGCTGCTATTCTCCCTTGTATTGCTATCTGCCCCTCCTCTCCTTCGTCTCCCTCCCTCATGAGTGGGAGTCCGGCTACCGCTGCTGCAACCTTCACTAACTTTGACTGTACCAACTTCGCTTCGTCTGCCAACCTTTTCTGTGCTACTTCCCTCTCTCTTTCTTTTATTCTTTTGCAATGGTGCACTATTATGCTTTGGATCTCCGGCCACCCCTTCGCCTCAACCCCTGCTATTTTGTCGAGTGCCTTCTGCACCTCTTTTGGGAGCCCTCTCTTGATGATAAAGTAAAACAGAGACGTTGACTGATGCCAGGGCGTGCCCGTTTCCGCTCTCCACATCTCCTGCACCCGGAGAATGTAATCCATAGCATCCTCCCCGTCATTCATTGTACATTGCATTACTGACTGTAAATCAGGGGTATCTGGGAACGTCTCCCGCAGTGCGTCCCACACCCTTGCTCGCACTGTATTAAAAGAAGCCCCGTCATGGCGATCACAATTCAACGCCACGCCTGGGAAACCAGCCTTAGCCCATACTCTGTCCGCTTGATCTCCTACTGCGGATACTAGTAGGCTTTTCACATCACCTACTGCCAACGGTATGCCGGCGGTATGTTTCTCAAATGCATATATCCACTTGCTCGCCCCTCCTGACAACGGGGGCAATAATTTCATTAGATTAGCCTTGTCCATCTGGGCCCACGGTATATAGTTTGGTCTCCCCCCCCCTCTGTGTATCAACGGAAGTTGTAACTTCCCCTTTGCAGTTGCACCCTCCCCTACCTTAGTCGCTACTGACTCCAATGACGCCATCTTCCCCACTCTATTTCTTAGTCGTCCCATCCACTCATCATCTATAGTCCCTAGCGAGCATGCACCATCTACCTCCTCGCTTTCCCCTCCTACTGCCATACTCAACCTATCACTCTCATCCAACCCTCCTCTGACATCACATAACAAGTCCTCTCTGATCCCTCTCTCTCGTGAGACATCACCAATGCTCCCTTCTGCTGCTCCTACCTCTATTATTCGTGTCGGCTCTTCTTCAATTCTGAACAATATTTCCCCCTTTTTCCATCCTTCCTCAATTTGTCTACTTTCGCTTGACGCTCTAGACGTGCGTCCTGATTGTGTGGGGGCGCACGCTGTGCGCTCACATATGTCTTTTATTCTTGAGAGTTCATCCCTTGCCACAAAAAGCCTCGACTCTAAGTCACTCGTTAGCTTTTCTATATCCACTCTCTGTGTGCTTCCCTGGGCGCGCCCTCTAGTGCTTTCGTATGGCGGGGGGGCTGTTGGCCTTTGTGGTGTAACAGTTGTGGGGGGAGGCACATAAGCAGGGTCGCTGTATCCTGTTGCGGGGGCTGGCTTATGCAATATTGGGTACAAGCTAATCACCTCCGTAGGTTGTTCAGTATTTAACTGGTCCTTTTCCCCTCTTGGAATCATGAGTGGGTTATCTGTTGTGGGCGGCAGATGGACATTTGGTGCCGGATCTTTGGGTGGGGGTACTTCCTCAAACAATCTCCAGAGGTCTAATATCTCCTTCCTGTTTTGCCATTGTTTTCCCTTATATTTGAGGCGAATGCATGTTCGTACCATATCAAGAACGCTTTTGTCAAAAGATCCCCCCTCGGGCCAAATCTGGGGCAATCCCTCCCCTTTCAATTCAGTTACCCATTGATCGTGATATTTATTTATTCGTTCCGCGTACCCCGGTAAGCTCTTACAAATATGCGCCAAGGGAGTTTCTGCCCCCATATTCTAAATCACTATCAACGACCGTGTCCACCTCCTTTACTTTTAGTTAGGTGTAGATATATGTATCTATATCTTTATGGCACAGACAAGAGCGGACGTCTCAACGATATCACCCAAAGTTATTCACTGCACAAATCCTTTCTTACTCACCACAACTCATCCCCTTCCCGTTCCCATACACTCTCATGTAATTTCACTTACAACCAATCAACTACTAGTTATGACCAACACTCTCTAGCACCCCCTCGCGGTCAACCGTTCCTCTCCACTACTCACACGGTGCGCGCACCCCTCACAATACTTTCCCACTCACACCTCGTCTTTTTTCCTCCCTTTCCTCCCTGGCCAGCTGTCCCTGTTTTTCTGCTAAGGTTACTGTGTTCACGTCTGTACGTGCCACTACTTAATCCCACTCCTAAAAAAGTGCTCCCTATTTTATAGTTCTTCTACAAGTATGTTTACCTTATACCCTTTTCGCGTTCACCCCTTGCCCCGTGGACTGGAAAAAAGAAATAGAAAGAGTAGCAATCACTAACAGTATCCTAAGTGTCTCCCTTTGCCAGACACCAATAACTTATTTTTTACTTCTTCATATATTCCCAGTACTAGTTTAGATAGTACTATGCAGCGCCGCCTTCCACCCCCTTTCGGAGCTAGGTTTCCGTCACTTCTACCTCTTCACTTACTTCTTACTCCTAATGGCCATATGCAAAGAAAAGATAAAGAAAGTTTTAAGACCTGTCTTTAGTAGACTCCCGTAATTCTCTCCCCTACCTGCCCACGTTCTCCTATTCACAAGTTCCCCTCCCTTCCCCTTTATGATCGCTCGCACTCGGTACTCACGTGCCCGTCTTGAACCGATAGTCTCCGAAACTGGGTCCGTCCAGGCGGTGTTGCCTTTCTGCTCAACAGTCAGCCCCGGCTCCGGCGAGCGGTACTCAAAGGGGATTTTGCAACCGGGATCCCATACCCCATCTAGTTTGAGTGCGCACTTCTAAGCGTACCGGTCGCCGTTGGCGGGTAGCTTCCCGGAGCCGGCTCACCGTGCGTTTCCCTTTCTGACCGGAGATTCTCGTGCCAAAAGGGGGTCGTTAAAAGGAGTTCAGGAAAAATAAATTTGGGAATATCACGTCGGGGTCACCACTGAGTGGAAGCGCCCCCAAGTTAGCACGATCCTCCCCGCAATGGGAGACAATAATGGACACTCCCGTAATGGGAATAAGGCCAAGACAGAGTGCGGGTGAGCGTAAGTGGGAGTTTATCCAAAGAATATGGCATGCAAAGAACTCTGCAACCTCCGAGAGCGCTCTGCCTGACAATCGCAAAGGCAGGCGTATTTCTAATACAAAAAACGTCATCAGAACCTACACACTATAGGGGGCACAAGTTAATTGGGATTGGGTGGCGTCGACTAACTATAGGTGTTGCTGCAGCATGGTTGGTCCGGGTGAGATGTCGTCACTGGTCAGCCTCGTGGGTTGGGTTGGGCCTGGCAGGCCGGCTTGAGGTCATCCGGGCGGTGTTGGTACGCTGGGGCAGCCTGTGACAAAGATGAATGCCTTCCCTGACTTAGGTGCCCTAGATCATGCACATTGCAGTTACTTAAAACCCCATATCTAACTTCTACAGTAAATCTTTCAATCAATACAACACAGGAGGAATGCACCTTGTGAGGGGTCTGGTGGTCGTCTGTTGGATTTACCGGTGTTCTGACGTCTGGTATTCCAGGTCGAGGGGCTGAGCTCTGGGGGCTTGTGCCGGGTGGTACAGGTTTTATTACTACATTAGGGGCTGCTATGACGGGGGCTCTGTGTCTCGTCCCATTGTCGGGGGTCTTCTTGGGGTGGTCTGGGAGATTGTGGGATTTACGAGAGGGTGCTGGTAGATCAGTGGATTCAAACGTGAGTTTATTACCGTGCTGTAAATAACGCAGGTGGCGGCCGGTGGCCTTGGATGCTGTGTTGGGGCCTCTGACTCTCTGAAGCGGTTCCAGCTTGGTCGGGGGAGGTGGGGGAGCATGGCACAGGCCTTAGCTTTTTTCTACTTGGCAGGCTTCGTAGGATAGGAGGGAGCATGGCCTTGCATATATTCACAAAAGGTATTTTCCTCGTGTGTTGTCTAATTTTGAATACAAAACTTTTATATCATTGGTCTTCTTTAAACTACTATACCATACATATATACTACGAGTTCATTAAACATTTCGTTACTATATTCAGTCTGAGTACCTTATCGTTACCTAACATTACATTTACTACAGAGGTTGATTATTTTATGTACATTAGACGTTACATGAGGTAGTTCTAGGTTATGGCCTACAGAGATTGATACTCGCCGCTTTGGGTGATTAAGAAAACATATACGAGTTCAGGTTTCTTCATAAAATTGAAAACACACTTATACAGGTAAAGGTTATACGTTTGGTCGACATCTTTCTCTGTGGTTATAGCAGCACTAGTCCAGACCTGGGGTGGCATCATATAACGTTACATCTTTATGGTTGATTCACAGTTTGCAGAATCTGTTTAAACAGAGGTAGTTCATTAATACCAATACTTGAATTATTTTCTACTTCCTTCAGATAGTGATGCTTCAGCTTTTTTCCCCGTGGCCCCGGCCTCGCGGACCAGATCATGCGGGGTACAGTATTACATTGTGAACGATAAAATGTTGCAGTATTGGCATCTCGGGTTTAGCTCATACCCGACTTTCTCATGGGAACGCGCTCGCAGCGGATCTACCAGGGCTACTGCGGCAGGGATACTTGGAAAGCCCTCCAAAGGTGGGGGCCGCGCTGCAGCGCGCTGAACTCACGCCATCTTTGCTGGGCAAGAAGGCTTCTGGGCCTGTCTAAACGTTAGTGTGTGTGTATGATGGATACGTGGGGGCAATGTCATCGGCGGGCAAGCCCTCCTCCACCTGGGCCCGGGTGGCATGAGGGGATGCTCGGCGAGCCATGGTCCTCACCTGGGGAGAATAATGCAGGAGAGGGGGGCCTTTAAGGCCTGTCCTCCCCTACAATAGTACGGTTAAACCTTTCTACCAACCCATTCGTCTGGGGATGGTAGGCAGTTGAGAATGTATAAGTCACTCCACAGTTTTTCCACATGGCCTGCATGTAGTGGGACATAAAATGTGATCCCCTGTCAGAGATGACTTCCTTAGGAAAACCTACCCTGGTAAAAAAAATACCAAGTAGGGCCTTAGCAACAGCCTGAGCTGTAACAGTCCTCATAGGTATAGCTTCAGGATACCTAGTAGCGTGGTCTACTACATCCAACATAAATCGATTGCCTGAAGAGGTTGTAGGGTATAAGGGATGAACAATGTTGATTCCTACCCTCTCAAAAAGGGACTCCCACCACTGGGAGAGGCACTAAAAGGTGCCACATTCTTGGCTCCACTCTTGCCAGAGATCTGACAAGTGTGACAGCGCCTACAGAATTTATCTACATCAGACCCCAATTTAGGACAGAAGAAATATATAGAAAGCCTTTCCTTGGTCTTCTTGAAACTCAAGTGACCAGCCAAAGGAATATCGTGGGCTAACTGTAGGAACTGGTGTCTTGTCTCTAGAGGCACTACAAGCCTTCTGTAGTCCCCTCGGATAGACTCAGTTAGTTCACTGTAGAAGATGCCATCTTCCCAGTACAGCCTATGCTTCCCTGGCTCTTGCCCGTCCAGCTGGGAAGCTGCCTGTGTTGGCGAAGACCTTCAAGAGTAGGGCACTCTCTTTGACCTCTGCTGAAGTTTGTCCTACAGGGGCCACCTTCTGCCAGTAAAGACTGCAGCTCAGGATGGTCTTTAGGATCCAGATATCCAACAGGGGTAAGGTCTTCTTCCAGCTCTGAATCTTCAGCAGCTGATTCAACCTTTCCTGGTTGTTTCTCACACTCAGCCTCAGCTGGTGGAGCAGTCACAGGTGTGAGTTTGGACAGCCCTCTCTGGGATGTCCTTGTTGGTAGCACAGTTGTGCTTTCTGGCTTTTTCCTTGAGTGCTTGGGTTTGCCCTTTGTCTCATTCTTCTTTGAAAAGGAGTCAGTAATTTCTGTGGACTGGGTGTTATAGATTCCTCTGCAACATCCACTAGAGAGTCAGATAAGGTACTCTCTCTGGCCTTCCTTGTCTGCCAGGTTTCCTTTTACTCGGAGGCCTGTGGGTGCTTGATACAACTCCAAGAGTTTTTAAGTCATTCCCCAACAGGACTCTACCAGGCAGCTCACTTTGTACACCAACAGGTATCTGGACAGTCATGTTGTTGCACTGGATGAGAGCTGGCAGTCTAGGAAGCATTTGGACAGGGCCTCCCACAAGCTTAGTGAGGCCTTTGGGTGCCTTAGCAACAACCTCAGGTTTGAAAAAAGATGCATCCACCACTGTAATGCTGGCCCCAGTGTCTCTAATGGTAGGGGTCTCCTGACCATTCACAAGTACACTGTCCTTGTAATATTCTTTTGTGTTATCTGGAATTAAATTATAGACATCTAAATTCTGCTGTTCCCACAGACCCAGGGACACTTAAGAACCATTGGCAAAGAGTCCAATGGGGTCTTCAGCCAGTAATTGAAAGTTTCCAGTTGCCATTTGTACTTTTCCATCTGGGGAAAAGGCTAAGGAGACAGCATGGACCCCTGAAGGTTTACCCTTACATCTGGGATCCCCTTTCACATGGTCAGTAGACCCCACATGCATAACATTTTCCAAATGTTTTGACAAATGGGGGTTTCTGCTGACCTCCCTCTGGTTTGGCAACAGAGGTTTCACTAGCCTGATTTTGTTTCCCTTGTGGCTTACCCTTTTTCTGTTTGTGGCGCTCTTTTGGATTGAAGGTATTAGAATTCTCTTTGCCATCTTTCTTTTGCTGCTTCCCATCATCCTTCTTCCAAGTTGCCCCAGACTCCTTGCGAGTAGCCCTGTTGGAAACCCACAAGTCAGCAGCCTTTGCTAACTTCTTTGGATCAATTTCCTTAGAGTCAGCCAAGTGCTGTCTCAGCTCAGGAGAGCAGGCATCAAAAATAGATTCTAACAAAAATAGATTTCTCATTCCTTCAAAAGTGTTAACTCTGTAACCCTTTACCCAACCATCTAAGTTCTTCAAACATGCACACACCCAGGTAGCCCAAGGGGTACCATCATGCTTTTTGAGGGTCCTAAAACTATTAAGGTACTGGGAAGGAGCTTTCCCAAATCTAGCTTCACATTTTCATATTCCAATCTTTCAAGTTCCCCCACAGCCATTACAGCATCAGTTGCAACCTGGGGAGCCTAGACAAAAGCCAAGGAATTAACTGATTCCCTCTAAAACCCTGAATCCCATAGTTATATTCAAAAGCAGCCAACCAATCCAAAATATCAAGTCTCACCTCATACATACTCACAGCTTCTTTAGGCGTGCAAGGTCTCTTAGGACTGGAAGACCTAGAAGACTCTGGGACAGAACCATTTTCAAGCGACAATTTCTTCATTTCAAGAGCATGATGCATTTCCATTTCTCCAAGTTTGATTTCTTGATGTTTACTTTCAGTTTGCATTTGGAGCCTTTCGAACTCTAACTCAAGTCTCATTTAAGAGAGACAAATTCTGGACTCAGTACTGGACCTGATAGGGTCCCTGTGGCTATAACTTGAGGGCCTAAAGCAGGTAGAGGTGCAGTGGGGCTCACATCCTGAGACTCCACTGACTCTTCTAGCTCACCAAACACATTACAGTTATACTCTGAATCATTATAATCCTCATCAACACTATCCACATTTGCTGAGGGGGTAGGGGTTATAGCTCTACCTCCCAGTCTTTGATGATTCAACAATTTCTCAAACAATTTTTCTTGCCTTTAACAGAGAGAGACCTGATTTTACACATATCTTTCAGTTGATCTACTGCTAGAATAATCAGGGCTTCCTGTTTGAAGTTATCCATATTTGGCATTTTAAAACAATTGCTTTTCTAGTTGTGCTTAGCCTTGTGAAGGTTATTTGAACAAAAGTAAGAGCAGCACTCTCAATGTAACAACTATACTTTATCCTCACCGCTTGCCACCAGTGTTAGGCAGAATTACATGCAGTACCCTCTGGGACCACCACATACAATTAGGACTACAGGTATAAGTAAAACCAACCTTTGGTATAAGTGTGTACTACACAGTTTTGTAGGTATCGGGTAATAAAATCGCGGCAAAAATGTTGCGGTAAAATACCGTGGTTTCACCCGGTAAAAGTGTGCCCATTATACCATTTAAGGGAAGCGGGGGTGTCCCCCGCTCCACTTAAATGGTATAATAGGTTCAGGGGTTGCCGGGGTGTCCCCCGCATCCTTTACATGGATTGCGGCGCAAAAACCGAAGCATTTTTGCCACAATATTTTGTAACCACAGCAATTTTTGCAGCAATTTTATCACATGGAACCTTTTTGTGGTAGCGAACTGAGCAGCCAGGCTTATCTCAAGAGGGAATGTGAGCAGTAAAAGAGGTTACACAGAGGTCTTACAATCACAGTGGTTCATGTAGACACGTATACTCAAGGTTTCTAGGGAAAACACTTATTAATTTATTACAGTCATTTAGAAAACATTCACTAGAAGGAGGCAAGTTAATATCATACACAAATACACTTCAGTACCAAGCCAATACGTTTCTAAGTAAATTAGGCTGCCATGAAATAGGAGCAAAATGGCATTTCAGTCACTGTAAATAGGACGACAAAGGCACAAGTTGGCAGAATAGATCACAAATACTTTCTTAAGCAGTGCAAATAGTTTTAGTTCACTAGAGGACTCGATTCAGTTCAATAGGCCTAGACCAAAGTCAATGGACTAGTGTCTTGGATAGGAAAGAGCTGTTCTTGAAGTAAACAGTAAGGTCTTTGCCAAAGTTCTCAGAAGTAGTTTGTATGAAAAAGAATCATATGTTGGGTCACAAGCTGATTAGGCCTATAAATTGGGAAAGTTCTGTCAAATTTCACCGCAAGAGGTCAATTCTCTCAATCGGGTTGGCACAGTACCTTAATATGAAGAACAAGATGCAGCAGAAGCCGTTGGTTCCTGGCAGTTTCTGCAGATCTCACTGTTCCTGAGCCTCAGTCGTGGGGACAAGAGGGAGGACGTTGGGGGACTCATGCACTGCACGGGATCATTGAAAACGCTGACAAAATTGAGTCACTTCAGTAACAGTAATTAAAGCACACAAGCTTGTGTCCTTCCCCCTGGTTAATCCTAACCAGCTCCGAGAATGGTATCCAGGTGGTTTACGAGTTGATTGGTCCCACCAACTCAAAGGCAGAAGTCGTCCTTGAAGGGGCTTCTCTGTTGAGTTGACCTTGGTAATTCGAACCTGCAGCAGGGCTTCACCGGGCAACCCAATGGTCCAGGAGTTGCAGCAGCCGTCCTCTTCCAGCTCGTCTTCGGTTCTTTCGTTCCAGTGGTCGACTCTGGTTTCCAGTCCAAGAGACTCGCCTTTTAAACAGTTTTCTCCCTTTCGTTCCAGCCTAGCTGCCACTCACCCAGCAGGGTGGCTTGTCCTTGCCGGACAGTCAGCCAGCCAATCGCGCCCGAGTGCATTTGGGTCTCCTAGGAGACTAAGCAAAGGGAGATTCAGGCACCTCCCTCACTTCCTGCCCACCCCAGACACTCAGACGCCAGAGGCGGTCTTCAGTCCTGAAGCCCGCCAAAAGGCGTAGAAACAAAGGGACCAAACCTAGTTTGGCGCGCAGAGACAAATATTAGAAGGACCTTTACAAAACGAAATGGCGAAAAAAGAAGACTGGGACCTGTTTAAACAAAGGGGCTTAAGGCACCATCTTGAAAAACATGGCACCCGCGATTTGTAGCTACCGGTGTTCCCGGTCGGGAAAAATCATGGTAGTTTGTTGTTAAACTACAGCCACCAGCCATTTTGATAGAAAAGGGTAGCATTCGACTGCTACATGAGTTTCTAGACACAGGGGATGCTAGGTAACCCCTTCAGCACTCTATAGGAAGATAGTGTGTGCTGGGTCTAGGAATGTACTAGTAAAGTCAATTTAACCTTACATTCTCTGGGAAACAGTAGTTTATCCCAGAGGAGGTATTGAAACCTTTGGGAAGTCAAAAAAGTCATCCCTGTGCCACTGCACTGAGGGTGCTGTGTAACACACATGACAAGAGGCCTATGGAGTTATCTTAAAACTCCATAATCAAAGAACACAAGAGTAAAACACACATCAAAATACATGAAAGAGTGGGAAAAAAAGGCTCACACTGTTTCGAGGTAAAAAAAAACAAGTCATCAAAATCCAGAAAAGTAGCTGGGGGTCTTTAAGGTGAAGGGAATTAGCACATTTATGAGAATTCTCACTAACAACAACAAACTAACACTAGAGCCACATGTCAGCGCAGTAGATACGCAATGCTTCTTTCACTTACACACAATCAAGAGGATACTGCCCTTCTTCACCTTCCCACATAGAACACTTGCTGTCATCGCTCTTGTCATGTCAAGAATAGATTATGCCAACATCTACCTCGGAATGCCACAATACCCTACGAGAAAACTACAACGAATAAAGAATGCAGCAGCAAGACTAGATCTCAGACTCACTAACGGAGAACACATCACACCAGCACTGAGAACACTATATTGGTTACCAATCAAAAAACGAATCTCCTTCAAAACACTGAGCATAACACACAGTGCAATCTACGGCCAAGGAGCGGAATTCATACAGGGGAAAATATCCATCTACAAACCAACACAAACACTAAGGTCCAGCAACGACATTCACCTTGAACCAAAGAAAGCAATATGCAGAACACACATTCGTGAGGTTAAACACTGTCCTTCACAGCAGTGAGACTTTGGAATATGCTTCCAAAGAAAATACGAACAGAAGAGCACCTAAAATTCAGGAAACTGTTGAAAACATGGCTATTTAACTCGCCAAGCTCAAGAGAGAACACTGGTAGAATAAGATTAACCCAATGCATCAGTCCAAAACACAGTTTATCCAAAAAATAAAAATAAAACGCACAATAGAACCAATCTACTGACTCTCCACAACCCCCAAGATGCACATAACACACCTGCATACAACCATCCACCAAACACCATACAACATCGACCAACTAAAAACATACCTGCACACGGTGTTTGCGAGCTGAAGCCACCAACAGCCATCTTGTGATTTTTCCCTCTCAATCCCCCTAACCCATCCCAACGCCCCTTCCTTTTCAGATCCACCTGGAGACCATGAAAATGGCAGCAGTGAGTGGTATAAACCAAAATAACATAACATACATGGAATCAAATTTCTGATGCTTGTATCTGCTTAGATTCACACGTTTTACATAGGCCGACATTTAGTGGTTGGTGCACAGTATCGCATGACTTCCTAACACTCCAAACTGCAGGACATTAAGACGACGTCGAGACTGGTTGTTCCCACCAATCCAGTGGGTCGAAACACTAACAAGGGTCTTCTAAGATCAATAGCCAGACAGGGCTCCACTGGGATAGCACCAAGAGGCCTCTTCAGGACGGGACCACAGGTCTTCCTTCGTCTGCACAGCTACACAGGATACTTGGCTCCCATTTCAGATCTCTGGGGAATGGCTGCAGGACTCCCCCTGTTATCCTAAAACCCAGGTGAGCACCAAAACTCAGCCCAACCAATGGAAGATCTGACTGATACAGACACACCCCACCGCCCCCCCCACCACCTCCCACATCAGTGATCCAATCAGGGACCACTGTGGACAAACACATGCATACACTCTAGACAGACAAACCAGTTTGTTGTGGATTGGGATCAGACAGTCCCAGCCCACATTCTGGCTTCCAACACACATGGACTGCAGTAGCCTATGAAAAGCAAGGCTTTTCCGGTCAAATGCAGGATCATAAAAGGAATTTCCTGACTGGGCAAGACAAGGCGGCCAAAGTACAAAATGGTCAAAGAACAAACGACCAACCTCGCAGCCCGGCCATGTTAGGACACTAGTCACAGTTTCTTCTGTTAAACCTAGATTACATTTTGACTTAAGCAACCATATCCTAACCCCCAGGACCCTGCACCCGATGTCCCACACAGACCAGCCCAGCTCTTGCCAAATGACCAATGAGATCCCATCCACCCGTTCATGCCTGCTCATTGTCTTCCAAACCATGTCTTGTAGCTGTCGACGGTCTGTCCATTGTTCCCTTCCCCTCCCCGATGCGCGATGCTACCTGTGCTTCAGGGGGGTAGATCATCGGGATGAAGTTTTTAAATCATTCAGAAGCAAGCTCCATGCAAGTCCTTTGTTCTCACTCCCTTTCCGCCTCCCCAGGGCTTGCACTAATCTATGTTCTTCTGCTACATATCTTTGCACGTCGGTCAGCCAATGTGCCAGCGCAGGGCCCCAAGGGCTTTTCCAGGTGATTGCCAACCTATGTCTTGCCAGCATTAACAGGAAAGCGACAATTTTTTCCTCTGACTTCCCCGGTTCCCCACTGCTAACACCCCAAGCAGGCATTTCTTGGGGGAGCAGTCTAGTTTCCCCACCCCTGGTGTCCATATGCCTCCAGGCCACCTTCAACCCACTTTTAGGGAGAATACAAATTTCTGTGCTAATTCCCCTCAACCTTAGAGACTCCCAGCTCTTTTGCTGGACTTTAGGACTTCTAATTTTTATCCTGGAGTAAGTGAGACCTTTTTCTCACCCACTCAAGTATTTCTGATATGATTTGAACTCTGTTTCTCTTTGTTTTTGGAGTCTGACAAACTCCATGAGCATCTACCTTTTGTATTGTGACACACAGCACCTTCAGTGCATTCTCACATAGAAGTCCTTTGGATTTCTCATAAGGTTTAAATACCTTCTCTTCGGTGAACTACTGTTCCCAAGAGTAGTAAAGTAAAATTGACTTTACTTACCTGTTTTTCCTATGTAGGTCCAGTACACCCCATCTAATGTGGAAGTACTGGGGGGTTACATAGTAGCCCCTTTTCCTATTTACTCAAGTAACATTTTTATGTTACACTCACAATTTTTAATGGCTGGTGGCAGTGGTTTAATTTTCATACCATTGGGCGTTTTTACTGCAGGCTGAATCCTCAGCTGCAGTATTGCACACATGGGCGCCCATTTTGCAAAAAAGCCCTGGTCCTTTTTTCGTCATTTCTTGCTTGTGAGCTCTTTCTTGGGTTTTACTCTGCGCGCCAAGTGTGTATGGCAGGACAGGAAGCGGGGGAGGTGCCAGAAACTCCCTGTCCTTAGTCTCCTTGGTTACCCGAATTCACCAAGTGCTGATTGGCTGGCTGTCCTTGCAGGACAGCCACCCTGCTGTGTGAGTGACAGCTAGGGCTGTGCATGAATGGGAGAAACCTGCATAAAAGGTGAGGTCTCTTGAACAGAAGGCAGATGCGACCACTGGAAGAAACATCCGACGAAGGAAACGAAGAGAAGCTTGGTGCACCCTCCTGGGCCATTGAACTCCCCGGTGAAGCCCTGCTGCAGTAATGAAGCTCCAACTCCGAGTCGACTAGAGAAGTCCGGAACGGACGACTTCTTCCCTTAGGTTGGTGGGAACAATGGACTCCAAGCCGAACTTTTCTGGACAACCGCTCCCTGCTGGCTGTACTTCGTTGCTGATGCTGGAATCAAGTGCAAGGTGTCAGGAAAACCAGAATCGAGTGCATCGTCTTGAAGCCGGACCTGAGATCCAGGACGACCCTGGGGACCCGCCTGAAGCAGGACGACCCAAGCCTGAGCCACCTCAACAGAGTGTTGGACCCCAGAAGCAAGCGAAGCCCATCAAGTGTCCAAGAACCACGGTGGTGCTATTGACCGGTAGCTGTAACCGCAAAGTGCTGATCTGACGGGAGCCCGTAGCCGCCGCCACCTTCAAACTGCAGTGCAGGAGTCCTCTAGACGTCCTCCCTCTTGTCCCCACGACTGAGGCCCCGGAACCCAGGATCTGCAGGACTGCCACCAGAATAGAAGCCAGCTGGATCCTTTTCTTCAGACCTAAGGTAATGTGTTAACTAAGTGTAGCTTGCTTGTTCTCACTGGAGACTTGCAGTAGCTGCTTTTTGCAGAGTTGATTCAAGCTCTGTCCTTCACAAGCCTTACAGCTTGTGGCCCAACAGGGATTCTTTTTACTACAAACTAATAACATTGTGCAAGACTTTTGTGCTATTCAAAAGAAGTGCCTCAGCTCCCTAGACATTGCTCAAATTGACTTTGGCTGTCCAGGCTCCCTGCGGACTCTTCTGACCCATTGACTTCGTTTTAAAAGTCCCTCATAGGTGGGCATAAGTTTAACTTGTATTGCTGGGAAAGGTCACACTTCGACTTCATTGGGAGATTGCAAAGTATTCACATGCTCTGATGATCTGTTAACTTTGAATTCCTTCCCAAGCTTTTTCCTTTTCCACAACCTCAGAATTATATTAAGTGCCAAAAGTGATATATTAATGCCAAACATTGTTCTAGTAATTGATGTCACCTCAGGGTGTAGCAAAAACAAAGAGGTGATGACTGGAAGGTTTAGACTGAATCTTAACCACTGGCATTGCTCGGGGCAACCCTCCAGACCATCGTTCTTCGCCTGCCAAGCCATTACAGAAGGGGAAAGACCATATGCAAATCAGGCTTGGCCCCACCCCAAAAGGGGCAGTCCAGTCCAAACTGCTAGGTCACATCCCTTTTGCACGAGACCACAAGCATCCCCAAACATGTTTCGCCCTTGTTGGGGCTCATCAGTGAGGAGTAGCTTGGGTCTCTAGGCCCAGCAGGCACGGGACCCACGTCTGGGCATACCCGTCCCACTCGGGGTGACAAAGCAAAAACAAAGAGGTGATGGCTGGAAGGGCTGGACTGCCCCTTTTGGGGTAGGACCAAGCCTGATTTGCATATGGTCTTTCCCCTTCTGTAATGGCTTGGCAGGCGAAAAACGATGGTCTGGAGGGTTGCCCAGAGCTTTGCCCGTGTTTATGAATAATTCAAAACCTTCCAGCCATCACCTTTCTGTTTTGCTAAAGTCACCCCGAGCGGGACGGGTATGCCCAGACGTGGGTCCCGAGTCTGCCGGGCCTAGAGACCCAAGCTACTCCTCACTGATGAGCCCCAACAAGGGCGAAACATGTTTGGGGATGCTTGTGGTCTCGTGCAAAAGGGATGTGACCTAGCAGTTTGGACTGGACTGCCCCTTTTGGGGTGGGGCCAAGCCTGATTTGCATATGGTCTTTCCCCTTCTGTAATGGCTTGGCAGGCGAAGAACGATGGTCTGGAGGGTTGCCCAGAGCTTTGCCCGTGGTTATGAATAATTCAAAACCTTCCAGCCATCACCTTTCTGTTTTGCTAACTTCAGGGTGTAGGAAGTGTGTGTGAGGCATCCCAAAAGGGTATCTACCTGCTTACCTTAAATCTGAGGAAGTGTTATGAAGTGTATTTTTATTGTTGCATATTGCCCTTTTTAAAGACGGCTTATTTAAAACTGACTGTTAAAGAAATAATTATTTTACTAGAAAACCTTTCAAGTAAGTGTTGTTTGAATACTTGTAATTATGAATCTTGGGGTCACTTCTCTACAGCTCACATCTTGAGATAGGTCTGGCTGCTCAGTCACTCTACCAACTTAGGTGTGTTACCTATTACCAAAAGGACAAGGTTGGAGTAGTCTCCCACAGGGTTACTACATCAAATCTTGCCTAACATCCACCTCCTCTGAGAGGGTCTCGGGCTCCAGTTACACTGTGTGACAGGGCTGTACCTCCCTCTTGTGGCCTGTAAGCCTACATGGTTGTCACCGAGCTATGGGTCCTGTGTCGCCTCTGCTACGTGGTTATTGGAGCCCTCACTTGCCGCTCGGAATTCCAGCAGCCGGCCTGCTGTCTATGTGCATGTTCAGGCAAATCCTCCCAAAGGCTGGGGGTCTCCCCAGTCAGCAAGCTTTCTGAGCCGCAGTGGCTCGCACATGGACGCCCGTGGGGCAGTGGCACCCACTTTCATTCACCAGCGGACTACCGGATGTCGGAGCAATGAAGGAGTGCCTGCTCTTCCTACTGTGTCATTCTGACACCACCTCCCAGTGCCTCGACGATGGGATGGGGCAACGCCTCACTGCACCCAGCCTCCGCCTCTTCCACCAGGTAGGCTGCACCAATACAGTACAAATGGTAAAAATGTACCTGCTGCCACCAGCTTGTCTTTAGGCACATTTAAAAGTAAAGCAAAATCCTTGCAGTGTAGGTCTAGGATGATATATGATATGATGTGGCATTTATAACGCGCCTGTACACAAGCGTTTCTAGGCGCGACATGTCAAGGAGGGGGAAACAAAGGGAGGACAAAATAACGATCTTACTAGGCCTTGTGTAAATCAGATTGCGCAAGTGCAGGGAAGAGGGAATGGGAGAAGTGCCAGGGGGGCGACGAAAGGGGGAAGTGCAGTTAACTCACAAGTGCAGCCAGCAGGTGGCTCATAAGTGCAGAGAGAAGGGACTGTAGGGTTGCAGATACAGACCCTTAAGTGCTGGGGAGCATTGAGGCAATGCAATGGCAACTGGACATGCAGGGGCCTGGGCCAGACAGAGTTCAGAGGGTGACCAGGTGATCAGTGTGTGGAGCAGTCAGGTGCATCAGCAGGGGAGAGGAAGAGAGAAAGCAGAAGCATAAAGGAAGGTCTTGAGTTGCTTCCGGAACCAGAGGTGGTTCTGCTAAAGTTTGAGAGAGGCAGGGAGGCTGTTCCAGAGGGAGGCCCAGCCGAGGAGATAAATCTGCCCCCAACTCTCTGCTTAGAGAAGCGTCTGACCCTCAAAGAGTTAGAGGTGGATCATTGGAGAGCTTGAGAAGGAAGATGTTTTTGAAGACAAAGTTGGAGGTAGAGCGGTGCCAGGCCCCAGAAAGCCTTGTGAATGATGCAGAGGGTCTTGAAGTTGATCCTTGCAGCCTCGGGGAGCCAGTGAAGATTTTTCAAAGCTGGAGAGATACGATCCCAGGGCTTGAGGCCAAGGACAAGTCTCACAGTCCTGTTCTGGATAAGTTGTAAAGGTCGAAGAGTAAAAGCAGGAAGATTTAGAAAGAGGCTGTTGCAATAGTCCAGCGTACAGAGGACCAGAGCTCTGGCGACAGCGAGCTTCTGGGGGAAGTGACAAAAGGAAGAATACCTCTGAGGTGGTGCAGCTGAACGTTGGACTTAACTGGCAATAAGGCAGAGATAATTGGCGGCACACCATTCCTGGATTGCGGCCAGACACTCTGGTATGGGAGAAGAAGCAGAGGTTGCGGAGGGAAGTTTGAAAGAGAGATGAGTGTCATCTGCATAAGATTGAAAATTGGAGCAGAAAGTAGCGATGCGGTGGGCAAGAGGTGCCAGGTAGTGGTTGAAGAGCCAGGGAGAGAGGTTAGACCCCCTGGGGAACACCACAAATAGAGAAAGAGATAGAAGAGAGGAAAAACCCCAGTTGGACCGGAGAGTGTCAGTGAGAAAGGAGGTCAACCAGGCCAGGGCCTGATCAGTAATACCAAGGTTGTTGCGGAGGCGATTGAGCAGGATGGCATGGTTGACCGTGTCAAAAGCAGAGGATACATCGAGGAGAATGAGGACAGAAAGGAGTCAAGATTGGAGACCAAGTCTTCACAGGTGTTTAGGAGAGCAGTTTCCGTACTTTTAGCAGCTCTGAAGTCAGACTGGTGGTCATGGAGGCAACCAACTGATTCAGTATGTAGAATAAACTGGGAGATGGTCAGCTTTTCCAAGAGTTTGCCCAGGAAAGGAGTGATGGAGATCGGGCAATAGTTAGTTGGAGAGGAAGGATCGGCCGAGGGCTTCTTTAGAAGGGGGTGCACACAGTACTTAAGGGGGAGGGGAAAGTCGAAGCTGCAAGCCTTCACTTGCGATATAATGTTGCAACTTCAATTATTCCTCAACACACACCGGTCTCTCAGGTCGTTTGCCAACTCACCGGCTGTGTGCATTTCTTTCTTCTTTTTACAGTTTTCCAATCAACGAGTCATGGTTTGTACCACAGGCTTGGCTCGCCTCCCAAACTCTGCCATTCACCCTCGTCTCTGATACAAGAAGCCCTCCTTCTTGGTTTCCTCTGGTACCAGCTGGAAGAGCTCAGAGGCTCTGGTGATCATGGAGAGGAATGATCCCACATAGTACGGAGGTGACATATGAGGAGCATCCAAATGCGACGATTCATCATCCGCCAGTATGAAGTTTTCGTCTTCATCGGTACTCGTGGCCATATCTGTCCCATTAAACATCTCCGGGTCCGCTGGAGGAGTTGTGGCCCAATGGGTTGGAGGAGGCTGTTGTTGGGTCGTCGGATGCCACTTGCTCTTTTTAGGCAAAAGCTGATCCGAAGCCTGAGGCACTCTGGGTGCCAGTGCCGGGGGCAACCTCTGCTGAATCTCCGACACCAAAGCGTGGCGAGTCGACAAAATGTCCACGAAAATGTCCGTTGGTTGAGGAGGTAAGGAAGGAGTGCTAGGCTCTGCGCCGTCGACCTCTTCCTCATGGACGGTATGAACGGACGCTTGGTCGTAGTCGTCCGTGGATGATATATCTATTGGTTGAATGCCAACCTTGGAGGATTGTTTCGGGGCCTCCGCACCCCTACCACCCCCCTTTTTTCTTCCCGGAGGGCTCTGGGATGGTGTATTCACCCCTTCAGTAGTGCTTGCAGCCTTTGCTGATGCCTCTTCAGCAGTGTCGGACCATGGGGGCAGGGACACACCCTGAGCTGCGAGAGCCACCCTCGTAGGATCAGTGCCCATAGCTGCTGTAGTAGATGTCGACGAAGTAGCCGACTAGGACATTGTTAGTGCCAGTTGAGCCTGCTTGGGCTTCGCGACATAACTTCTCCTCTTCCGCCCTGGGCTTATCCGATTTCTTCTCTTCTTCCACCCTGTGCTTATCCGATTTCTCCAGTAGCTTAGCCGATGTGGACGACTTCCTCTTTGAAGAGGACTTCGACGGTAGGCTGGCTATGGAGACGGAAGGCGATGGTGATTGCTGCCTATCCAAATTGGGACCCCGCGGCAGCGGCGAACCTAGTGGACTCGGACCTGCGGCTCTTCGCCTTACCTAGGCATACCTTGCACTCCACCTCCTTGTGGTCCGGGTGAAGGCAATACAGGCATTGCAGGTGTTTGTCTTCCACAAACACATTCCGTATCCTGCATTTGGTGCAGGGCCTGAAGAGGGTCCTTACTTCCTTCTCCTCTGTCATGGTCGGAGGACGCAAAGGAGGCCCAAGACGGCCTTCTAGAAACCTCGATGAATCTTCGCTCTTGAGGGGCACAGAATTTCACCGACAGCGGATCCCCCTTGCCAGCAGATGAGAAAAAGAGCACACAGGCTCTTTGGAACAAAAATCTAACTTTTCTCGTCAACAAAACTCAAAATAACGTACAAATAGCTCGGAGAGCAACCCGAGGACTCCCAACACTGAAGTGTGCAGTAACAATCTGAAGATGGCTGCCAGAGGCGGGGCTTAGGGAGAGGACTGTTATTGGATGGGGCAGTATGACCCAGAGGACAGCGATTGATTTAGAGGAGAAATACAGTTTTAAAGTGAAAGTGAAACTGTTTTTTCTTTTACTGAGTATTCACAGCCTGATGACAGGGAATTTTCATGAGCATGTGAATCCATGCCAGTCCCCATGCTAGAGAAATAAAATAAACCATTATTTGTATATAACTTTTAGTGTGTTTGTGTTTCTTTGGCCTAGGTGTATACTCCAAGTTCTTTGTACCACCTACAACCCTTTCTCCCTCCTAAAATAGGCCTGACTGCTCAGCCATTGCTACCAACATACCCGTGTGATTTAGTCCTATACTAAGAGTTGGAGCCCTGTGTCCCAAGTGTGAATCTTCTAAAGTTCCCCCCAAATGGGGGCGGGGCATAACCAGTTTTCGATGAATCCTGTGAAGACTGGCATGGGGTTGTGTGCTTATGATGCACACCCACTTGTGTATGCGAGCGAGTGTCCTTGTTGACAGGAGCCTTCACTGTAACAAAGCTTTGGGCTTGCCTTGTGGGTGAGGGTGGGGACAGGCAAACGTGAGTCTAGTATGTCATCGGCCTCTGAAAAAAAGCTGTTGCTGGTCGTCTTCCGTGGCATCAGAGCCAGTGGGGGACATGATTCGGCCTGTACTGCATAGGCTGCCACCGCTTTGGGCATCTTTCTTTTAGCGCCTTAAGCCAAAAGAGCTGGCATGATGTGCAACGATAGTCTGAGTGATTGCAGGAAAGACCGTGGTTACAGACCCCAGGAGTGCCGTTCAATGGAAACTTGTTACAGGACGGACAAAACTTAAAAGGAGTCCTTTCCATGACAGTAAATGGGTATCACGGCAGCTAGATGAGTGTAAGAGGAAGAAGGAAACGGCTTTCTCTAAAGAAAATGTAAAGATGTTGAACTCCGCACTCTCCGTACTGTAAGGCCAAAGCCTGGTGTAGGCTGCAGCCGGTAGTCAATATGTTTGCCAAGATGTTCTGGAGGCGATGGCTTCCGTCGAAATGTTCGCCGAAAAAGCGACTGTCGAAGATGGAATAATATCAATTCATTATGAATAGTCAAGATTAAGTAGCAATGCTAAAGGCCGCATAAAGCGACCGACCACTATGGCGGGAAAAATAAATGTGAGCGTCCTTGACGCGTGAAGGACCATGATTACAGTACACTTCACACTAGGGATAGTATTACACACACGCCCAATTGATGTCCCTTTTCATACAGTACTCTGCACCTACCACTAGATGTCGATATACAAAGCATGTGATTCTAAGCAGATCCCAAATTATAGGCCCATCTCCCTGATAGATACTGATTGGAAGATCTTCTCGGCATTTCTGTTGACCCATTTAGAACAATGGACATCTACACACCATCCCTTGAACCAACTGCAGACAGGGTATCGTAAAGGCCACTCCACTAACATTAATGGGCTTGCAGTTAAGTGCATCCAAGAAGCCTCTTGGAAGATGTCAAAAGGATGCACCTATATTGACCAGTCTCCCGCTTTTGATAATGTTGAACAAAATAGGTTATGGGCTAAACTGGCTCGTTGGCGCATGCCGGCAGGGCTTCTCAGGCTCTTAAGTGGGGTTGATAACAACTGTGGAATCCCGGTACGGTTGAACCAAAAAGTTGAACTCAGTAAGAAAATCAGCTTGTATAAGGGTGTCAGGCAAGGCTGTGTTCTGGCTCCATGGTTGTTTAATCAGTGCACGTCTGATGTGGAAAATTGTCTGACCAATGATGTTCTAGTCCCCCCAAAGGTAGGAATGGTGAAAATAGCATGGCTGGCCTATGCGGATGACTTTCTGATATTTGACCAAACGAAGGTCGGTCTGCAGTGACTGTTAAAAGCATTTGCAGGGTACACCAGGGATAATGGTCTTACAATTATTCCCAAGAAAACTAAAATATTTGCATTTAAGAAAAAAGGTACAAAGAGTAGCCACACCCATTGGAACATTGAAGGGACTCCGGTAAAAAATAGCCTGAGGGTTGTGTATCTGGGGTCCTATTTTGGGGCTCATAAAGGGTATAAAACAGGGCTAGACATTCTGCTCCACAAGGCAGTGCAGCTACAGTGCCCAATAACGAAAATAGAGCACAAGTTGGGCAGATTTTCGATCAAGCCTGCCATCATGTTCTTTGAAGGTAAAATTGTCCCTAAAATAATCTATGGTTTGGAATTGCAGAAAGAAACCATATTCAACACGCTGGATCGGTTTGAGGGCAAATTGTGGAGAAAGATCCTCGGTGTGCTGAATGTGGTACCACTGGCGGCAATAAGGTACGAACTTGGGGCCATCTCATTAAAAGCACGGGTTGAGTGGCGCCTATTAACATTGTTATCCAAACTTATGGCTCCCCAACCGGACTCCCTATACCAGACTCTTGGAGCGTCCTTCCTTATCGTACAAGACCCCAAAGGTAAATCTGCCTACTCGGGGCTTCTCCGTAGTAGATGCAAAGCTATTCTGATAAGAAATGGCTCTGACCTGGTGACGCTAATCAGTAACCCCCTGAAAGTAAAACAATATTTGTTTGATTATGATTGGATAATGACAACATACGCCCTTCATTCTTACACATCTATGAGCCATCTTGTTCAAGAGCATAAACGCAGAGGAACTCTCTCAATAATATTAAAACAATTTTGTTACTTTAGGGGGCTGTTACTAAGTTTACGATGGAATCTGTTTTTGACTAAAGAAATAATGTTTAGGAGAGGGCATATTACAGATAACGAGATGGGGTGTAGATTTTGTAGTCGTGCACCACAAACAACAAAGTATCTGGTATTAGACTGTGAAGCACTAACAACTCGTAGGAATACATATATGGTACCTTTCTTGAATGCAGAATGCAGTTCTGATACCATCTGGAAACGAGGTTTAAACATACTAAATTTACATGAGGGTCTGAATTTAGCTGGCTTTTTGAAAATCCTTAATATTTTGTAAATCTAGTTCTGTATAAATTAGCAATGAATTGAATTTATTTTTTATTCTCTGTATCCTCTTTAACAAATCAAAATGGGAAGAAGAAAGTTTATAAGTTTATTACTTTGTAATTCATAATTATAATTTAATCTCTTCCTTCTTGCTTTTTGTTAGGCAAGATTTGGTGTAGTACCCTTTGGGTGCACTAAAACAATCTTTACCTCGTAGCAATAGGAACCCAACCTTTGGTATAAGTCTGTACTACACAGGTTGGTTGTGTGGCTGAGCAGCCAGTCTTATCTCAAGAGGGGTCAATGTGAGCAGTAGGTTGTTTACACAGAGATTCACAGTGACAGGTATCCAAATAAACACTTATACTCAAGGTTTCTTGATTAAACAATTATTAATTTAACAGTCAGTTTGAATAAGCCTTCTTCAGAAGGGACAATTAATAAGTAACGCACAAATACACTCCACAATACACACTTGTTTCTCTAAATCAGCAAATACCCATTTGGGATGGCACACAGACACTTCCTACACACTCGGGTGACTTAAATAGCTAGGGAGCTGTGGACATTTATATATCACTGTTGCATTTAGAGCAAAACTGTTAAGCATGTCAAAGAAAAGGGTTACAGAATAAAACAAGAGATCATACAATTATTCTTAAGTAGGTAAGTACTTTTGACCCCCAAATGCAAAGTACCTCTGATTAGAAGAAATGGTTCCAGCTGGCTCCTGTTCATGTGCAGCTCTGTAGATCCTGTTATTCCTGGGCCTCAATCGTGGGGACAAGAGGGAGGACTTCTGGGGATTCCTACACTGAAATGGTACGATCAGCAACAGCAAAGGGCAAACTTCAATTCAGCAACACTTCACGGTTTCAGCTCCTCATGTCTCAGCAAATAGCACCACTGCGGTCTCTCGGATACCACTCTGGACTTTCCTCGCATCTGGGGTCCAGCACTTTGTTGAGGTGACGCAGGCTTGGTCCGTACTGCTTACTGGGAGTGCGAAGCATCTTCCACAAGCTCGGGTCCAACTTAAAAGTGATGCAGTCTGTTTGGTGTTCCTCTCCCTGGCACTTCGGTTCCAGCAGCAGAGGTACAGCCAGCTCCGAGAGGATGTCCTAATGAGTTCACTTTGGAGTTGATAAAGGGGAGAAGTCGTCCTTGCAGGGCTTCTCTAGTCGAGGCAAATTCTGAGATTCAACACAGCAGCAGGGCTTCACCGGGCAAACCAACGGTCCAGGAGTTGCAGCAAGCATCTCTTTCAGGTTCTTCGGATTCCTTCGTCCAGTGGTCGACTGTCTTCCAAGCCAAAAAGCCTCACCTATTATGCAGGTTTCTGGCATTCAGAACCTACAACGCAACCTACAACGAGTAGAGCGCTTAATGCAGGGGATCCCACCTCACGGAGCCGCAGCAGGACTGTAATGGCGGCCAGCAGCTGTGAGTGTTGAAACGTGGAGGCGTCCTGCGCCCTCCCAATATCCAGAGATTTGGCAAGCCAGAGGGGGGCACCTCGCCCTACGCGGACAACACACCTGGTAAGAAGCCAGCTGGAGCGGGAAGGACACACTGCTTTGAGCTGGAAAGCTTCTGCTGTGCTCCCGGGGGTATGTGCGCTGCACTCTGTGGGTGCATAAAGAGACCCCACCTGTGAGCCTCCTCGGCTGCGGTCCACATCACTGCACGGCTCCTCCCCCTTCTCAAGAGTTCCTCGGCGGCGGCTGCTCATGTTAGCCTGCGTTTAGGCCTGCTCCCCCTGCAGGAGCCACATTTACACAGCGGATCGAGCCACACAACGCAGCCGGCGCTCCGAGTGGGGCTCATGAAGTGGAGCTCTTGAAGTAGAAATATAACAGTTCAGGCGGCTACAACGAGGGGCCTCCCGATTCCACCCCCTCGCACTGCAATCACCCAGATTATCATCAAACGGCGAGAGCCTCCCTCAAACCAACGTCCCTCAGAGGGGGTCTAACATGTGGCTTCCCAGCACAAGCGATAGCCCTCCATGCTCCGCTCCCTCCCATTGTCAATAATCACAAGGAGTACAGCACCCCCAATGAACTCCATAAGCCTCGCACAGCAGTAAGACTAAATGTATTAGATAACAACCCTGGGACCTGGGCTGCAGGAATTCCTTAGAACTTGTCGCAGCATACAGCTTCATGACACCATAGAGGGTCGCAGCACCCAGCGCCACACCTCCATGCACTGCAGGGACTGCCTGGGATCACGGTCCAGCCACCCAAACCTGCAACATTAGCCAGCACACGTGAGTTCTAGACTTCACAACACCGCACGACTGGGAGGAATTTGTGGGCATAGCATTATAGTGTGCCATTGGAAGGGGCCAGAAAAGGGGCAGAACATTTTATGAGGACTAAGGAAGGCAATTGACAAAAAGTGCGGGACAGGGGTCCTCCCCACTCTGAGGTACTCCACGCCAGCACGAGCAGCAGGAAATTGCGTGACACACCTGGGAACCTCCCGGCGGCGCTCATCGAGGAGCGCCGTCCCTGAACTTAGCTGCTTCTCACAAAGAACCTGCCCGGACACCAACACTAGTTCCCCCCGCACACGGCAACCCTAGATCCGTGCACTCTGAGCAGGCTGCGCTCGTTCAGTCACACACCCGAAGCCATGGAACGCGAAAAGTTCCAAAGCTCCACAGAGATCCCAGGGAATGACTGTCACAGTGCCACCAAGTCGGACATAAGCTTGCTGTTGGGGGAAACCCGCTCCATCTAAACTAGCCTAACAGACGGTCATAGATCTACAGGCACGAATGACCAAGATGGAAGATCGAATGGAAGCTGTGGAGCACAACCAGCAATCCGCAGACACCACAACAATGCCCTACGAGGCCAGATTCCAGGATTTGGAGCAAAACGAGCATGATATGCATCTCAAACTGGACAACCTGGAAAACTAGGAGAAGCAGACTAATATCCGCATTATGGGCCTTGAAGAAAAGCAGGGAGAAACTCCTGCAGGCCTAGAGATCAAGGTAAAAGCATTGAGAACCTCCCTCATCGAGGCGACCACCCCCCCCCCCCCACCCTGGAGTTCAATAGGATACACAGAGCGGGCGGACCACCGAAAGGCCCACTCTCCGTCTTGGTGAAATGCCACTATTACCAAGTGAGAAAAGCCAGGAGCCCATAGACTTCGAAGGCTTGAGCGTCAAACTATCAGGATCTCTCCGCCACCACACTAAATCTGAGGAGGAGTTGTCGCCCCTGACAAAGTGGCTACAAGAACGTGGGATCCAGTGCCGATGGGGACACCCCTTTTCGTTGAGCTTCAAATACGACGGAGAAACTTCAGAATGACCTCAGAGGATGAAGCTAAAAGAGCCCTAGAAAACCTACAAGCGAGCACGGCAAGCATAGAAAGGAAAACATCCAGAAAAATCACGGGCCCGTCGCAGAAAAGCTTCCCGATGTCACCCAGGAAGCGGCGAGCTCCGGTGAAGTGGAAATACAAAAGGCTGAACACCCCATGAAAAAATGTGCTGTTATTTCCTTGCATCCTGAAATGCCCGCATGTGGGCACTATTACCCCGAGGCTCAGCCCTCCAGCAGTGGGGGACATCCCAGTGGTGAACAGACAGAGCAAAATGTTTGTCATGAGCCGCTGGGCGCCACAAGGGAGCGGTCCTGGAACTAATGAAAATGGCAGAAGTTACAGTTACGATAGTTCTTTGCATGTTGTTTTTCACCGAAATGCATTAGAGGTATTAATCAGTTGTCAAGTTTGCCTGGATAGGGGTCCCTGCAGTGTGGCCCTACTGTTTGATTTTTAGGGCGTCTCCATTACTGGAAAACGCCTTTTAGGGTTCTTTTCACTTGGGAAGGGAGGGTGGCGAGCAACACATACCAAGGGGAAGGACTACTTTCACTCCACATAGTAGCAATGCCACATTCACTTCATAGCCCACCATGGGACCAGTCACTGGCCAGTTGTACATTCACCACATTCATGCATCAGCATGGCCTCACACGATAAAATAACAATCGGGTCCCTTAAGGTTAAGGGCCTAAACTCGCCTCACAAGCTATCGATGCTAGCACGGCTATTCAAACAATCGAACCGGGATGTACTGTTCATCCAGGAAACTAAATACACCCAGAGGGAGGATCATAGATCTGGGCCTCGGGATCTGAAAAGAAAGGGGGAGTAGGGATTCTCTATAGGAAGTCTATTGGCCTCCAAATACAGCATGTCTACAAACATGACCTGGGCAGATACGTAGCCATCAGGGGCATACTTCAATCACACACGGTTACCTTATGCTCGGCTTATGCCCCGAACCAGAACCAATTGCAATTTAGTGAGTCCTTGCTTGACTTCCTTGATGAATGGAGAGAAGGCACACTGGTTTGCGGAGAAGACCTCAATACGATAGCAGACCCTGCTGGGGATTGGGAATCAATAAGGCTGAACGCCCAACCGCCAAGCCCCACACAAGGGGAGAAATTCCTAAATTAGCTAAGGGAACATCATCTCAGACTCCTGGAGGACGACACACCCAGATTCTTTGGCTTTCACCTTTTACTCTCCCCCACATCAAACCCATTCCTGTATTGACTACATGCTAATCGGTGCTGAAAGTGAACATCTAGTGCTAGATGCCTCCATAGAGATAGTGGCACGGTCGGACCACGAACTCTGTGTGTTGGACATAGACCTGGGCCCACCGCACTGTGCACAGCGGAGATGGGTATGTAACGGTCATCTCTGCAAAGACCCAGTGTTCAAGGACACGATCACAGAAGCAATCAAAACTTTTTTCGATTTAAATTTTTTTTTTTTGAAAATCAAGTTTTATTAAGTTTCGTGCATGTATTACAACAGTACATAGCATGTGTTAGCATAGATTAATAGAAAACCAATCGTAATACACCACCCCCCCTCCCGTCCCGTCCCTCCCCCCACCCCTCTACAGTTCAAGTTCTCATTAGTTGCTTGTCGCTTGTTTGACGGGTTCATAGAAAACATAGCAGTGTCATTACAAAGTGCACGTGGCGCGCCAAAGTCATGGGTCAAACTGGGAGAGATTTGCGTTCAGGTCACTGGGCAGTGGCCCATTGCCCCTGCAGGAAGGCCCCCGGTCTAGGGACAAAACATTAAACTGGCCGGCCATATTTGTCAAGGAAGGGGAGCCAGATTTCCTCGATATTGGACTTGGACTCGTCGAGTAGGTGTGTGAGAAACTCCATGTCGTAAATGGCCCGCACCTTGGTCACCCACGTTTTTTCCCCCGGCATTCAAGGGCTCTTCCATTTTTGCGCCAGGCAGCATCTGGCTGCCACCAGCATGACCTGGAGCATATGATCTTGAGTGTCCTCCTGTCCATCACCGATGTCAATTCCAAAAAGGAGAAGCCAAGGGCAGAAGGACCGCTCAACCCCGTCTACCCCCTTGATCCAGGCCAGTACCCTTTCCCAATAATTCTGGACCACTGGACATCCCCACCAAATGTGGAAATAATCCCCTCTTTCAGTCCTGCATTTCCAGCAGTGTGGGTCATATCCCGGCTTCATCCTAGCAATCCTCTGTGGGGGGTAGTGCCATCGGTGTAATACCTTAAGGGTGATACTGGAGGGAGGCCATGGACCGATTGGCCCGCCTGCACATCTCTGCCCACCTTTCATCATCAATCACCTCCCCCAGGTCCTTACCCCATTGTGTGCGTGCAGGTGGAGGATCTCTGGGGACTGAGAACAGGAGGAGCTTGTAAAGACGAGATATTATCCCCTTAGAGCCCCTCGCAGATAGAAGCTTTTCAAAATCCGTGAGATCCCTCCTGAGGGTGTCACCCCAAGATGGTTCAGTAAAGACCCCCTTGAGCTGAAGGTATCGAAAGGGGGACAGGGTACCTATTCCCAGGGCCTCCTCCAAGTCACTTAAGGGCAGGAAAGAACCCCCCCACCCAAAGATGGCCAGTCCTGCTAAGGCCTGCCTCAAACCATGTCTGGTATGCCGCTGGCTCTGCTATTTTGGCCAGGAAAGGGGGGGCCCAAATGCAACTCAGCGGAGAAGGCCAGGTTGTAAGCCACCGGTAGTAACCTCCTTCCCTCCACAGGGACCACAGCACCTTTAGTATCGGATGGTTTAGAACGCTTCTGGGGATCTCCTTTCTTGGGACCCAAAGTCATTCCTCTATTGTGGCAGGGGAAAGGGGTCTGTTATCCATGGCCACCCACTGCTTTTTCGTATCTGGAGAGAAGTGATCTACCAAAACCCTCAACTGGGATGCTCTGTAATATGTCTCCAGGTCGGGAAGACCCACCCCCCCCTCCTCCTTGGGTCTAGTCAACACCTCATAGGAGATCCTATGTTTTTTCCCCGCCCAGAGGAAGTTGAGGAGCGTATAGCTCATCAAGGTCGCGTGTGACCTGTACTCCCAAATAGCGGAATCCCTCCTCCTTCCTTCTAAAGGGAAGCCCATTCACAAAGGCCATCTCCGGATCCGACAGATTCCCCCCTATAAACGCCACCGATTTTTCCAGGTTGACCTTGTACCCCGATAGCTCTCCATAGCGCGAGAGGCCCTGTAACAACCGGGGGACCGTTTGGGACGGTCTGGTGACAGAGTAACACGTCATCCGCGAATAGGCAGATTTTGCATTGCGTGTTTCCCCATCTGTACTCCCCTAATGGCCGCATCATTGCGGACCGAGATCGCCCATGGTTCCATTACCAATGCATAAATTAGCAGGGACAGGGGGCATCCCTGCCGCGTGCCACGTTCGAGGGGGAACACTCTAGATTCTGTCCCGTTTACCACCACTCTAGCCGAGGGGGAAGAGTAAAGCGCGGACATCCACCCCAGCCACCTTGGACCCATCCCCAGGGATGTGAAAACCTCCCCCATGAAAGCCCAGCTAACCCTGTCGAAGGCTTTCTACGCATCGAGGGCCAGCAGGAGAGCGCCCTCATCTCGGACTCCCGCTGTGGCAAGTATATGGAATGTCTTCCGCAAGTTATCGGAGCCCTGCCTGTTTACGACGAATCCAGCCTGGTCAGGGTGTATCAGGCGGGGGAGGCAGCCCTCGAGTCTAGAGGCCAAGATTCTAGCAAAGATCTTGGCATCCAGGTTAAGGAGCGAGATAGGTCTATAGGACCCGCATTCCGTCTGGTCTTTACCGGGCTTGGGTATGACGGTGATAAGGGCTTGCAGAAACGTCGGCGGAATCGAGTCTCGGTTCCTGATCTGATTAAACAATTTGGCCAGGGGTTTAAGTAGAATCGATTGGGTCTGTTTGTAAAAGTCAGCCCTATAGCCGTCCCCCCCCAGGTGCCTTCCCCGCCTTCAGTCTCTTAATAGCGCCCTCCACCTCCTCCTCCGATATCTCCCCCTCGAGGGCCCCCAGATCCTCGTCAGATAGCTTAGGGAGGGGGTGTTCCGCCAGATAGGAAGAGATATCTTCCATTGATTTGCCCGCCTGCTTGGAATAGAGTTTACCGTAGTAGTCAGCGAAACACTCCGCTATTTCCTCCCGGCCCCCGTGAATCCTACCCTCCCTGTCATTGAGCTGGGCAACCCCCCTTTCAACCCTACAGCCCCGGGCCCTTTGTGCCAAAAGAGTCGCCACCCTGTCTCCCCGTTCGTAGTATCTTTGCTTGGTATACCACATTTTCTTAATAACCTCCCCTATGAGAACCGCGTGGAGCTCTTGTCGTTTGCCCTGCATCTCCTCCAGAAGAGCTTCTCGGTCTACCCCAGGAACGCAGAGCACCCAATTCCGCGCGGAGCTTGCCCCCGATCAGGCCCCTCTCCCGCTTACGCCTCGAGCCCTCTGCTATGAGGAGACCCCTAAAAGTAGCTTTTGCGGCTTCCCATACCATAGACTTGTCGGTCTCACCATTGTCATTCGTCTCAAAGTAGGCCGACATTTCTTGCTTCATAAAGTCCCGAAACACGGGATCCCTAAGAAGCGTATCGTTGCACCGCCATCGGGAAGATCTTGGAGCAACGGGCAGTGACCAGTTAGCTACTAGTAGTTCATGGTCCGACCACGTTATGGCCTCCACCTTCGGCTGTTGAACCACCCCGTTCCCTTCCTCCAGTGTGGGGGAGAGAAGAAGGTGTAACCGCCCTGGCCCGGATGTGCTTTGCGCCAAAAGTCCATCCAGTAATGGTCCCTCAGGAGGGTGTGCAGGGCCAGATTATCTTTGGAAGTTGCCTTGGGTGCCCCCCCCCTCGCAGACCACCAGTCCAGACGGGGGTCCGCCACGAGGTTAAAGTCCCCGCCCAGTATCATGGCCCCCTCTGCCCATTCATCCATGACATTAAAGATCTGAGTAAGGAACTGTACCTGACCTGAATTGGGTGCGTACAAGGTGGCCAGGGTAACGTGTTGTCCCTCGCAGAATCCCTTGACCCCCAAGAATCGACCCCCAAAACCCCTCTTGGTTTCTACCCCCGTGAGATGGAATGCCCTGCCCAAGAGAATACCCACCCCCTCCTTCTTGGAGATCGCGTGTGAGGCCCAGTAGTTGCAACCGATCTCCTTTCCCTTAATTCTCGATTCCCTTCCCCGCCTATAATGTGTTTCCTGTAGAAAAAGGACTGTTAGGTGTTGTTTGCGGAACATGTTGCTGGTAAGGGACCTCTTATTTTGGGAGTTGAGGCCCTTGACGTTCAGCATGCCTATCCTCCCCTCAATCATTATCGTCTTTTAGTTTGTGCACCTTGGACCCCTCATGGCATCTACATTTCAGAGCCCGTTGACAAGCAAGTGTCTGTGATTTGAACTGGTTTTCCCCCACCCCTTTAAACCTATAAAGAACCCTGTCCCCCATCCCCCCTCCCCTCTCCCTACCCATTGTGTAGGGCGTTCGTCGCCGACACCCCTGATGGGGTTGTAACTGGCTACGAACTGCCAGGGTCGCTGCCCCGGCCCCGGGAAAAAAAAGGGGGAAATTCTCATTATAACACCTTAAATCGTGCCTTTCTCCATTTGTTGGTTGCGCTTCGTGATTGGTGGCAGAAAGCTGGTGGTGGTATTCCCCCCTAAATGCACCCCCAAGCCTTAGCACAAGGTCGGCCTCCCTAGCCCCCCCGTGGGGCGTGCCGTCGGGGGAGGCCAGAGGCCCCCCATCACTTCATGGTGGGAAGTTACAGAGCAACATCTCTGTGGAACCAAAGAAACAACCTTATTGCAAACAACTTCTCAACCCTGGCTTAAGCCATTTGAAGAATGAACTCCCCCCTAAGGTGTGAAAAGAACACATTTCGTTCTGCCAGGTCCGTCCGGGCGCCGTGGGCTCGGACGGGAGCTCAAGTTGGGCCTTGCCTCGAAAAGTAATCCTTGATTGCCATATGTGTAATCATATGGGGTCACCACGGTCCATGGCGGGGTGTCTGGTTTTCCGGAATTTGCGTGAGCCCTTGACCTTTGACTTCCCCTGGGAGAGGTCCGGGCCCCGAGGGGCATGGTTGTGGTCTCTGCCGGCCGCAAATCGGTCTCCGGATGGCCCGCGATGTCTCCCGTGAGGTCCTCCGTGGCTCTACGAATGTCTGCCTCTGTGACCAGCTGGTATCTCTGACTCTGCCACTCGAACGCCAGATGGAATGGGTGCCCCCAGCGGTACCGTACCCCCTTCTCCTGCAGCCATCTGGTGATGGCGCCGCACTTTTTCCTCATCTGGAGTGTGAGGGCTGAGAGGTCCTGATATATCGTCACCCTGGAGTTGCCGTGTTGAATGTCACGCAGGGTTCTCGCTCTCTCCAACACCCTGGCTTTGTCCTTATAATAATGAAACCTCGCCAGGACCGAGCGCTGGCCCCTGCCCCCACCACCGGCCCGGTGGACCCTGTCGAGCAGGAGGGCCTCGCCTGAGTCCGACCCCAAAACAATTCTGATTATTTCTTGGACTTTACTTTCCAATCCTACCGGGGTCTCTCCTTCCGTTTCCTCCAGGCCAAAGATTCGCAAGTTGTTCCTCCTCTCCTGATTTTCCATATCGTCAACTTTTAGGCGGAGATCTTCGTCGCGGCGGTGTAGTTCCTGGAATTTGGTGTCCATTTGCGCTTCCAGGACGGCCGTCGACGCCTGATTGCATTCGACCCCTTCCATTCTGTCTTCTAGCGTAGAGACCTTGGCCGTGAGGTCAGCCAGTTTGGCCCCCATGTCCGTCCTCATGCCTCTGATCTCCTCCAGAATCATTTGGATATTACACTGCTGGGCGTTCATGTCCGGGGGCTGTGCTGTGGGAGGGCCAGTCTCCATTTTGCGGTGTCCTGGAGTAAATTGGTATTGTGCGAGAGTTTCTCTCCAGCTCATGGGGTGTGGGGACCTCGTGGAGTATCTTCTGGAAGGGGCCTGGGGTCTTGAGTCGATGGGCCCGTTGTATGTGCCCGGTCCTTGGAGCGATTATCAGATGGCAGGACCGTATAGATGTGACCAAGCTCAATTTGCGGGGCACCCCCTTGGTGTCGGCTGGAGCGCAGTCTCCCGCTACCCAGTCCCCGGCCGCCCAGGGTCTCTGGCCCTCACTGGTGGTCTCTCTGGGTGGTCCTGGGGGGGCTCGGGCGGCGATACCACCGGGGATGGGTCGGGCCTGGTGTCCCTTTGGTGCGGCAGGACCTTAGTGTCTGAGCCGTTGTTGCAGGGGGACACCGGGAGCCCAATGGAAGCCCCTTCTCACCTGATCAGAGGCTCCTCCGCAGCCAGAACCAGGGTGTGGGCCGCACGCCGCTGTGCTTAAGCTTGGTGCTAGGGGGTGCAGCTGCGACAGGTGGGCCGGCCAAGAGATGTGGGGGGGCCCCAGGCGCGCTCCCGCGTGGGCCCGAGCCCGGCTCCAGTGTCCTTTTCCGTGAGGTGCAGTCGCCGGGTGGAGGTGCGCCCACAGCGCTGCTTAGGCCTGGTGCTAGGGGGCTCTCCCCCCGAGGGTGCGGCCACGGGAGGTGGGCCGGCAAAGAGATGTGGGGGCCCAGGCGCGCTCCCGCGTCGGCCTGAGCTTGGCTCTGGTGTCTTTCTCCGTGGGTTGCGGTCACCGGGTGGTGGTCCCCAGGGGTTCCCCACGGGAACGGCCTCCAGTGATTTCAGCGAGGTGGTGGGATGCGGGGGTGTGGGGCCGTCCTTGGGCCGCGCAAAGCCGCGACAGCGGGTCAGGCTCAGTTTGGTGTTCCGGCGGGGCTACGCGGCTCGAGGTGCCAGGGGGAGGCGGGAGGCCACGGATCTCAGGCCGCCAGCAGGAGAGCAGGGCCGTCGGGCGTTCCGAGGTGTGTTTCACACGGCCCCTCAGTCGTGAGCTCTTGCTGGCGGCGGCCGTATGTCGCCCGTCTCCTCCATGGTGGTGTGCGTTGTGCTGTGTGTTCCGTGAGCAGGCACAGGCAGGGGGTCCGATCCCTCCTCCCTCAGCGCGGTCCGGGAACACGGATCACCCGGCGCGAAGCTTCTGCGACGGTGGTTGGGGGAGGGTCGCCGTTCACGGGCCGTCGGAAAGAGAACGAAGGCGTCCTTGAAGTCCGGACCAACTGCCGAGTGTACCACGTTGGTTCTCCTCTGTAAATTTTGCTGGCATGTAGGGTTAGAAGGCATGGTTTTTGTCTTGTTTCTCGGGGCTCTGCGGGGAGCTTAAGGTTCAGGCAGCCATCTTGCCTGCGCCCCCTGGTCGATTTAAATGGTTTTAACTGGAGAGATCACACAACACACTATGGGAGGCGGGAAAGGCCACACTACGAGGGGTACTGATATCAGAGGGGGCGCATAGAAAGAAAATCCAGCTGAAAAGGGAAATGGAGTTGAGGGCCGAGATCGCGCACCATGAGCCCAAACTCTACACCCTGAAAGCGGGAGCGGACCTTATTATGGATCATGTCAACGCTTCGGGAGGAGTTGAAAGATATTTGGCAGAAAAGAGCGCTAAAGCAGTTGAAACTGCTGAAACAGAAATTCTATGAGAGAGGCGATAAAGCCAACACTATGCTGGCTAACCGCTTGCGCAAGCAAAGGGCAGTATACAAAATCAAAAGCAAGCAAGGCTGACGAGCAAGCCCTAGAGACATAACAGATTGTTTCTCTAGATTTGATACTAACCAATATACAGCAGAAAACCAGGGCGCACAGTCAGAGATCAAAGAGTATCTGTTGAACCTACCCCAGCCCCAGATCGCATATGAAAACGTAGAAGCCCTCAATGCTCCAATATCGACTGATGAGGTCAAAAATGCCATCTCCCATCTCAAAGCTGGGTCTGCCCCTGGGCAAGACTGTTTCACTCCAGCCTTCTACAAGGCGAATTCTAATGCCCTCATCCCTCACTTAGCTAAACTCTTCAACTCGATACTTGAGGCCGGGCAGACTTTCGCAGAGTTAAGGAAAGTTGTGATCCCCAAAGAGGGCAAAGTCGTCTCAGAGTGCGCATCCTTTCGCCTGATTTCCCTCATAAACGTGGATGCTAAACTCTATGCCAGCATCTTAGCCTCCTGGCTGGCTCTGGTTCTCCCCCAGCAGGTCCACACAGACCAAGTGGGCTACATACAAGGTAGGCATGGGGCAGATCATGTTCGGAGAACGCTAGATGTAATGGCACATCCAGACAAAGAAGAAGACTGCCTCACTTTGATGTCCATCGATGCCGAAAAGGCTTTCGATCGTGTCGAGGAGCCTTTTTTTAACGCAGTGATGAAATGGGCAGGCTTGGGAGAGGTCTGGGCTAGAGGGGCTAGTGCATTATACCACAATGCCTCAGCAAAAGTACTCATTAATTGTATACCTTCCGACTCTTTCCCCATAACTCTGAGGCACACAACAGGGATGCCCCCTCTCCCTGTCATTCTACGCTCTGGTAATCGAACCCTGTTAGGGAGAATTCTCAAAAATGTGCAAATTCCCTTCACCTAAGAGACCCCTGGTGTGACCCTCTTTCCGACTCTCTCAAGTGTTTTGAAATGTGTTTTACTCTTGTGTTTTCTTTGGTTATGGAGTCTAACCAACTGCATAGGTGTCATCTTTTCATTTGTGTCACACAGCACCCTCAGTGCAGTGGCACAGGGAAACCTTTTCAGGCTTTCCCAATGTTTAAATACCTTCTCTGGGATAAACTACTGTTTCCCAGAGTAAGTAAAGTGAAATTGACTTTACTAATCTTTTCAAATTGCTAGACCCAGCACACCCTAACTTACAATAGAGTGCTGGAGGGGTTACTTAGTATCCCCTGTGTCTAGATACTCATGTAGCAGTCAAATGCTACCCTTTCCTCTCAGAATAGCTGGTGCTAGTGGTTTTACAACAAACTACCATGATTTTTCCCGACCACTAGCACAACGGTAGCATTAAATCGCAGGAGCCATGTTTTTCAAGATGGCGTCTGAGCCTCCTTTGTTTAAACAGGTCCCAGTCTTCTTTTTTCGCCATTTCTTTTGGGAAACGTCCTTCTAGAGTTGGTCTCTGTGCGCCAAACTAGGTTTGGTCCCTTTTTTCTTTCGCCTTTGGCAGGCTTCAGGAGTGAAGACCGCGTCTGCCGCCTGAGTGTCTGGGGTGGGCAGGAAGTGAGGGAGGTGCCTGAAACTCCCTGTGCTTAGTCTACTATGAGACCCAAATGCACTCTGTGGTGATTGGCCGGCTAACTGTCTGGCAAGGACAGCCCCCCTGCTAGGTGAGTGAGAGAACTGAATAAAAGGCAAGTCTCTTGGCTTGGAAGGCAGAGTCAACTCCTGGACCGTTGGTTTGCCCGGTGAAGCCCTTGTTGCAGGTCCGAATCGCCAAGTTCATCTTGACAGAGAAGCCCTGCAAGGACGACTTCTCCCTTTGAGTTGGTGGGACCAATCAACTCGACACTAAGGCACCTGGATACCAATCTCGGAGCTGGTTGTATTTTCCTCAGAGTGTTGCAGGAAACCAAATAACCAGGCAGATGGACACCAGCTTGTGCGCTTGACTACAGCTACCGGAATGGAAGATTTGCCAGTTGCCAGCTTTTTGACCAGTCTCAGTGTAGCAGTCCCCCGACGTCCTCCCGACTGAGGCCCAGGAACAGCAAGATCTGCAGGAACTGCCAGGAACAGAGGTCATCGGCTGCATCTTTTTTCTTCATTTGTAAATGTACTGTAAAATCAGACAGAGTACTTACCTCTCACGGAGAAAGTGCTTGAAACTGTCCCAACTCACAGGCCTAATCAGCTTGTGACCCAACATATGATTCTTCTTGCTACAAACTATTCCTAAGAACTTTTGCAGAGACTTTCCCGTTTATCTACCAGAACTGCTTTATCCTATCCAAGATTTTAGTCCATTGACTTTGGCCTAGCCTATTGAATTGACTCTTCTGGTGAACTCTAAATATTTGCGCTGTCTAAAGAATAACTGTAACCTTTCATGTCTAATAATATTTGCCTTCTACTCCTCTTGAAAAGTATTTCTGAAATAGTGTTGAAGTGTATTTGTGTGTGATATATAATTGCCTCCTTCTTATGAATGTTTTATAACTGACAGAAAAATAAATTAATAAGTATTAATCAAAGAAACCTTGTGTGTAGAGTTTATTTGAACACTTGTGATTGTAGACCTCTGTGTAACATCATTACAGCTCACATCCCCTCTTGGAATAAGCCTGGCTGCTCAGCTCCGCTACCAAAACTGTGTAGTTCAGACTTATATACCAAAGGTTGGTTTTGCTTAAACCTGTAGTCCTAGTGGTCCCAAAGGGTACTGCATACAAACCTTGCCTAACACTGGTGGCAGGCAGTGAGGATAAATTGTAGAGTTGTTACAATGAGAGTTCTGCTTTACTTTTGTTCCAATAGTAACCTTCACAAGGCTAAGCACCACTAGAAAAGCAATTGTATCATGCCGGATATGGATAACTTCAGACAGGAAGCCCTGATCATTCTTACAGTAGACCAACTGAAAGATATGTGTAAGGACAAGAATCTCCCTGTTAAAGTAAAGAAAAATGAATTGATTGAAAGATTGTTGAATTATCAAAGTCTGAGAAGTATGGCTATCACCCCTACTCCCTCAGCAAATGTGGAAAATGTTGATGAGGATGATAATGATTCAGAGTCTAACTCTAATGTTATTGAGGAGTCAGAAGAGTTAGAGGAGTCTCAGGATGTGATCCCCTCTGCACCTCAACAAGCTCTTAGGTCTCAACCTTTAGCCACAGGGACCCTTCGGACCTGATTGCCCCTTAGGGGTTGAGGGGGACGGGCAGGGAATCACGCCCTAGGTAGGGCTGTGTGGGGTGGGCACAGAATCACAAGTATTGAGTTATGATGAGGCGCCTCAGGGGTTCGGCCTAGTGCTTTTGACAGTTCCCAGAGTACTGCACCCCCTGTCATACTTGACAAAAATACAGCCAGAAAATATTGTGTAGCTCGTTGTGACTCAGAGACCATATTATGAAGCATTACTCAAAAATATGAAGCTGACACTTGAAGGTAGCAAGTCAATATATTTATTATCACTTCTGTTCTCTAACAGCTTTGATCATCATTATGCCTGCTATAATGATAGCCATAATAACATAGCATACTATCATATATATATGGAAAGCGTTATTGCATAAGCTAAAAAAAATATTTGGCGTCTAACAAAGATTAAGTACATTTCATCAGTTTTAACACAGCCGCTTGAACAATCATGGGGTTCATGTTATGTTGTCTGAGTTATGCTATGCTATGATCAGGAGTGGAGTGACATAATAAAGCACGCCGTCAGTCTAACATATGCATAAAAGTTCAACCAACACACTTAAAACTCACGATTTCCAGGCCTTGCTGTTCTACATGCAAAGTGACCACGGGGGGCCTTCTGCTCTGACCTGCTATTGAATGCTCTTCCCAGCCCCCCACGATATTGTGGTCTGCTCTCGGCTGCCTGCTACAGAATTCCCCCTAGCCTTAGTCTGTTGTGTTTTTTATATTAACAGGTGTGACTTAGTCTACACATACTATGTGTAGTCATTTCCTTGGTCTGGACAGAACGTCTACAGTCTGACCATGCTCGAGCTTAGCTTTGCATTGCACCCGTGATTTACCGATGTGAAAACTCAAGTGACGGGTACTGTCTTTGCTTCTTGATTATTTCCATTAGAATGCATGGGCTTCCGCTTGACGACCAAGCAAAGCGCTGTGTTCCCTTCTGGCCTTTTTCAAATGCCATTATATTGGATGCATTTTCTCAAGGGGTTTAAGCGCGACAATATATTTGGACACTTTAACCGCATATCATGCTTCCTGTTCAAAGCTGCTTATCAGTGCAGAAGCATCTCTTGACCCTGCTACGAGCTCATCTACAACAGGAAGCTGTCACTTGTGGTTGGTTTATGTGAACCCATGTACTTCTATTTTGGTATGGTGTTCCCTGCCTTTGGCCTCTTACCTGATGTGCCAGGTGCGAAACTTAGCTGTTGAAGACAAGAAGCGGTTATCCTGTGGTTAGAAAGAGGAAATGATCAAACCGTGTTCATCGCATTTGTTTAGAGCAAAGGGACAGATTATGCACTTACTCTTTGCTGACTACACTTCAGTGTGTGGTCAATGGAGCTTCTGCTCTTTAGAGCATGTGTCGATGCCTGTTCCTTGAAAACGGCTCCTGTATTAGAAGTGAATGTGTGTTTAATACTCTCCTCACACTTGTAGTCTCTTGCTTAAATTTGCCTGGTCTGAGCAAACTTGTCTTAATACGACCATTAATCCATGACACTACCAGGTCCAGTACTGAGTCAAGAATGTGTGTGAATCTTGAAAAAATGAGACTTGAATTACAGTTACAGTTCCAAATGCAAACTGAAAGTAAACATCAAGAACTCAAACTAAGGGAAATGGCAATGCAACATGCTCTTGAAATGAAGAAATTGTCTCTTGAAAATGTTTCTATCCCAAAGTCTTCTAGGTCTTCCAGTCCTAAGAGGCCTTGCATGCCTAAGGAAGCTGTGAGTATGTATGAGGTGAAGCTTGATATTTTGGATTGGTTGGGTGCTTTTGAATAGAACTATGGGATTCAGGGTTTCACAGGGAATCAGTTGATTCCTTGGCTTTTGTCTAGGCTCCCCCAGGTTGCAACTGATGCTGTAATGGAGGTGGGGGAACTTGAAAGATTGTAGTATGAAAATGTGAAGCTAGCTTTGATAGCTAGATTTGGGAAAACTCCTTCCCAGTACCTTAAGAGGATAAGGACCCTCAAAAAGAATGATGGTACACCTTGGGCTACTTGGGTATGTGCATGTTTGGGAAACTTAAATGGATGGGTTAAGGGTTACAGAGTTCACACTTTTGAAGCAATGATAAATCTGTTTTGATGGAATCTATTTTTGATGCCTGTTCTCCTGAACTGAGACAGCACTTGGCTGACTCTAAAGAGCTTGATCCCAAGAAGCTAGCAAAAGCTGCTGACTCGTGGGTTGCCTACAGGGCTACTCACAAGGATTCTGGAGCAACGCAGAAAAAGGATGAAGGGAAGCAGCAAAAGAAAGATGGCAAAGAGAATTCTAATACCTCCAATCCAAAAGAGGGCCACAAACAGAAAAAGGGTAAGTCACAAGGGAAACCAAATCAAGTCTAGTGATACCTCTGGTGCCAAACCAGAGGGAGGTTACCAGAAGCCCCCATTTGTCAAAACATTTGGAAAATGTTATGCTTGTGGGTTACCTGACCATGTGAAAGGGGATCCCAGATGCAAGGGAAACCCTCAGAGGTCCACACTGCCTCCTTAGCCTTCTCCCAGAGGAAGAAGTACATATGGCAAACTTTCAACTATTGGCTGAAGACCCCATTGGAGTCTCTGCCAGTGTTTTACTGTCCCTGGGAACAGCAGACTTCAGATGTCTATAATTCTATTCCAGATAACACAAAAGACTATTAAAAGGACAGTGTACTTGTTAATGGTCAGGAAACCCCTGCCATTAGAGACACTGGGGCTAGCATTACATCTTGATTCACGTCCTATCTTAAATTCTCATCGAATCCGGATTCCGAAAGGGTTTTGGCACACAGAGACCACTCTACTAGAATTAAAATCAAGATTCCTGGAAAGAACGGACAAAGGTGCAGTATCTATGCTCATGCTCCCAGACCTGTCAGCCGCATTCGATTTAGTCGATCATGCGATCCTGGCTGACGGGGTAGGGGAAGTAGCTAATTTTTCGCTTGAGGCAACTCAATGGACGATTTTGTTTCTTGGTAATCGAATTAGCTGCATCTTTATAGACGAGGCAACGGCAGATCCTGTGACGGTATAGTTTGGAGTGTCCCAGGGGGCCTGCCTGTCCCCGTGTATCTACAACATCTTACCGCCCTGTTTTTTAATACTCTATAACAAGAGGGTGTGCTGTTTACCAACTACGCCGACAACACCCAGTGTGTCGTCCCTTTGGCAGGCTCCCATTCTTGTGACGAGGAGAAACTCAATAGACTTTGCTCTATAGTGGAAGAACGGATGATAGAAAATAAATTAGCCCTTAACAGGGACAAAACTGAATTAATGTTGATTGGCACACAATCTATGATTAATAAGTTGGGATCTTGATACTCTGAATTTCATCTGGGAGATGTGATTATTAAACCAGAGAACAAAGTGAAAACCCTAGGGGTAATATTTGACCAACATTTAGACATGCAAGCTCATGTGAAAAGTCTGGTTTCATCTGCTATCTACTTCATTAAATTGCTCGCCCACCTGCGCCCTTTTATCACAAGCTAATGCCGAGACGCTGGCCAGAGCTATTATGGGATCAAAGATGGACTACTGTGGCAGCCTTCTTATTGGATGTAGCAAGAATATCATTAATAGGCTCCAAGTTGTGCAGAACAGGGCTGTTCGAATAGTAGTTGGACTGACCCGCCGCAATCATGTTTCTCAAGCAAGAAGATCTTTGCCCTAGCTTCCCGTGGCATCCCGAATCCAGTTTCGGCTACTAACAACCATGAAATGCAGGCTCGGGCTAATGCCGAACTACCTTCAAGGTCTAATATCGAATAAATCGAATAGCTGCCCCCTTAGATCTAGTTTACTGAACCTAATGAACATTCCTAGGATCAAATCTAAAAAAATAGAAAAGGGAGCCTTCTCTACAGCAGCGCCAGCAGCCTGGAATGCTCTTCCATCAGACCTGCGAGGTCACAGTGCTCACTAGCTTCAAGAAGAAACTAAGGACTTGGCTCTTCGCATAGATCCCGCTTTAGCGTTTGTTCCTTGCCCTGAATTGATGTATGCGTCTTGGCCTTCATTATGATCCTTCTCTGTGTTTTTTGTTGATGTTCGTGTCTTGTCTGCGCCCTAACGCCCACGGGTTCAAGGATGCACGGTATAAATGACAAAGTAAAGTGGTGGATGAAACCTTTTTCAAACCTGAGGATGTTGCTAAGGCACCCAAAGGCCTCACTAAGCTTGCTGGAGGCCCTATGCAGATGGTTCCAATACTACCAGCTCTCATCCAGTGCACCAATATGACTGTAAGAATACCTGTCAGTGTACAAAGAGAGGTGCATGGGAGAGTCCTGCTGGGGAATGACTTAAAGACTTGTATCAAGCACCCCCAGGCCTCCCAGTACAAGGAAACCGGAGCAGACAATGAAGGCCAGAGAGATCACCCTAAATGACTCTCAAGAGGTTGTTACAGGAGAACCTATAACACCTAGTCAACAGGAAATGCCAACTTCTATTTTCAGGAAAGAGGAGACAAAGGGGAAACCCAAGGTCTCAGGAAAGAGGAAAGAAAGCACTCCTGTGCATCCAACCAGGACATCTCCGAGAGGACTGTCCAAAGTCATACCTGTGGCTACTCCACCAGCTGAGTGTGAGAAACAACCAGGTGAGGTTAAATCAGCTGCTGAAGATTCAGGGCTGGAAGAAGACCTTAAAGATCATCCTGAGCTGCAGTCTTTACTGGCAGAAGGTGGCCCCTGTAGGGCAGACTTCAGCAGAGGTCAAAGAGTGTCCTACTCTTCAAGGACTTCGCCAACAGGCAGCTTCCCAGCTGGACGGGCAAGAGCCAGGGAAGCACAGGTTGTACTGGGAGGATGGCCTCTTCTACAGTGAACCTACTGAGTCTATTCCCAGGCACTACAGAAGACTTGTAGTGCCTCAAGAGATAAGACACCAGTTTCTACAGTTAGCCCATGAGATTCCTTTGGCTGGTCACTTGAGCTTTAAGACGACCAAGGAAAGGCTTTCTCTTTATTTCTACTGGCCTAAATTGGGGTCTGAGGTAGATAAATTCTGTAGAAGCTGCCACACTTGTCAGACATCTGGCAAGAGTGGAACCAAGAATGTGGCACCTTTGGTGCCTCTCCCAGTGGTGGGAGTTCCTTTTGAAAGGGTAGGAATCGACATTGTTGGTCCTTTAGACCCTCCTACATCTTCAGGCAACCGACTTATATGGGTTGTAGTAGACCATGCTACTAGGTATCCTGAAGCTATACTTTCGAGGACTGTTACTGCTCGGGCAGATGCTAAGGACCTACTTGGTATTTTCACCAGAGTAGGTTTTCCTAAGGAGGTTATCTCTGGCAGCGGATCTAATTTTATGACCCACTACATGCAGGCCATGTGGAAAAACTGAGTAACTTACAAGTTCTCAACTGCCTACCATCCCCAGACAAATGGGTTGGTTGAGGTTGAAATACAAAAACAAGGAGGAGGGTGGGCACCACTTATTCTTTAAATAGTTCAGTTTTTTCTTGTTGTTCACACTTGTTGTGGGAGCTCACCCTGTAACCTCGGCACAAAGTAATAGCAATATCCAAAAAGAAGGAACGGGTAGCTTCCGTCCCTGGATGACCTCACTCATAAAACCCTATCCGGGGTTTCAAAATAATATTCCAATCGATTAATCACTTTCATGCAGCTAGAACACAATTACGTATTTCTGTATAGCTTTTCTCAAATCTCATTATTTATTCCTGACTCATCAGTGTTATACAGTTTTAGCCAATGCATTTCGGACCTCCGTCCATCGTCAGGGCTATTAACACTGTTATCCATCAACCAAAAATTATCCCATCAACATGTTGTAATACATAAATACAATTTAAACCAGTTGCCCATCATAAAGTGCACCCTGAAACACGAGCAGAATTTGACTTATGAAATATGGATTGTATACATTTCATATACCAGGTGATAGTTGCAGCCCAGGTGAAATTCAAAAAACAAAAAAACAAACAATAAGCAAAAGAAAAATCATTGTAGTACATTATTCAGCTGTCTACTAAACGTATGTCTTAAAAAATTCGACTCACTACCTGTGTGTCTTATCACCCAGAGCGCTGATCCACTCGGCTTAGTTTCTCAAAGCCTGCATTCACAATTAAATGTACATGTTGTGTCCCCCTATAGTTCTGCTCTAATCTCTCTATTCATCTCTCCCGTGCGTTCGCTTCCATTACGTCCTCCGTTCTGCAGTGATGAGCTGGCTACCCAAAAAGAGTTGCCGCCATCATTGCAAGAGTATATAAACGCACTGTTCCCTCTCGCGCATGCGCGCGACTCACTGACTCTTTCATGTGCTTGTTTGCATTCTCCGTAAATCACAACTTAAGGGTGTGTAACTCTTAAGTGTAAATAACCACTTATTGGTCGCCAACTAACAGTTCTAAACCGAACCAGTGATTTGTTATACTTACGTGGCTAGTGTACGCTACACTATAGGGTACCGCGCATGCGCGCGAGACCCAAAGGTAGTGTTTCACTGTCCAAATTGCAAACTGATTTCTCATGGGTGCTTAGAGTACAGATCTACAGATACCTACATCTTTTCTACATGTAAAAGAGTGCGTTATAGGGTTTGTATGATCGCATGTGATCACAGGTGTACATCTATGATCTCCTGCTCAATGTTGGATGTTATTAACAATGTCACCAATGTATCATTTTCATTACTACACCTATCATACCCACGGTGCATACATTGTTTGCATACATGTGATTTAATGACACTACCGGCCTCATAAAATCCAATTTGCCTGATTATATGCATTCCCAAACTAATAGGGTTAACCATCTGACCTGTATATATTCAAATGACCACAGTTCTCTCTCACTGCAATGAATTCTAATCTGCATATTATATATTCCCAGACTTATAAAACTAACCCCTGAACCGAATCCACTGATTGGCAGTGACTCACTGCCTTACGTCCCACAGGGGACCTATCTCTCTAGACCAGAAGTGGGAGCTTTGCTTCTAGCCTTTGCTCAGGAGGAGGAGGGGTATGAACCTCTACCTGACTTCCTCAGGGGACAACCTTTAGATGGGAAGATAGAAGGAGTTAATCTCTCTTCTAATCTGATACTGGAACAACAGAGGGAGTGTGAATCTCTGTTAAATCAGTTTGCCCCTCTGTTTTCACTATCACCAGGCTTGACCTCTTAGGGCCAACATGATATTCTCACTAGTGACTGTTTACCCGTTAAAAGCAGAGGTTACAGGATGTCAGACCATGTAAGAGCCTACATAAAGGAAGAGGTCAACAGGATGCTTGATCTCGGGGTAATAAAGACATCTACAAGTCCATGGTCTAGTCCAGTTGTACTAGTACCAAAGGCAAGATCCAAAGAATTGAGATTATGTGTGGACTATAGAGCCCTTAATGCAGTCACACAGACTGATGCCCATCCTTTACCTAGGACAGATGAACTGGTGGACAAACTTGGTTCAGCCAAGTACCTCAGTACATTTGACCTAACATCAGGTTATTGGCAAATAGCTCTGACAGACCATGCCAAGGAGAAAACTGCATTTTCAACCCCAGCAGGCCTCTACAACTTTAAGGTTATGCCTTTTGGATTAAAGAATGCACCGGCTACGTTCCAAAGGATAGTGAATCAAGTTCTGAATGGGATGGAGGACTTCTGCATGGCATACTTGGATGACATTGCAGTGCTCAGCCCTACTTGGAAAGAACATGTTGACCACTTAAGATATGTATTGCAGGCTCTCGAGCAGGCCCATCTGACCATAAAGGCAAGTAAATGTCAAATTTGTCAGAGCAAAGTGGTCTACCTTGGACATGAGGTAGGAGGAGGTGAAATAAGGCCATTGCCTAGCAAAGTACAAGCTATACAAGAATGGGCCACCCCTACTACTCAAACCCAAGTGAGAGCCTTTTTAGGTCTGACTGGTTATTATAGGAACTTCATAGAGAACTATGGGACCATAGCTTCTCCCTTAAATGTGATGATCTCACCCAAATTCCCCAAAAAGGTCAGGTGGAATGAGGAATGCACGAAGGCATTTGAAAGACTTAAGAAAGCCCTTTTGTCAAGCTCCAGTCTTAAGAGCTCCTGACTATAGCCAAACCTTCATTGTGCAAACAGATGCTTCCAAGAGAGGTATAGGTGCAGTTCTGAGTCAGCTGGATGAGAAAGGTAGGGAACACCCCCATCTGCTTCCTCAGCAGGAAGCTCAAGGAAACGGAGACAAGGTGGGCAACCATAGACGTGAGTGTTTTGCCATTGTGTGGTCTCTGAAGAAGTTTAGACCATATTTGTATGGATCTACTTTTGTGATTCAGACAGATCACCAACCCTTGAGATGGTTAATGCAGATGAAGGGAGAAAATCCTAAATTGTTAAAATGGTCAATCAGCCTACCGGGGTTTGATTTTACCATTGAACACAGGTCACGGTGTAATCGCCAAAATGCTGATGGTCTCTCCAGAATGTACGACCGACTGGAGTAAGGAGATTCATCCAGGCGTGGACTAAATCCACCTGTCCTTTAGTCTGGGTGGGGGGGGCGAGTGTTAGGGAGAATTCTCAAAAATGTGCTAATTCCCTTCACCTTAGAGACCCCCCAGCAACTTTGCTGAATTTTGAGGATTTGATTTTTTTACCTGGAGAGAGTGTGACCCTTTTTCCCCACTCTCTCATGTGTTTTGAAATGTGTTATACTCTTGTGTTTTCTTTGGTTATGGAGTCTAACCAACTCCATATGCATCATCTTTTCATTTATGTCACACAGCACCCTCAGTATAGTGGCATAGGGAAACCTTTACAGGCTTTCCCAAGGTTTAAATACCTTCTCTGGGATAAACGACTGTTTCTCAGAGTAAGTAACATGAAATTGACTTTATTAGTCTTTTCAAATTCCTAGACCCAGCACACCCTATTTTACAATAGAGTGCTGGAGGGGTTACTTAGTATCCCATGTCTAGATACTCATGTAGCAGTCAAATGCTACCCTTTCATCTCAGAATGGCTGGTAGCAGTGATTTTACAATTAACTACCATGATTTTTCCGGACCTGAACACTGGTAGCGTTAAATCGCGGGAGCCATGATTTTCAAGATGACGTCTGAGCCTCCTTTGATAAACAGGTCCCGGTCTTCTTTTTTTGCCATTTCATTTTGGAAAGGTCCTTCTAGAGTTTGTCTCCGAGTGCCAAACTAGGTTTGGCCCCTTTGTTCCTTCACCTTTGGCGGGCTTCAGGAGTGAAGACTGGCTCTGGCGCCCTAGTGTCCGGGGTGGGCAGGAAGTGAGGGAGGTGCCCGAAACTCCCTCTGCTTAGTCTCTGAGGAGACACAAATGCACTCTGTGGTGATTGGCTGGCTGATTGTCCGGCAAGGACAGCCACCCTGCTGGGTGAGTGAGAGCTAGGCTGGAATGAATGGGAGAGAACTGAATAAAAGGCGAGTCTCTTGGCTTAGAAGACAGAGTCGACCACTGGAACGAAAGAACCAAAGACGAGCTTGAAGAGGATGGCTGCTGCAACTCCTGGACCGTTGGTTTGCCCAGTGAAGCCCTGCTGCAGGTCTGAATCACCAAGTTCATCTCGACAGAGAGGCCCTGCAAGGACGACTTCTCCCTTTGGACCAATCAATTCGACACTAAGCAACCTGGATACCAATCTCGGAGCTGGTTGTATTTTCCTCAGAGTGCTGCAGGAAACCAAATAACCAGGGAGAGGGACACCAGCTTGTGGGCTGGACTACAGTTACCGGAATTGAAGATTTTCCAGTTGCCAGCTTTTTGACCAGTCGCAGTGCAGGAGTCCCCCGACGTCCTCCCTCTTATCCCCACAACTGAGGCCCAGGAACAGAGGTCATCCATCAGCTGCATCTTTTTCTTCATTTGTAAAGGTGCTGTCAAATCAGACAGAGCTTACCTCTTGCGGTGAAAGTGCTTGAAACTTTCCCAACTCACAGGCCTAATCAGCTTGTGACCCAACATCTGATTCTTCTTGCTACAAACTATTCCTAAGAACTTTTGCAGAGACTTTTCCGTTTATCTACCAGAACTGCTTTATCCTATCCAAGATTTTAGCCCATTGACTTTGGCCTAGCCTATTGAATTGACTCTTCTGGTGAACTCTAAATATTTGCACTCAGCCCTCCAGATAAGGTGCGTATTCTGCACTTTTACGCATGGAATTATTGCCATTACGGAGCATTTCATTTTGTACTGCGTACCGTTTACGCTCTTTATTTTCTTTTAAAAAAAGCATACTTTCCTCCACTAGATGGCACTGTAGTGCAAGCAAGCGTATGAAACATTTAACACTCAACTTTTTAAAGATTTCCTAAACTCAAGTAAGCTGAGAATCCGTTGGCCAGTTTTTGTAGCAGTGTTCATTGTTTCTCCAGGTTGACTGCTAGGATAAGCTGTGTGTTTGTTATGAATGCTGAATATGAGTATTGATTTTGTGAGTTAACTTTTTACTGACTTGCAAGGATTCCTCGAAGAGCAGAGGAACTCGCAACACTTGGATGTCTTCATAAATCATTCCCAGCACTGAATGTTCTAGTTGGGATGATGAATGGCCAACACTGTGGGGATCCCGAGGGCGAAGATGTGTCCGGCGGCACTGACCATGCCCTCTTTTGCCTACCCTTGTACAGTGGAGGAGTTTGCAGTCTGCAGACTCCTCCTTGGGGTTTTTGCCCGAGCTCCTCTTTGTGCTCTCTGAGGTGTCACAGGCGTGGTTCTGGTCCTGGCCTTGAAGTGAAAGTGCAGGCCGTGCGCCACTGTGCCTAGGTGGAGACCCCTGACCTGAAAGTGTGTGGTACACCTACCCTTTTTAACTAGCTTAATCATTCATCCTTGACAGAGGCAGCGCGGACAGCACTGCATCAGCCTCATTACGTGATCATTTCTCTGAAAATCGATGTTTGTAGATTGGGGAATGCTTGCTGTGTTTCTATGCTGCCTGTTAAAAATGCTTAATTGATAACACCAGTCAGAGCTGCTAATCGTTACTTTATAGCTATGCTGTTAAAGGTTTTATTCATATTGTGCATTGCTTTTGCATGGTCTCTTGGCGCTATAGGATTCCTAAGAAATGAGTTTGGTGTGGGCAGTAGGGACAGGAAAAATGCAATAGAGAATGCTGTTATGACATGTGTGCAAAGTACCCAGGCTCTCTGAAGGTGATTTGTAAATAATACTTGGTGTATGTTGGAACTTAGAATGGTTTAGTAAGAGATACGTCGTCAAGATCCCAGGGCGCTGAAGTACCATACCTAATATAACAGCCCACCCCTCCCCTGCTTGATTTTGAAAGGAACCCTCAATGCTGGAAGTGTAATATAAATAATTGGTACGCTGGCAAGGCCACTTGTTCATTCGCTTTTTACAGGGCTCAAGAAACGCACCTGGATGATTTTCTTTCCCCCCAAGCCAGTTATAGAATCGGTCCAGGCTGACATCCTTCAAGCTGGTAAACCCTTTTTTGGCACAGCCGTTTCGGCATGGGCCGGTTCAGTGAGGTTCCTTCACTGCAGCGGCCATTTCGGCGCGCCCATTTCAGCACAGAAGCCTTCCTGTTGCAGACGATTTGGCACGAGAGCTGTTAGAATGTGGCTGACATTGCAGCCATGTCTAAACACCCTCATGTCAAATCATCGCCCACCCGGGAATCAAGACTGCTCACCTAGCATCCCTAGGTGAGCAGTAATTAAAGCAAGTGCTGTACTGCTAACACTTGTTTACTCACACTCTCTCTGCAGGCAATATATTATTCTCAATCAGTAGTAGTTCTTGAGAGTTTCTAGGCTCCAGAATTTTGAAAATGTAGTTGTGTATGTAGCATGCACTTATAAGTTATTTTATGGCAGAATATTTCCCACAAGTGTAATAAAATGGTTAAAGGCAAACCAGACAACTGATCTACAACTCTTTTGGTCTACGGGTTTGAGATTGGGTGTATGTTGGATACGTTTTACTCTCTTGCAGAGAAAACTCATTTTTACTCTCTTGAAATTGCCTTTACTCTCCAATTTGAAAAATCGTGTGTAAAATACTCCCACCTCAAAATCTTATCTGGAGCACTGTTTGCACTGTCTAAAGAATAACTGTAACCTTTAATGTTCTAATAATCTTTGCCTTTTACTCCTCTTGAAACATATTTCTGAAATAGTGTTCAAGTGTATTTGTGCGTGATATAGAATTGCCTCCTTCTTATGAATGTTTTATAACTGACAGGTAAATTAATAAGTAATTATCAAAGAAACCTTGTGTGTAAGTTTGCTTGAACACTTGTGATTGTAGACCTCTGTGTAACATCATTACAGCTCACATTCCCTATTAAGATAAGCCTGGCTGCTCAGCTCCGCTACCAAAACTGTGTAGTACAGACTTATACCAAAGGTTGGTTTTGCTTACACCTGTAGTCCTAGTTGTGTGTAGTGGTCCCAAAGGGTACTGCATACAAACTTTGCATAACAAGCCCTTTGCACAGAAGGTGCGCTCGAACACCCACTCCCATGGTATGGTAAGGGAAGGGGGAAGGAATATAAAGTGGCTATGTTCGCGGATAACATCCTGACATACCTCAAACAACCATCAGAATCCGTCCCCGCCCTTTTCAAGACCATGCAGGAGTACGGAAGATTGTCTGGATTCCGAGCCAATTTAAAGAAAACAATTGTGATGCCCCTTCACCCGACCACCCCACTACCATCAGAGTTAACAACAAGATGGGGATTCCAAGTACAAACAGAGACAATTAGATATCTGGGGGTAATCATTACGCTGACCCTAAGCAACCTGTTTCAAGTGAATTTCCCGCCCCTGTGGAACACCGTTAAATCTGATCTGAACAAATGGTCCAAATTCTCATTTTCTTGGCCGCCAAAGTTTACATCAAAATGAACATACCCCCTAGGTTTCTCTTCCCCTTCCAGTCCCTACCAGTCAAATTCCTGGACGCATTCTTGGTAGAAAACAAGCGAACACTACTGGCTTTCTTATAGGCAGACGCCAAGCCCAGAATTCCATACAAGGCTTTAATCCTGCCAAAAGACAAGGGAGGCACAGGGTTTCCTAACTTCTCAGAATACTATAGAGCTGCCCAACTTAGGATCCTCTAGGATCACCTCTGGGAAAACCCAGAAAAACAGTGGGTCCCCCTTGAGAACTCCCTCTTCGCACCGGTCACCCTAGACGAATGGTTAAGGGTTCCACATGCCTAGAGCTAGAACACATGCTGCATGACATCTCAATTCCCCCCCTCCCCTATTGTACTTGCAAGTCAAGAGTATCCACTATGATCCGCAATGGGGAGACTCCCTGTGTTGCCCCCTCACTGCATTTGAGCCAGTCCCAGCAAAGAACCCGGGCTCAAGGGGACTGATTGCTGCGATATACAATGCACTCCTCACAAGAGGCTATCTGACGCAGCCCACCTCAGAACACAAATGGGACACAAACCTTGCACTTCACTCCAAGGTTTGTGCAGGCAATCCATAGAGGGGTATGGGGTTCAACTATCTCCATGCAATACAAAATACAAAATGCGCAATGTAAAATTGTTAAGATGGCACGCCTCTATGGCTCTCCAAAATGTACCCAGGAGTCTCCCCGTTTTGCTGGAGGGGACGTGGGGAGGTGAGCGAGTACTGGCACCAATGATGGAACTGTGTGCATGTTCAGACCTATTGGAGTGAAGTACTGGGGTGGATCTGAGCAGTTGACTGGATCGCCAGGTCGCTTTCTCCATTGTTGGTATTGAATCGGAAGAGGAAGACACGTACACATTGCTAATGCACATGCCCTGCAACCTTTCCTTGGCGGCACAGGTATGTCTGACAATCAGGTGGAAGTGTGCTACCTTGCCATCAAAAAGGGAATGGATCACTCAAGCACACACTATATATGAAATGGAAAGCCTCACTCCATGACTCACAAAAGCACATAGACCTGATATGGTTCCCCTTCATAAAACACTATGCGACCTACCGAGAATCCTTGCTGGCCCCACCGTAGCATGTTTCTCCCTCGAGTCTGGTTTCATCTGCAACGATATACTTGCCGCCTTGTTAAGCGTATTACACATTCCTCTTCTAGCTGGGAACTATAAAATTGTGACTGGTCCCAGGCTTGACCATAATATCGTGTGGTGAACTTGAGTGATACGTAAGTTGGGAAAGTGGACTCTTTACTTGACACTTTATTAGTCTTCCTGATGATGAGGTGGGGGTGGGGGGAGGAAGGAGTGTAAGGCAGGGGGTGGAGGAATGGGAAGGGAAAGGTAAATGCGAGAATGATTTTTTTTCCCTTTCGTGGAATCGTTGATGCATCCATTGTCTAATACCATATTATTATCGTACTGCATCCAATATGTGTTTTTGCAAAATCAATAAAATACAATAAAAAAAAGTAAACCACTGCCACCAGCCATTAATTGTAGAAAGGGTAACATGAAATGTTACATGAAATGTTACATGAGAAACTAGACAAAGGGGATACTAAGTAACCCCTCCAGCACCCTATTGTAAGAGCAGCGTGTGCTGCGTCTAGAAAGTTAGAAATGTAAGTAAAGTCAATTTCATTTCAGTGCTCTTGGAAACAGTAGTTTATCCAAGAGAATGTATTTAAACCTTTAGGAAATCTGAAAGACTTCCCTATGTCACTGCACTGAAGGTGCTCTGTGCCACAATGTAAAAAGACGATGCCTATGGAGTTTGTCAGACTCCACAACCAAAAGAAACACAAGAGTTCAAATCACAGAAAAATACGAGTGTGGGAAAAAGGTCTCACTCTTTCCAGGTTAAAATTTAAAAGTCCTCAAAATCCAGCAACGGGGCTGGGGGGATCTAAGGTAGAGAGGAATTAGCACATTTCTGAGAATTCTCCCTAACACTCTTAGTATTATTTATTACTTGATTCAATTGAGATTATTTCAGTTTGGGAAATTTTGATTGAGATTAAGTACCTATGAATGTGTACATCGTACTTATGCATGTGATCAAATTTGTTCTTTCTTTTTTATACTGATGTAATATTACTCTTTCTTTCTCTTTTTTGTAAAATCTTTGTAAAGGTTTCAATTAAACTAAATACAATAAAAACATTAAATCAAATTAAAAACAGATCCAAAAGCCTCAGAAATATAGTTCACAGGGAAATGTGCTATCAATCCCATCTATTTAAATTAGTCCTGCATGTACTGTCATGCAGTTGATAGGGGTCAACCAGACACCAGGCTTATGGGAAAAATGATTTTATTGAACAAAAGAGAATGTAATCTCAGAAAAGAATACAAAACCAAGTAGAAGCACCATCTCTTTTTCCTCTGGTATGTCAGCTCAAACTGTATCCTACAAAAATGTCAATGATATTTGGAGTAATTTCCCCGGCGCTCACCAGCACATGTTCCTAAAAGTATTGTCCATTAGCTTGCCTCCTGTTGGCACTTTGATTAAATAAGCTCTGTCTCTCTTGCAGGATCTGTAAACATTGCTTCGTCTACCTCACAAGTTGGAAAATCAGATGGAATTAAGTGGTAGGCAGAGCCACCCTGGCCATCCGGCTCCAGTTTCCACAGAGGTGTTATCAGGGGTTTTATCTCCCTTTCCTGGGGTCCTGAATTCTACCCTCTGCAGTTCCTCGCTAACTCTCCTCTGGCCCAAGCCCTCCTCAATGCCACACCACATCCTCGGTTTTCCTCCCACTGGGGCTCAGGTCCTACAGATTGCACCCTCACACCAACTGATTCTCACTGTTTCTGCACTCACTAATCCTGAATACTTCATCCTGCTTCACAGCCTCCTCCTTCCACTACCCGATATTTTACTCAATAATTTCCTTATGCTCTTCTGCCACTGCCTTATGCTCTCCTGCCACCACCTAATGCTCTCATCCTGGCACCACTTCATGTTCCATTTGTGCTTTGACTTTAGGCTGTCCTGTCATCACCTTATGTTCAATCTTCTTGCCATCTGGACTCCAGTCTGCTTCCACTACTTTCTCTCCAAACTCCTATTCCCTAATCTGCAACTCGCTTCACACTTTGCTAGCGTCTTCCTCCAAACACCCCCAGACTGACAGTTGCCTCCACTAGGTAGTGGACGATGGATCTGGGAGAGGGATGGTGAGTGCCCATCATTCACAACCTCGGAGAGGCACCTGGGCCCTTTGGCTACCCCACAAGAGAATGCTATAGGAGCAACGTCTTTAAATGTATGGAGGATCAACTACGAAACTCAAGCTCTACATAAATATTTGACTTCAGAAATGAAAATGATGAAAAAAATTGTTCTCCCAGAAAACCACATTTACATGCTTGAAAGTATGTGAGTTTACCACCTTACAGCCAATTAATGGCATGCATCACACACAAAAATACACAATCAAACCCAAATGAAATGCAATGCACCCGGGTGTGTGCATGGATCCTTGCATCTGCTCCATCCCCAGTGCCCCTCACACTGACTCTGGAGAACCGATACCTTTGTGATTTCCTCCTTCTGCTTCTTTATGTTTCCCACAATCTCCAGAATGCGCTGGGTGTAAGCTGCTCTCGAAACATCTTTCGGAAGGTTCTCATACTCTGCGATCTGTGAGACATGATCAAGGTTGAAAATGTGAAACAAAATGGGAAAAACAACAAGATGGACATGGGCAAACAACAGAGAAAAATGAGGAACCCTGTCAGACTATGGAGATCCACGAATGCCACATACAAACAAGGGAGAGGAAAGGACAAGAAAGTGCACAACTGGGAAAAAAGTAACTTGCAATTATAGCTTTCCATAATCTGTATTTTTATGATAGGTCATAACCTTTTATTTTTATTAAATGGGTTACAGCTAAAAATTGACTTTTCACATACACACAAAAAGTAGCGACAGTGAATGATAAAATAGGTACAAAAATAAAATAAAGCATTAAAAGAAAAAAGAAACATCAGTTAAGGATTATAAAGTACAAAACCAAGCTCTTTCAACATTTTTAAACTACTATGGTTAAACTAATTTCGTGGCCTGATACCAGTCTCTCTCAAAAAGAATCAGAGATACCGTTTCACATTTTCCACAAAAAGGGACAATAGCTAACTCTCCAATCCGACGTACCAATACAATCAATCAGAAGATGTTTGAGAGTCTGTGGTTCAGAACGTACACAGAAGGGACACCAGTTATCCTCGTAAACCTCTTTTTGTCGGATAAACAATCTCCCCGGTGGGGAGCAAATTAAGGTGAAATCTCAGAAAATTCAGAGTGCCACTGTGCACTAGGAAATCACCTAAAGTACGTTGATAGATAACCTCTCGGCTTCTCAAATTGCGACAATGACACTTCTTTGACACTCATTGGATTTTCTACGAGGTAATTTTCCGACCGATCACAAAGGTGCAAGATTTTCAACACTTCTTTCTATAAATTTGACCAAAAATCCATTACAGGCCTTATGCAAAAATTCACCTAGGTCTTCATACTGCAAGTTTTTCTGAGGGAGTATATCCTGCCCATACAGAGAGATGATCCTCGAGTCCAAATGAGCTCGTAGTGACTGTAAGCCCAACTTAAAACTCAAAAATGCCATAGGAAGACAGATGCAGATTTTCCCATCTAGCTTTACCCATTCAATTAAGCTCGAAAGAGGATTTATGTCCAAGCCGTATAACAGGGATATAAAACATTAAACTTCACGTGGCGAACTACAGAGAATGTACAATAAGTATGACATGCATTACTCACCGAGATAGCATTTCTGATGATTGTATCTGCTTAGATACACATGCTGTGCATATAGTTGACATCTAGTGGAAATCGCGCAGTATTGCATCTTTCTTCCGAAGATCGAAAGGGGACGTCAACATGGGCGTGGCCAACACGATTCCCAACGTGATGTGCAGTGAACTCTTAATACCTCACGTTGTGTTTTTTCTGCCGTGAGGGAGCCTTATAGTGCGTGTGAGCGAGTACAGAAGAGAGAAGGTGTAAGAGGTCCATGTTCCATCAACTACGAGGGGAGGAAGGGTGGGCGAATGTGAAGCAGATACAATCATAAGAAATGCTGTTACGGTGAGTAATGCAGGTCTTCTAATGCTTGAGAATCTGCTTAGAATCACATGCTGTGCATAGACTAGCGAGCAGTACCCAGAGATGGTGGTGGGATGTGAGAAGGAACAGTAGCAAGATGTCTTAGCACTGCTTGTCCCACCTGAGAATCAGACCTAGAGTGTGTATTTAGGCAGTAGTGTTGTGTAAAGGTGTGTACAGAACTACAGGTTGCTGCTTTGCAGATGGAATCTAGGGGAACATTTTCAATGAATGCTATGGTAGCCCCTGTGCCCTGAGTCGAGTGAGCTCTAGGCGTGAAGGGTAGATCTTTCTTGGCAAGAGTGCAACATAATGTGATGCAGTTTACAATCCACTTGGAAATTGCTGATTTAGAGACAGGTCCCCTTCTCTACCAGCTGCCACTGATATGAAGAACTGGTTTGTTTTCCTTAGTGGCTTTGTCTTTTCCAGATAGTAAAACACTGCTCTCCTCACATCTAGTCTGTAAAGGCTTCTTTCCGCCACATTAGTAGGGTTTTGGAAAAAGGTGGGTAGTTCTATGGATTGGTTTACATGGAACTTTGAGATAAATGTAGGCGCAAAGTGAGGGTGTGTGCGCAAAACCACCTTATCTTTGTGAATCGTGACAAATGGGTCCTGAACTGAAAGGGCCTGCAGTTCACCAACTCTCGTTATAGAGGTGATCACCACCAGGAAGGTGGTCTTGCAGGCGACTGCTTTAAGGCTAGCCTTATGCATGGGTTCAAAGGGAGGCCCCATTAGTCTGGTAAGAACAACATTCAGTTCCCAACCGGGAGCTGGGTTGGAAATGGGGGTATGAAGTCTCTTTACCCCTTTCATAAAGGCTCTGATTACAGGAATTTTCCACCATGAAACCTTGCTCTGGGACTTGGTGTACGGCGAAAGCGCGGCTAAGTGGAATTTAAGAGAATTGAAAACCAGTCCTGAATCTAACAGGGGAGTTAGGTAAAGGATGATATTTTTAGAGCATTCAATAGGATTGATGCCCTTGCCATTACACCAGATAACAAAGCGCTTCCATTTTGCTGGAGTAGCAATGCCTGGTGTTAGGTTTCCGTGCCTCTCTGAGTATTTCCATACATCTTTGAGGGAGATGGAGGTTACCAAACTATTACCTCAGGAGCCAGGCTGCTAAGTTGAGAGTTTGAGGGCATGGCTGTAGAGTCTCCCAGTAATCTTGAGACAGCATGTTGTACGGGCACAGCAGCTTCTTGCGAGGGGAGACTGACATTGCCATGAGATGGGAGAACCAAGGCTGGCAGGCCCACATAGGGGCCACTAGAATCATCCTGACTGGCTCTTGGTGCATCTTGTGCACTATTCTGTTAAGCAGGGGAATCGGGGGGAGGTCTGGCGGGGAAGCGTAGACACATTTCCCAGACCATGTCATCCAAAGACCATTCCCCTTGGAGCGGCTCTGAGGGTACCTGGAGGCGTAATCTGGGCATTGGGCGTTCTCCAGAGTGGCGAATAAGTCGATCTCTGGGAAGCACCATTCTGCAAAGACGTTGAGTACAATGTCCTCCTGTAGCCGCCACTCATGCTCTACTGGTAGGGGGAAGTCTCTGCTGAGTGCGTCCGTCAGAAGATTGAGTTCCCCTGGAACATGTTGCGAAAGCAGGAACATTTTGTGTTTGAGAGCCCACTTCCATATGTTCTGGGACAGTTTGGACAGCCCTAGAGAGTGAGTGCCCCCTTGTTTGTTTAAGTAATACATGGCCGTAGTACTGTCAGTGAGGACTAGAACTATCTTCCCCTGGAGGTGTGTCTGGAAGGCCTTCAGGGCCTTGAACACTGCTAGGAGTTCCAACAGGTTAATGCGATTGGATGCTACCTCTGGGGACCACACGCCGTGCGCCATCTGTTGAAGGAGGTGAGCCTCCCCTCCCCCACACCGTCAGAGATGAGTCTGTGGTGAGAGTGCGTCTACTGTGGGGTGGAGGTTTTTCCCTGCAAAAGGTTTTCCCTTGACCACCACTGCAGAGACTGAACGAGGGCTGCTGAGACAACCACTAGATCGTCCCACTGGCCGCTGGCCTGACACCATTGGCTCGAGAGCCACTCTTGCATGGGGCGCATGGGCAGACGAGCGTGAGGAACTGGGTAGACGCAGGAAGCCATCATCCCCAACAGTCGCTTGGCTTTGGCTACATAGTGAGGGATCTGGAACAGCATGTTTTGAACCGTCTCATTGGAGGGAAAGACAAGGACGCCTTTGGTCTGGATTAGAGACCCCAGAAACTGTTTGACTTGATTAGGGTCTAGACTCGTTGCTAGAGAAACCTAGGTTGAAGCGGAGATCTACCGTCTTCTGGGTATTTGCTTGGCATGTTCCATACGAATTCCGTTATGAGCCAGTCGTTGAGGTAAGGATAGGCTGGGATGAACTACCTGCGCAGATACTACCACCAGTACCTTTGTGAATCGTACAACATCCTATCATTGCGGGATGTTTTTTTGCGGGGTTTTTTACCGCTAATTTTATAAACAAAAAAAAACTCATCACAATTTTTAGGGGGGTAAGAATACATTTGGTGTGTGGGTGTTCGGGAAAATATAAAAAATAAAAGTGGATTGGGGTGGAACACCCCCAAAAATAAAAAATAAAAATTCGACTGAGTTTTTTCGTTGAAAAATCTGCGGTAAAAAACCCCACGAAAAAACATCCTGCGATGAAATTACATAGAACCTCGTGAATACCAGTGGTGCTGAGGCAATGCCGAAGGGGAGAACCTTGAACTGATAGTGGGTGTCCTCTTCATGAACCCGAGGTATTTTCTGTGCGCTGGCAACCTTGAAATATGAAAGTATGCATCTTTCATGTCCAATGTGGCGATGCAATCCCCCTGCTGCAGCAGAGGGATTACCTCCTGCAGTGTTGTCATCCTGAATTTCTGAGGTTTGACATATTTGTTCGCCGGGTGCAGGTCTAAAACGGGGCCCATGGTGAGATCCTTTTTGGGTACAAAGAAGTACACTGAATAAGAACCCTGGTTTACCTGGAGAATGGGGACGACTTCTATGGCGCCCTGTTCCAACAGGACCTGAGCTTCTTCCAGCAGTATGCGCAGGTATTCTGGTGACAGGCGTCTACTTCTCAGTGGGTGGTAGCGAGGCTGCCGGAGAAACTCGATACAGTAGCCCTGGGCATCGGTCTTTAGCACCCACTGGTCTGATCTGATCCCCACCCAGGCGTGGATTAATGATGACAAGCGACCTCCGGGGAAGCGTGGGAGGGGTCCCAAACCGGTGAGTCACTTTGGAGATGTAGGCCGGTGAGCCTCTAGGAGCAGAGTTCCTGCAGAGGACCACAGGGTATTCCCTGAGTCGTATTGTCCTTGGGGAGAGTGGGAAAAAGATTGTCCACAAAAAGACCAGCAAGAGTTCGAGCTGCCATGCTGGTGGAAGGGTTTAGCCGTGATCTAGCTAAGTGACTTAAGTGTTTCGTGTTTTTTCTTTGCCGTCTCTAGGGCGTCATCAACATCCGTCCCAAAAAGGTTGGAGTCCGCCACTGGCTTGTTAATCAGAGAGGCCCGAGTTTCGTATTATTTGCGATCCTTGTGGAGTAAGCCGCAGGGCCGGTCACCGTTTACCCAGAGCATAAGGCTTTTTACAGTCTTTCTTCGGAGGGGTGCAACCCCCGCCATCTTGGTAGTGACCACCAAGGAATCTAGTGTAGCATGACCCTTTATGTAGAGTGGGTCGGAAGGGGATGGGTGTGAGAGACGGGGACAGCAAGGAAGGGGCCAGGCGCCTCTTTATAGAGTTTAGTAGGGGGATGGCTTGACTAGTCAGAGCCTTCTCCTTGAGGATATCCTCCACAAAGTCAGAGTCTGGAGCTGGCTCATGTGTTGCAATTTGGAAATGATCGGCTGCTCTTTTTTAAAATAGCATTAAACATCTGGTGACAAATCCCTCTGTGGAGGAGAAGGGGGATCTAGGCAGATGACGTCCGGGTCAGGGGTATGCATTGGTGATAGTCAAGGGTCCTGATCCTCCACCTGATCCTGATCCCAGTCTGGGTCTTGATCAGTCGTGTCTTGTGCAAAAGGATTAAGGTCTTCATAAGTAACCTCCTTGGTTGGGTCCTCTGGGACATCCAAGATATCTTCCTGGTGTCCCTGTGCAGAGATGGGAACTTTCTGCAGTTTGTAAGGAATGGGGCAGGAGTCCTCTTCCCTGGGTCTTTTTGGTGAAATGTACCTGTCCGGAAAAAAAAAAACAACACACTGGGCCATTTTGTCCATTTATTGCTCAAACCTCTCCCTAGTCGACGAGGCAGAAGGCTCTGGAGGTGGAAAAGGTTGCACAAGAGGGGTAGCTTTTCCCAAAAAGGCCTTAGATGGAGGCTGGGGAGCTTCAGAATACTTTTCTCGACGAGGGGGGGGTGCCCTTGTGCTCTGTAGCTGCCGAAATGATAGCCGCAAGGCTTTTGCACATTTTCAGCGGTTGTATCGAAAGTCTTGATGCACCTGTAGGCACAGTCGCGGTCGGCGACTTCACCGAGGCCTTAGGTGATTGTGCGCCCTTGGACGGTGTGTCGACGATGGGATGTTTTTTTAGGGTAAACGCCTGTTCCAGAAGGATGCCCAGTTGAATGCTGCGAAAGCGATTATGTGGACGGTGCTGAACCGTGAGGTTCGGGAGGTGCCGCCAAGATTTTCAGCGGCCCTTTTGCCGTTGTGCGCTTCTTCAACGATTCCGTCGAAGAGGACTTAGCGGTTGTGTGTTTTTGTAACCGTGGTGCGTGGGTGCCCTTGTCGCCGGGGTGTGATCTGCCCCATAACAAGAGCCAGTGGCCTGTCTGTTGGGGCCGGGCATTTGGGAGCCTGCAGGCTCCGCTGAAAGGTCGATGGCTTCCAATTTGGGCAATGGCTGCTTACGGATTCCTTGTCGTCTGAAGCGACAGCACCAACGGGGGAAAAGACTTTTGGCCTGCATAGTGTAGGCCACCCACCGTTTAGTCTGCCTGTCTTTCAAAGTCGAAAGAGCTTAAAGGCCTTGCATGAGTGCTCGTTGTTGTCTCGAGGAAGACACTGATTGCATCAGCGATTGGTGTCCTTACAAGGAAACTTGCTGTTACACAATGGACAAAATTTAAAGGGTGTCCTCTCCATAGCAGAGGGTAGCAGCAGCCAGACCAAGAAAAGAGAGAGGAGTACATGAAATACATTCTTAGAGATGAATAAACCCAGGGCCCCACTCTCCTTACTGTAAGGGCCTGGCCGGAGGGCCGATGCCACGCGGTCAGCAGTCGCCTAGCATTTGTAGATGTTGGCGGCGGCAGGAAACCCACGAGGCAGTCGTCTAAAAAATTAGTTGGGAGACTAGACGACCATAGATCGTGGGGACAAAGTTAGCAATATAAAAATCTTGCGATCTCTGTATAGGTGACCAACTAGTTGGCGGCAAAAAAACAATCTGAGGGACCTCGACGGGTGAGGGATTTTAGGTACACTACACGTCACGTTAGGACTATATGCACAGCATGTGATTCTAAGCAGATTCACAAGCATCAGAAGTAAGATTAGTTTCAACTGACATGATTAGTTGGGTTTCTAAATCAAGAACTAATCACGATATAGATGGAAAAGACTTCAATTAAGTACTTCACTTCGTTGGCCACAGGAATCTCCCAGTCATTCAGAGTCCACCTCACAGAAGGCGAAGACTTTTGGGGCCTCTTACATTTTATGACTTGAGACTATGCTGGATTAATCTGTAGATCATTAAGCGCGCATACTTCTCCAGAGCACCTAATAGATGCTGTAGTCCCACTGGCGTGTAGTCCAGCAGGACTATATCGTTGACATAGGCAATCCAGTTAATTGTTTTAGCGCCAATCTTTGTGCTGGCCAGGGCGCCCTGATCTAATACCCCAGCCAGATTGGCTAGATCACCCCTCTATATGTTGGAATTAATTGATAAATTACCCTGCATATCTCGTCTGATCTGTATCACAGAATGATCGTGCAGAGCTACAATAAATGACCAGCAGTGAGAGAGTCAGGCCCCACCCTTCAAGCTTAGACCATAGACGTTCCCTGTTGACTGCATCGAAGGCCTTCGTAAATGTCTATCTAAGCGCAATACAGGGTCGGTCATCCCCTGACAAATGATTTGCTGCTCACTAAATTCAACAATATGCCATTTAAAGAGGTTGAAAGTCCCTTCCGAAAACCTACTTGATGCTTTAATAAGATGCCACTGTCTTCAGCCCATGACTGCAACTCTCAGAGCAGCCCCTGCAAAAATGTTTCCATCAGCATCAAGGAGGGCGATCAAGCAGTAATTTGCTGGATCCGCTCAATCGCCCTTCTTGTAGATTGGAATTATGATGGCTGAGTACCAATACAGGAGGCTCATCTTCTCTTCAAATAAAGCCAACAGCACTCGAGAACAAAGATTGACAACCAATTAAAATATCTGATTTCTTAAGCCATGGGACCAGCGGCACTAGAAGAGGAAGAACGAGTAATTAGCTCCATAATATATTACCTGGTTAGGCGAAGAACCCAGGGACAATTGTTCAAAAAATCAGATCCTCCGGCAAGGGGCTTCCTACAAAGACTCACTAATTAATTATTCCATGAAGTTTCAGACACCCCAATGCTCTGTGGACTAATTTCAGGGTTCAGCAAATAATTTATGTGACCAAAAGTTGTGAGAATTGGTGTTCCGCCCACTGCTCTCAACATCAGTGCCCATCCCTTTGTCGGCGCAGGAACCTTTGAGATTTAGACCAATTTCTACATTCATTAAGCAATTTTTTTATTTCCTGCATGTTGGCTGGCCTGTGAAGGAATTTATTTTTCAGGGCTCGGATTGTGGTCTTCAGTTCTCTTTTCCACAACCAAGTGGCATAATTAAATGAGTGGGTGTGATGTAACCTCAAACTCAAATTGGGGTGTTTCAATTCCATATAAAATCTTTAAAGTTCGAAGGATTACAGAAAAGTCTCAACTCAAACTGCGCAAGATTATCGGGAGTGAATTGAAGACTTTGATTTAAGCCAACACCACCCCTTTCAAACTTTATTATTCGATTTCTGCCATTAGTCCGATTTTTGAAAGAACTGGAGCCCCTCGTATTCCATCCAATCATTTTAAATTCCGTTCTCGCTAGAGACAGTCCTCCACTACCCCCAATTTCTGAAAGACCTGTACAAGAATTTCCAGCAGCAGGGACCAAACTTTGTTCTTGCTATCACTATGAGAGACCAACACTTGTCAAGCATCGCCCTTAATGGTCCTTTTTTTGTTTAAAAAAAAAATCGCTTTAGAACATGAGCAACTTTGTATTTCTATAGTTTCATTCCTGCCATAAGCAGCTTGATTGCCATCATTAAGGAGAACGCTCAATACCGCATTACCCTGGGATTTCAATGCCTCACTCGCTGCCAAAATAGAATTAGGAGCCAGGTGAGTGCTTAAGTCCATTTCGACAACATGGGTACATTTACTATGAGCTAATCGAACATACTCCATTTCCAGGGATGAAAGAAATCCAAATCAAAGACGTTCTTAAAAATGGACAGGATAGCACTGCGATGTAAAGCTTTCTGACCCTTTCTAATGTTCACATCTTTCAGCCACACCCTAGAAATTGAAAAAGGTTGGCATGATGGAAAGTCTGGAGATGGACAGAGGTCAACCCTTTCAGTAACAATGCAAGACGGACGTCAGGCTCACGAGAGATGAATTGCAATTAGCAGTTTTTTTTTTAGTTCCAGTAGAATGCCAGAGTGAACTCGAACCTCAAATTTTAAAAGCTTGGTTAGGGAGATTTCTGAGAAATGTGCTAATTCCCTTCTAGCTTCGAGACCCCCAGCACTTTTTGCTGGACTTTTAATTTCTTACCTGGAGAGAGTGAGACCTTTTTCCCACTCTCTCATGTATTGTTCTGTGATCTGGACTCTGTTTCTTTTGACTTTGGAGTCTGATAAACTCCATAGGAATCATCTTCACATTGTGACACACAGCACCTTCAGTGCAGAGCCACAGGGAAGTCTCTTAGATTTCTCAAAGGTTTAAATTTGTATTTGTATTTATTAATTTTTATATAGCGCTTTACACCAAAGTGCTTTACATTAATACAACAAAATTACAATAGAAGCATGAATATCAAACTAGAACCAAACAATCAATAACATTATGCACAACAATTATCTGAGAAAAAACAAAGAAGAAATCCAATGTGGATAGCCACGTCCCCTGCACACTTTCTAGACGGCCAAAATAGGCCTTTTGAACATTTCTGTACATTTTTTGAAATACAATATTGATAACTTTCAATCAATTCTGTAGAAAATGTCCATAAATGATTCAGTTGAAACTTTGTTTTATAAAAAACAATTTTTGCTTTTTATTTGTCATTTGGTGAGCCCAACGCGTTTCGAGTATAAAAAACTCTTCATCAGGGGCGTCATTTTTCAACAAATTAAATTCTACAAAAGAAAATACATATATACTTCAATTAGTTTGAACTTAAAGCAGTTTACACAATTTTGAAAAACATCACATCAAACTTTTAGATCAATTTTAACAAATAAATTGTTTACAAGGCAGTCAGCCTAGTCTATGGGGCAACATCCCATTTTTCAGTACTCATTTTAAATCCATCTCCCACAGGGCTACAAGCTATAGGATTTCGTCAAAAACCAACAATTAAGGTTGATATGCAAATGACCTAAGTCTAGTATGGGCGTATAGTTTCTTATTAAATTTCGAATGTGGGGTAATGTGCCTTATGTATCCATAGTTGTGGTACACAGAATTGGAGAACGTGGTATAATATCTTAAGCAACTGTGAGTATACGGAGGAAGTGATGAGAGAAACAGGCTAGGAGAGGTGGGTGAAATAGTAGCTTTCGGAATGTGAAAAAATGGGCAACCATCTTACCCAGGAACATATATTAGGCTCATGGAATGATCCAATATTAGCAGAGCTGATCCAGGTGTCAAGCGGACACTATGTAGTGCATCTCATGGAAAGAAGACTTTAGTGAAGCCTTGATGGATATGGATATCTAAATGGGATAATGGTATAACCAAGCGGTTATTAAATTAGCTGAGCGGAATAATAAGTGCAAACGAGAGGGTCCAGCCTCTAACTCAAAAGGAACTTACAAGTTCAGTATCCATCTGCATCCAGGAGTAGTCCGAGTACGATCGGGAACCGCACCAGAGTGATGTATTCACTCGGCGTCCCTGTTTATACACTGAAAAGAGGCTGTGAGGTCATCGCGCTCAAGTGCGTGCAACGTCACGAAAAGCATGACGTCACCCGCGCACGCGCGCCAAGACGTAAACCAACCAAGTAACTACGTTTTAGGGGACCGGGTTGGATTTGAGCCATAAAAGAATTATGAGTGATAAGGATGGACATGAAGTTGAACAGTATTTGTAAAGACTAGGTGATGTAAATCACGATCAGAAGGTATGTATAAAAGAAAGAGTTAGGCACATAACGAACAATTAAAAACAATGTTATTAGTCCCATAGATTATTGGGTGTGCTTTCTGGTGTTCGTCTAAATGGCAAAAAAATGTGTCTGGCAAGGGAATTATCAGAATGCAGAGAGTTTAGATAAATCTAGAGAATGTCATTTACATTTCAATTTGAAAACAGAATATGTACACAAATCTCGAGATGCCAACAGTATAGATATCCTAGGTATACAGACTAGTACATGAAGGAATAATTTATGTTTAGAAAATGAGGTAGCATATAATACACAATATCAGTCACAAATTTCACAATATTAGTCCCAAATTACAATTGTTGTGAGTTTACATGACATGAGTAAACTGTACATTTATATTTTATACAAAAACCGGGTACAGGTGATTGTCTAGACAAACAGGTGCTAAAAGTGAATAAAGTTTTAAGGAGTGTCAGGCCAAATCTTGAATTTTGATATTTGAGCTATCATGGAATGAGATGATTGGGCTCAAAGTATTACAAGAGTAATTTACAAAAAAGGTCCTAAATAGTAATCTTCATTGATTCCAAGTGGAGTCATGGAATCAAGTTGGTTTATCCAAAAAAGTTCTCTTTGGGCCAGAAGTTTTGGAAGGTCCCCACCTCTACGTAGGGGTCATAGTACCACAAATCTCATCTGTGATACATTGTGTTTTTCGTCTTGAAGTGTCTGTACACGGGGGATTTGCAATTTTTCGTCCTCACACAAGATTTGTGCTCTGTCCACCTGTCCTTAACCTTTCTGTTTGTTTTGCCAACGTAGTACATACCACATGGGCAGCGGATTGCATAGATTACGTTCTTTGTATCACATGTAGCAAAGTTCCTTAGCATTATTTTTTTGCCATTGTGTGGGTGTCTAATATTGTCACCTTTGATCACGTTGTTACAATGTTGGCAATGTAGACAGGCGAAAGTGCCTGTTTTTTGTTTGCTGAGGGTCATCTGAGTTGTCTGTTTGGGTTTCTCTGCTTCTATCAAATGGTCTCTCAAGTTTCTGCCTCTTTTATAGGCCATCATAGGTGGGTCCGGGAACAATTCAGATAGTGTACTGTCAGATTTGATAAGGTCCCAATTTTTGTGTATTGTTCTTTTGATCTGGAAGCTTTGACACAAGTATCTTAGTGTGTGGATTAGTCCTTTGTCTTTTCTTTTTGGGTTTCCTTCCAATAGTGTATTTCTGGCTTGAGATTCCGTGCGTGCTATGGCACTATCAACAACCTCCGGAGGAAAACCTCTATCCAAGAATCTTTTCTTCATTGTGCTGTATTCATTATGCAGCGTGTCTGCCTCTGACGTAATTCTCTTTACTCTTAGTAACTGGCTGTACGGTAGGTTGTCTTTCAGATGTTTCGGATGATGGCTTGTGTGGTGAAGACAACTGTTCACGTCCGTAGGTTTTCTGTATATCTTGGTTTTCACAGAGGAGCCTGTGATTTCCACCGTGACATCTAGAAAATTTACATGTGGCTTGCCGATTTACTCATGTCATGTAAACTCACAACAATTGTAATTTGGGACTAATATTGTGAAATTTGTGACTGATATTGTGTATTATATGCTACCTCATTTTCTAAACATAAATTATTCCTACATGTACTAGTCTGTATACCTAGGATATCTATACGTTTGGCATCTCGAGATTTGTGTACATATTCTGTTTTCAAATTGAAATGTAAATGACATTCTCTAGATTTATCTAAACTGTCTGCATTCTGATAATTCCCTTGCCAGACACATTTTTTTGCCATTTAGACGAACACCAGAAAGCACACCGAATAATCTATGGGACTAATAACATTGTTTTTAATTGTTCGTTATGTGCCTAACTCTTTCTTTTATACATACCTTCTGATCGTGATTTACATCACCTAGTCTTTACAAATACTGTTCAACTTCATGTCCATCCTTATCACTCATAATTCTTTTATGGCTCAAATCCAACCCGGTCCCCTAAAACGTATTTACTTGGTTTGTTTACGTCTTGGCGCGCGTGCGCGGGTGACGTCACGCTTTTCGTGACGTTGCACACACTTGCGCGCGATGACCTCACAGCCTCTTTTCAGTGTATAAACAGGGATGCCGAGTGAATACATCACCCTGGTGCGGTTCCCGATCGTACTAGGACTACTCCTGGACGCAGATGGATACTGAACTTGTAAATTCCTTTTGAGTTAGAGGCTGGACCCTCTCGTTTGCACTTATTATTCCACTCAGCTAATTTAATAACCGCTTGGTTATACCATTATCCCATTTAGATGTCCTTCTCCATCAAGGCTTCACCAAAGTCTTCTTTCCATGAGATGCACTACATAGTGTCCGCTTGACACCTGGATCAGCTCTGCTAATATTGGATCATTCCATGAGCCTAATATATGTTCCTGGGTAAGATGGTTGCCCATTTTTTCACATTCCGAATGCTACTATTTCACCCACCTCTCCTAGCCTGTTTCTCTCATCACTTCCTCCGTATACTCACAGTTGCTTAAGATATTATACCACGTTCTCCAATTCTGTGTAACACAACTATGGATACATAAGGCACATTACCCCACATTCGAAATTTAATAAGAAACTATACGCCCATACTAGACTTAGGTCATTTGCATATTAACCTTAATTGTTGGTTTTTGACGAAATCCTATAGCTTGTAGCCCTGTGGGAGATGGATTTAAAATGAGTACTGAAAAATGGGATGTTGCCCTATAGACTAGGGTGACTGCCTTGTAAACAATTTATTTGTTAAAATTGATCTAAAAGTTTGATATGATGTTTTTCAAAATTGTGTAAAAACTGCTTTAAGTTCAAACTAATTGAAGTATATATGTATTTTCTTTTGTAGACTTTAATTTGTTGAAAAATGACGCCCCTGATGAAGAGTTTTTTATACTCGAAACGCGTTGGGCTCACCAAAAGACAAATAAAAAGCAAAAATTGTTTTTTATAAAACAGAAAGTTTCAACTGAATCATTTATGGACATTTTCTACAGAATTGATTGAAAGTTATCAATATTGTATTTCAAAAGAATTTACAAAAAATGTTCAAAAGGCCTATCTTGGCCGTCTAGAAAGTGTGCAGGGGACGTGGCTATCCACATTGGATTTCGTCTTTGTTTTTTGTATATAACCAGCCTAGGTACCAAGGCTTGTGCCTTTCTCCCCCGCACCTCGAATTATTTACTAAAGATTACCATTTTGTTTAAACCTAACTAAATTACATTCAAATTGGTGTGCAAGTGTACTTACCTGTGTTGGTCAACAATTAGCTGAGGACAAGGAATGAGAGCAATGGAGGAAAGTAAGAATGGAGTGAAAAGAGGGTCAGGAAGGAGGATGAAGAAGATGAGATTTTAAGGAGGAGCGGAATGAGGGGTAGAATGGATATGGAGAGGTAGGGAGTTCCAATGTGGGGGAGGGGCGCTGAACGGAAGCGGGAAGGGGCAAAGGGAGGTGGAGGAGGAATAGGTCAGCAGAACGGAGAGGATGAGAGGAAGTATAGAAAGAGAGGAGGGTGGAGACATATGGAGGAGCAAGGTCATGAAGATATTTAAAAACAAGGCAGTGAAAGTTGGATTTAAGTTGGGAATGAAAGGGAAGCCAGCCAAGAGAAGAGAGCAAAGAGGAGAGAAAGCAAAGAGTACGGATAGCAGAGTGATAGAGGGATTTGAGGGGAGCAAGATAAGAGACAGGGAGGCCCAAGAGGAGAGCAGAACAGTAGAATAGATGGGAAAAGATGAGGGATGAGATTAAGAGTTTTGTAGCGTGGAAGGTGAGGGAAGATCGGATTTTGCGAACATTGAAGAGGTGATAGCGGCAGGCTCGTGAGGTTAGAGAAATGTGGAGAGTAAATGAGAGGTTAGAGTCGAAGTAGAGGCCAAGGTTACAAGCAGAGGATTAGAAGGAAAGATTAGAGGGTGGAAAGAGGATAGAAGGGGAGGAAGTGTGTTGGCAGGGAAGAATAAGACTTCGGTCTTATCAGTGTTGAGGGAGAGAAAGTGCAAAGACATCCAGTTTTTGATAGCTGTGAGACAAGAGGAGAGTTTGAGGTGGATGTCAGGAGTGAAGGAGGAGAAGGAGAGGTAAAGTTGGGTATCGTCAGCATAGAAGTGGTGAGAGATATCGAAAGAAGAGATATTAGGGGCAAGAAGGGAGGTGTAGAGTGAGAAGAGGAAAGGGTCAAGCACAGAACCTTGGGGAACTCCGAAGTCACGGGAGTAAGTAGGGGAGAAACGGCCGCCCCAAGAGACGGTAAAAGAGTGATTAGAAAGGTAAGAGGAGAGCCAATCGAGAACAGAGCCTCTAAGATCGAAAGAGGAGAGAGTATTGAGGAGTAAGGGGTGATCGACAGTGTCAAAGGCAGCAGAGAGGTCAAGAAGAATAAGAATGGAGGATTGCTTAGAGTAGCTCGCAGTAAGAAGGGAGTTGAGAACAGAGGTAAGATCAGATGCGGTGGAATGTTTAGGACGGAAACCGGATTGAGTAGGGGGGGGGAGAGAGACGTTGGAAACAAAGGCCAAGAGTTGAGAGTAAGCAAAGCGTTCAAGAAGCTTAGAAAGGAATGATCAAAGAGAGATGGGACGAAAGTTGGTTGCAAGGAGGGGGTTAGAGGAGGGCTTTTTCAGTATAGGGATGATAGTAACATGTTTAAAAGGCAGAGGGAAAGGTAGCAGATGAGACGTGTTGAAGAAGGATGTGAGGTAGGGAATAAGAAGAGGGTAGATTTTGGGGATAAGGGCGGTAGGGATGTGATCAGAGGGTGCAGCTGTAGGGTGAGTTTTAGATAGGAGGAGGGAGACATCGGAAGAAGTGATAGGGGTGAAGTCAGCCATGAAGGTGGAAGGGGTAGCAATAGGAGGGGAAGTAGGAGAGTAAGAGGGGGAATATAGAATATTTTGGCAGAGAGAGAGTATCTTGGCGGAGAAGAAATCAGCAAAGTCAGAGGGGGAGAGGGAAGAATAAAGTGAGTAGTCGGGAGTGGGAGGAGAGAGAAGACGAGTTAGTGTCTGAAAGATCTGACGAGGGTGAGAGGCTTGGGAGTGGGGAAGTTTTGAGAAGTAGGAACGTTTGGCTAGGCTAAGGCAGGAGTCACAAAGAGAGTGGTAAGAGAAGAGGATTGATTGGCAAGCGAACGATGTTTGAGCCAGAGTCGCTCAAGGTGACGGAGAAAGCGGCACATAGAGAGACGGTGAGGGGAAAGCCAGGGTTGAGAGAGTTTACGGGAGGGGTGGAAAGAGGCAAGAGGGTGGAGTTGATCAAGACAAGTGGATAGGGTGGAGGACAGAGTGGAAAGAGCATTATTAGCTGGGAGAGAGAAAAAGTCAGAAAGAGGGGGGAGATAGGAAGAACAGGTATCAATACAGAGAGAAGGGTTGAAGTTAAGAAGATCTCCTCTAGAGAAAGAGGAGGGGGAAGAAGGAGGAACATGAGGGGGAGTGAGAGAATGAGAGTAAGGCATGATCAGAGAGGTAGGTGGGGAGGGAGGAGACAGAAGAAGAGGAAAAAGAGGAGACAAAGATAAGATCAAGAGTGGATCCAGAGGAGTGAGTAGGTGGAGTAGGGAGAGGAGGAGTGAGGAGGAATGAGGAGGTAGGAATCAAGAATGGCCAGCAGAGGGGAGGGTTGGTGGGGGATGAGATGAAGATTGAAGTCACCAAGCACAGTGAGGGGGGAAGGGGAAGGTGAGAGAAGGGAAAGGAGGTGGTCAAGATCATCATAGAAGGAGGAGAGAGGGGCAGGTGGTCTGTAGATGATTAAAAAGGAGATAGCGTGAGGGGAGGAGAAAGATTTATACAAGTATTCCAAGGAAGGTAAGACAGGGGCGGGTATAGAGGAGTTGAAGAGAGGGATCCAGGTCTCGGTTATGCAAAAGAATTGGAGGTTGAGACGAAGGAACATATCAAGGACAGCTGCGGTCTTGTTGCAAATAGATCTGGCATTCCAGAGGGCAACACTGAAGATGTTGGACGATTCAATGGTGGGGGGGGTAGATGAGGTTGGGACGGTGAGAGAGGGCAGAAGGGGGGCGGGTATGCCTAGGAGGTGAATGGAGGACAGGAGAGGAGATAGTCATGATTAACAGGCAAAGGGATAGGACAAGGGGCGGGAGGGAAAGGGGAGGGGGGGGAAAGAGAGGAGAAGAAGGTAGGGGAAGGTAGAAAAAGGGGTCGCGCATGTCAGGGGTGGAGGAAGATTAGAAGGACTAGGGAGAGGTAGGGTGTCTCTAACCGAAGGAAACTCGTGAGTTTGGAGGTAGGGATAAAAGAGCTAGAAGGATGAGATGAATGAGGGGGTAAGAGAATGGGGGATCTGGCCAGTGAGGACCGGGAAGAGTTGTCAGGAACTAAATGGGGGGAGGGGAGGGGAGGGGAACTGGCAGATAGTAATTGGTGGTCTAAACCAAGGCGGGGTGAAGGCCAGAGAGGGGGGGTGAGTGGGGGAAAGAGGCAACAGGACACCCTGGTGAGGGCCAGTGAATAGGTGTAAGAATATGGGGCAAGTGACCAGGCAGGCACCCAGTTAGGTGAGTATCAGCAATTACATTAAAGGTGGGGTGTAGACGTCCAGACTTGGAGGGGGCCAGCAGCATAGGACGAAGGCCCAACGGAAAAGAGAGGGTCAAGCCACTCTGCAGGGTGGGTGCAGGTAGAGCATGGTAATACGGGTCGGTGCCCCACGACAACAAGAACAGGGTCAGTTCAGGCACTGGTCTTGCACGTCCGTGTTATGGGACGAGACTCACAGGAAGATGAGAGGGGTCGGGCCACTTTTTCTGGAAATGTGTCGGGATAAGGGTGAGGACAGTGCAGCACAGTTCGGTGCTCAATAGTGGCACAAGCAGAGGTGCAGACCAAGGTGCTGGTTCCAGCAGGTCAGCGTGATGTTAGCCCGCTGATGCAGAGAAAACAGGAGCAGGATCGGGGTGAGGAAGAAGGCACTGCAGGACAATTGGAACCCCTTGCCAGCACAAAGAAAAGACAAGACTAAGGTGCCAGATCCAGCAGGTCGGTGTGTTAACAGTCAAGTCGAGGCAGAGAAGTCAGGAGAAAGTTGGGAGAGCCACACGTTATGGGACATGATCTGTGGAAGATGAAAGAGTCGGGCCACCCTGCTGAAGAGGTGCCGGGATGAGAACGAGGACACCACAGTCCGGGTCGGTGCAACGGTACAAGGAGAAGTCCAGTCTAAGGTGCCAGTTCCAGCTTGAGAGTAGAGGAGAGAATACCTTCTCTTGGTGAAACTACTGTTTCCAAGAGCGGTGAAGTGAAATTGACTTAACTTACATTTTGTAACTTTCTAGACCCAGCCCACACTATCTTACAATAGGGTGCTGGAGGGATTACTTAATATCCCCTTTGTCTAGTTTCTCATTTAACATTTTTATGTTACCCTTTCTACAATCTAATGGCTGGTGGCAGTGGTTTATTTTTCATACCATTGACTTTTTTTACCGCAGGCTGCAATTGCAGCTGCAGTAAGGCACCCCTGGGTGCCCATTTTGTCAAAATGGCCCAGGTCTTTTTGTGCCATCGTTGTTGGAAAGGTCCGTCTTGAGATTTACTCTGCTCGCCAAACCAGGTTTGGTCCCTTTGTTCATTTTGTCTTTGGTGGGATTTACGAGTGAAGCCCGCCTCTGGCTCCAGAGTGTCTGGCAGGGGAAGGAAGTGAGGGAGGTGCCTGAAACGCCCTGTGCTTAATCCCCTTGGTTACAGGAATGCACCCAAAGGTGATTGGCCGGCTGGCTGTCCTTGGAGGACAGCCACCCTGCTGTGCGACTTGACAGCTAGGCTGGAATGAATGGAAGAAACCTGCATAAAAGGCGAGGCATTTTGCTTGGAAGGCAGAGTCGACCACTGGAAGAAGGAATCCGAAGGACAACTTGGAAGAGACACCTGCTGCAACTCCTGGACCGTTGGTTTGCGCGGTGAAGCCCTGCTGCTGTGCTGAAGCTCCGAATTTGCCTCGACTAGAGAAGCCCTGCCAGGACGACTTCTCCCCTTGGGTTGGTGGGACCAATCAATCAACCCCAAAGGGAACTCGTTGGGACATCCTCTCGGAGCTTGCTGTACTTCCATTGCTGCTGTAGGAACCAAAGTGCCATGGAGAGGAACACCAGAACGAGTGCATCACTTAAGTCAGACCAGAGCTCTAGGAAGATCCTCCGGACTCCCAGGAAGCAGGACTGACCAAGCCTGAGCCACCAGATGCAAGTAAAGTCTAGAGTGGTATCCGAGAGACCGCAGTGGTGCTATTTGCTGAGACCGCGAAGTGCCGCTGATTTGCAGTTTGCCCATTGCTGCCGCCGACATTCCATTCGTAGTGCAGGAGTCCCCAGATGTCCTCCCTCTTGTCCCCACGACTGAGGCCCAGGAACACAGGATCCCCAGACCTACACAGGAACAGAAGCCAGCTGGAAACAAAGTTTCTTCTAACCAAAGGTACTGTAAACCTAAGAGGACTTACCTCTTGTTATGTAGCTTTGCTAGTTCTCAGTTGAGACTTGTCTTGGTTGCCATTGCAGAGTTGCTTGCAGCTTTGTACCTCACAATCATCCCAGCTTGTGGCTCTTCAAGTGAATCGTCTAAAAAACCATTGTGCAAGACTTTTACTCACCTGCAAGATCTTCAGCTCCCCTACACTTTCTTCAACTAACATGGACTGTCCTGGCTCCCTGAGAGACTCTTCGTACCTCCGACTCTGTGCTTTTGCCTTTCCACCAGGGAAGGGTTAATTTACTTTACATTGGAGGGTTCAAAAAGTACTTACCATTTTATGAATTCTTTGTTAACCTTTGTTTTATTCCCATATCTAATCCTTTACACCAAAATCAGTATTGCTAGAAATGTACCAGTGATTAATCAATGTCCACAGTGTCCTAGTTATTTAAGTCACCTGAGGGTGTAGGAAGTGTCTGTGTGCCATCCCCAATGGGTATAATCTGATTTAGGGAAACAGATTGTGTTGTGAAGTGTATTTTGAGTGTTAAATGTTTTTACTCCCTTCTGAAGAAGGCCTATATAATTGACTGTTAAATTAATAATTGTTTAATCAAGAAACGGTGAGTGTTCATTTGAATACTTGTCACTGTGAATCGCTCTGCAAAAACCCTACTGCTCACATTGACCCCTCTTAAGATAAGCCTGGCTGCTCAGACACACTACCAGCCTGTGTAGTACAGACTTATACCAAAGGTTGGGTTACCTATTGCCAGGAGGACAAGGTTTGTGTAGTCTCCCAAAGGGTACTGCCCACAATATTGCCTAAAAAGCTCAAAAACGTTCACTAAAGATTTGAGAACGAAATTGACGGCTGGTAAAGTGTCGTCACTGGCTTCCTTTATGCCCTCACAAGGAACCGCAGAGGGCATTATTTGGACATTCGTAATGGCAGACTGCTCTGGCTGCTCACTTGTAAGAGAAAAGAACAAGTTACTTCTTACCTTGTAACATTCTTTCGACGGGATGTTCCTCCGACGTATTCCTCATCTTAGATATATCTCCTTCCAGCTCTGCTGGCCTCGGAAATTTTTTTATTTAAAGGGCGCTGCGCGTCGACGTCCTCCGAATCGATGTCCCTCGACAGCCGCCGTATCGACGTCGACGTCATCCTGGCTATAAAGGCCGCGCGCAGCGTCCGTTGCTCAGTTCCGTTTTGTAGCCCACAATAATTCTTTCTGGACTAAACTAATCACCCTGAAGGAGCGTAAGCTGCAACAACAAGGGAAGTAGAACTGCGGGGATGGATGGGAGGGTCGATGAGGAATACGTCGGAGGAACATCCCGTCGAAAGAACGTTACAAGGTAAGAAGTAACTTGTTCTTCGAAGGGATTGTGTCCTCCGACGTATTCCTCATCTTACATAGGCTCCCATAGCAGTATTCTATTATTGGAGGAGGGAGTACTGACTTCATGCTGTCTTCTATTGATGAATAGAATGCAGTACAGCCCTTCCAAACCTAGTCTCTTGACTGGAGGAGGAATCCAAGTTGTAAAATCGTGTAAAGGTATGGACAGACGACCATGTAGCGGCCGCACAGATGTCTTTAACCGACACACCTCTTTTGAGGGCCGATGAAGCTGCAATACCTCTGGTCGAATGAGCCCTAAGGTTTTGAGGGGGTTCTTTCCCTGCCAGTTTATAACATTCCAGAATGGCTAGAATGATCCACCTGGAAATGGTCTGCTTAGTTATTGGTAACCCCAGCTTGTGACCTGTGTAACCTACAAACAGCTGGTCTGCCTGTCTTATCCTGGCTAGTCTACTGATGTAAAAACTTAAAGCCCTTCTAGGGTCTAGCCTGTGTAACCTCTCTTCCTCTTTCCCCGGATGAGGAGGAGGATAGAAAGATGGTAGGGTAATCTTCTGAGTGATATGGAATTCAGAAACCACCTTTGGGAGGAAATTAGGCTTCACTTGCAGGACAACTTTGTCTTTGTGAAAGATAGTGTGAGGGGGTTTACAAGAAAGAGCTTGTAATTCGCTCACCCTTCTAGCAGATGTAAGTGCTATTAATAAAACAGTTTTAAGGGTAAGGAATCTTAACGAACAAGAATGGAGTGGTTCGAAAGGTGTGCCCATCAGGAAAGTTAGGACTAAGTTTAAATCCCATAGGGGAACTTGGAATGGTCTTGGGGGATAAACATTGGTTAACCCCTTTAGAAATTGTATTACCAAGGGTAACTTGAAATAGGATGGTTCTTCCGCAGTGCGCTTAAAGATGGATAGCGCTGCGAGATAGCCCTTAATGGTGCCAACTTGAAGGCCTGAATTTGCCAAATATAGTAGGAAGGACAAAACCATTGGTGTACCACATGAAAAAGGGTCGATATTATGTTCTCTACACCAGCTGCAAAATCTGTTCCAACGGCAGCGGTATAAAGACTTTGTTGCTGGCCTCCTAGCCGAAAGCAACACCTCCATAACGTCATCAGGGAGGTCCCAATCCTTGTACCTCAGCCTTTCAGAAGCCAAGCGTGAAGGTTGAGGGTTTTGATGTCTGGATGGAGAACCTGACCTCCCTTCTGTGAGAGTAGGTTCTCTCTGAGTGGAAGTTGAATTGGAGGGCAGATGGACAAGTCTAGAAGGTCCGGGTACCACGTTCTCCTGGCCCAATCCGGGGCAATTAGGATCATGGTTCTCCGGAATCTTCTCAACCTCCTGATCATTTGAGGAATGTCAGGGACCGGTGGGAACGCGTACAGAAGCGGAAACTCCCAATCCACTATGAACGCGTCTCCCAGAGCTCCTCTCGGGGGAAATTCCCTTGAGCAGAACAGATCGCATTTCCTGTTGAGGCTGGTGGCGAACAGATCTACCTGAGGGGTTCCCCAAAGGGCGAAGATCTCTTGAAGGACTTCCTGAGTTAGCTCCCACTCGTGGGAGACTGTGCTCTGCCTGCTCAGAGCGTCCGCTGTCAAGTTCTTCTCTCCGGCTAGGTGAACTGCCGATAGAGAGATTCCTTCTTGGATTGCCCAAAACCAGAGCTGCATCGCCTCTCTGCACAGGGGTAGTGATCCTACGCCTCCTCTTTTGTTGAGGTAATGCATGGCCACCGTGTTGTCCGTCATTATCAGGACGTTTTTCCCTTGTACAGCTGGCAGGAACGCCTTCAGCGCAAGTCTGATGGCTCTCAGCTCTAACAGGTTGATATGTAGTCTGGACTCCGATGGAGACCAACGCCTGCTGATGGTCAAGTCGTTGGCGTGGGCTCCCCACCCCGTGAGTGAGGCATCCGTGACTACTGTTATCTCCGGCCAGGGTTGCCAAAAATGTTCTCCTTTCAGAATGTTCTCCTGACAGGCCCACCACTGAAGGTCTCGAGCCACCCTGTCGGGAACCTGAAGAAGATCTGTCATTCTCCCTGAGAATTGTGACCACTGAGTCCTCAGTGCCCACTGGAGGGATCTCATTCTCAGGCAAGCCTCTGGCACTAGGAAAATGCAGGATGCCATGAGGCCTAGCAACCTCAAAAAGTCGAAGGCTGGGAGACGTTGGGCATGTTGGAACTTGGTAACCATCTGTAGAATATCTTGAGCCCTCACCTCTGGTGGCGAGGCTTTTCCCAGGGAAGTGTCCAGGATCGCTACTATGAACTGGAGTCTCTGCGATGGTATCATTTGTGACTTCTTTAAATTGAGGGAGAAGCTCAGTCTGTGAAGGGAGTGGCACACGTGATTTAGCTGGATCTGAGCTTGTTCCGAAGAAACAGCCCTGATCAACTAATCGTCCAGGTAGGGGTAGACGTGAATCCCTTCCCTCCTTAGACTTGCCGCCACTACCGACATTAACTTGAAGACCCTCGGGGCGGAGGTCAGCCCAAATGGCAGCACTCGAAATTAATAGTGAGAGTTGCCAATTGCGAACCTCAGGTATTTCCTGTGTTTGAGATGGATAGGCACATGGAAATAAGCGTCCTGAAGGTCCAGAGATACCAACCAGTCCTGGAACTGAAGGGCCTGGAGGATCTGAGAAAGAGTGACCATCTTGAATTTGTCTTTCCTGGGGAATTTGTTAAATTCTCGCAAGTCCAAGATGGGTCTCAGTCCTCCGTCTTTCTTTGGAATGAGAAAGTAAGGGGAGTACCAGCCCTTGTTCCTCTCCGCTACAGGTACCGGTTCTATGGCACCTTTCTCTAGCAGGTCCAAAATTTCCTGCAAGAGGAGCGGATCTGGAGCTTTCTGAGAGCTGATCCCCGGTGGATGACTCTGAGGTATACGTAGGAAAGGCAGGCAGTAACCTTGGGCAACTGTTTCCAATGCCCAAGCATCTGACGCGATAGCCTGCCATACCGCCAGATGTTGAGTCAACCTGCCTCCTACAGGTGTCCTGTGAGGGAAGTCCTCAGAGTGGTTTTGGGGCGGCTGATGCAGATGCCGATGGTAAAGAGGCACCTGCTGTTGCTGCGGCTTTTGAATATCTACCCCGTCCACCTCGGGTAGTTCTTTGTCCCCTTTGAGCCGGTCGTCCTCTACCTCTTCCAAATGCGGAGTAGAAGCGAAAGGACTTGCCCCTCGCAGAGGTTCCTGTGGGACGAAAAGGTGTCTTGACGGATTGCAGCGCCTAGGGATTTTGCTGCTGCTTTTGAAGTTTGCAGTTTCTCTAAACTGTCATCCGCCTTTTTCCCGAACAAAGAAGAGCCATCGAATGGCATGTTCAAGAGCCTGGCTTGCACATCTGGGGCAAAACCAGACTTTCTCAACCAAGCGAATCTCCTGGTTGTTGTACTTGCCGCCATTGCTCTGCTGATACTGTCAGCCGAATCAATACCCGTCTGGAGGGATTCGCACATAGCGTCTTTACCGTCCTTTATAATATTCAGGAACGCATCCCTTTCTTCTCCCTCCGGGATGCAGTCAGCCGCTGTAGAAGCACACTCCCAAAGTGTATGGCTGAATCTAGCAAGGGTGCAAGTAGCATTAACAGATTTTAACGCCATGCTACATGCCGAAAAAAACTTTCTTTGCCATAGCATCATATTTTTTATCGTCCCTGTCCTGTGGGACGGTAGGATAAGCCGTCTTGACATCGGTAGAGGATGCTGCCTGTACCACCAGACTTTCCGGGGATGGGTGTTTTGACAAAAACTCTGGGTCTGTAGAGGATACCCTGTATTTTGTCGACAGTTTTTTATTTACTGCCGGTACGACATCTGGGGTTTCCCAGTTCGTCATAATCTTCCTCTGAAGAGCTTTATGAAAAGGCACCACAGGATCCTCCTGTGGGCCTTTGTCAAGAATATCCGTGAGGTCATCTTGTTGGAAAGATTGTGAAGGTGTAGACCACCCCATAAACTCTGTGATCCTGGCCATTAAGGCTCTATAGGGGGTTTCAGCATGCTCCCCCGGGTCTGGCCTAGCAAACCCCACCTCAGGGGAGGTGTCTAACCCACTTGCCTCATGTAAGGAATCATGAAGATCCTTTAACCTGTGTTCTTCAGAGGAAAATTCCTCTCTAATTGGGGTTACAGGTCCCTGCAATTCAAATGTGTCTTCCTGTTCAGACAATTCACCCTCTTCCATAATTGAGGACATAGTTCTCGATTGTTCTGAACTCATAAAGGGTGTAAACCCCATTTCCAAGGCAGAGGGTGCCGAACTTGTCATAATCGGCCTCGAAAACGTCAATGTCGTCGACGCCGACGTCGAAGGCTTCGAGCGTGGCGTCGAAAATAAAGGCGGAGGCCTCGATGACCTCGACAGAATTGGGATTCTGCTCGACAATCTCGAAGCCATCGACAATCTGGGAATAGTCACTGGGTGTGTCGTAACCGTGACTTTTCTTGGCGTCGACACCGGTGTCGAAGCTGGCGTCGAGTCGACGGACTCGTGTGTCGAAGATCCCTTCGACAACGGTGTCGAAGACCTCGACGTCGACGGAACCTTCGTCGACGGAACCTTCGAGGAAGGTTTGGAGGTCATAGTCCTACTCGAGGGTTCGTGACGCGCTCGAGAGGTTTCCTTCGCCGGGTACTGCGACTCGCGGCGTTTTTGACCTTCGGGTCTTTCGACCAGAGCATTGCTCTCGGCAGTCTTTGAGGGGGAAGAGGCCGCTTTCTCGAAGACGCTCATCATATGTTTGCGGAATTCCTCCCATTCAGCCCGGGAACTATGTTTCGTGGGGCACGGGATTCTCTTTGGCGAAACAGAGGAAGAGGAAGACGGAGAAGGGGATCTTCGACGTCTCCTCTTCGAGTGCTTCGATCTCGAGGAGTGATGAGACCCACTCCGAGATCTGGAGCGCGAATGGTGACGAGGAGACGAATGTCTCGACTTCGTCGACGAAGAAGAAGCTTTAAAAGTCTTACCTTTCTCCAGCTTCCCCCTACGCTCCTTCAGGGCCTTAGCTGTCATGGACATACAGTCCTCGCACTCCGAACAATGGTGTTCAGCTCCCAAACACCACAGACAAACTCTGTGAGGGTCAGTCAGCGACATCTTTTTCCCACAATCTCGGCATTTTTTGAAGCCGGATCGAGGAGTTGTCGGTTCCGACGAAGAAGCCTTCGAGTACGGATCGAATAACTCGAGGTAAATGGGTTTTAACCTGACAAAACTGAGCAACGGTATCCCGAGGCACTGAGTAAGCGCGGAAAAACGGAACTGAGCAACGGACGCTGCGCGCGGCCTTTATAGCCAGGATGATGTCGACGTCGATACGGCGGCTGTCGAGGGACATCGATTCGGAGGACGTCGACGCGCAGCGCCCTTTAAAGAAAACATTTTCCGAGGCCAGCAGAGCTGGAAGGAGATATATCTAAGATGAGGAATACGTCAGAGGACACAATCCCTTCAAAAATTAAAGTATGAAAAATAGGGCTTGGAGAGAGAGAGGGTGGGCCAAAGGACACAGTGAAAGATTAACTTGCACATGACCGGGCATGCCAATAGTTTGCAATCTGCCAAAGGCCTGAGTCTCAGAAAGGCCCGTATCCAGTGAATCATGAGCCTCACCTATCTCAAGGGACTCTACATCCCCCAATCCCTGGCATTTTCTCTCAAGAAACAAATCTGTGATTTTGCTTTTCATGGAAGTAGCTGTTAATGTGTATTCGTGGCCATTCTCAAATGCTGCACGAGGGTCCTGAGTAATATGAATTGTAGATGCTCCGCCTTGAGCTGCATGTGCATTGATACTTGAGGATGATGGGATCTGATTATCACTGATTAACATTGAGACTGGACCGATAGGCTCGTACCAAGGGACGGGAGTGGTTTTATTTGTTTGTTCAATCTCCCTTTCAACAGGAACCATATAGTCCCATTCTGGAGCCCTTAAATCATCCCAAGTCAAACCACTTAAATTATAAATGTGTGACATTTACCAGGAGTTTTACCAGTTTGATGAAAATCCGGCAAGTAAAAAATATGGCAAGTCTTTTTAATTGTCACTTGCTTTCAGTTAGCAAAGACTATAGTTGCTCTCAAACAGACTCTGCAAGTTCTTTTGGAACCAGGTGTACACAGCACACACAGCAACAAGTCGTACACGTGAGAGGTCGAGATTATAAAGCAACAATGAACAGGAGATTAAGTAACAAAGTCAGACTTCCAGGCTTACACAACCTGCTTGCCCTACCGACAGAACGAAGAATCACTGGTCAGAGTGGAAAGAAAGCTGGATAAAAGGAAAAGCAGAAGTCGCTTACAGGGTCTTCGTTCGCCGGGAAACAGCAAAACCTTCATACGACCACTCCTATCTTCTTAAATCGATACCTGAGACCCGGTACCTGATCCCACCACGGACCATGGTTGACCACACTCAAAGCTGCGCTCTGTACGGGGAGAGTAGTGCTGGCTCTGCCTCACAAAGCAAGAACACTGTAGAAACACTAACGAGGAGTTTCCACGTCTGATCACACTCAAAGCCACACTCTGCACCTTTTAAAAACTTTAAAACCTTTTAAAATTTTCACTGATGGTGAACCAAAGGTTATAGAACACATTTAAAAAATATTTTAAATGAAAGTGAATGTCTTCTTTTTTTGTGTGAAAAGGAAGAGTCTATAAGGGAAATGGATCTCTGCACCTTTAAGGCTGAAGTCGAATCATCTCCCTTAATGTCTGTGACCAGCGCTGCCAACTCAATCTACATTAAAGGAGGTTAAACAGATACGTTATTAAAATGAAGTCACCCATGGGGCCAATTATTACGAATATGTAGTGTTGACATTTCCATCATGGGATTTTCATCACTGTACGTAACATGGTCATGTTCATAACTCTGGAAAACATGCAACCCTAAGTCAAAGTCAAGGATCATCAATTGGACATTCAAGAGGGGCCAAACCAAGGCCAGACTAACTTTGTAAAATACTTTACTCTCCGTTTTGACTTTACGTTCACTTTTCAATACACACTGTTTCAATGCCTTTTTCTTTCTCAGAAGCAGAGGACTTCGATAGTCGAACAGCTCAGGGGAACTCAGACAAGGGTCCTTGCTAAAGCAAGAAAATGTTTAGCTTCTTTATTGGCACAACCTCCATGCCTTTGAGATATCCCTCACACTTGCCTTGCCCAGAACACTTTATGCACTGAATAAAAATACTTTGTTTTAAAATGTTTAGTTCCTTTAGTGGCACACCCTCGCCACATTTGCCTTACCCAGAACACATTATTCCCTATGGAATATACTTAGTTTAAACACCGACATTGGCTTTGCCTTGTATCCTCACAAGGAGCACCTTGTGACAAGCATTGCTAGTTTGTGGGATTTGCCACGGCTACCTTGGTAGCTGGATCTACACTCCCCAAGACCATTTTAGTGCAGCCCTCCAATCTGGCTGGTAGTTATACAGTCTTGACTAGCAGGTCAGCAACAAGTTGGAGTTTAGCGAATTGGCCTGAACAGACAACAAATCCCTGTAGGACAAGTACCAGTCCAAAACCCGAAGGGCAGTCTATATTCAAAGCACCTGATCAGTCAGCAGAACCAGATCCTGAGAAGTCCGGCCCAGGTTCCCGCCCCACCCCCACCCCTCCACCCCCACCTCCCACCAGCTGAGACTGAGGACAACCCCAGAGTGGCAGAGATGCAGAATTCTACCGGTGCAGGTATCGCAGACACAGAGGCGGTGACCATCAGCAGCATCCTCAATCGGCTGGTGTCTGGTCAGACCACACTTCTCCAGCGGCTACAAGGACAGATGCCAATCCCACAGATGTCCCTCCTCCAGTGGTATATGAAAAATGAAGACCTGACTGCATTCTTCTGTAATTCTGAAGGCATTACAATCTCCACAGAGGTATCATGGGGTAGGCTTGGGACAGAAAGAGACTACTATTGGGAACGGCTAAGAGGGGTGTAACAAAATGGCTACAGCTAGGCAGGAGTAGCGGGATGAGTAGTGTCTAAAACACTAACTCTGCAACACACTACTACTAAAACAGCAGTGATATGAGGTGTACCAGAAGGAGCCGGACTCGAGGACAACACTTCAAGGGTATTTATGTAACTTAAAAGAAAAAAACAAACCTATCTAAGAGGGTCTTCCTATCAACCAAACGAAAGGTGCTCGTCTTTAGTGAAAACAAAAAAGTAGTCTTCAGTCCAAAACCCATTAACCATCTGGCCCTACCACTTCAAGAAAAAACATAAAAAGAAGTCAGAGCAATATGCCCTTTGCTCAGGCTTCTTTAGACAAGCCTTTTTTTAAAAACACTTTTATTAACATTTCGAATAAACAACAATTCCTGACCAACCCCCCAGCCCAACCACCCCTCTAGCCCCCCCAACCACATGGGCACACATGTTAACCACAACTTGTTAAGGCGGAGCATGGTACACAACCAGTAAAAGAGGCCATACATTAGTAAAGTCTTGCACAATACTGCGACACGTCCCAAGAATCAATGCATCAGATCCAAAGGGTTACAGTTTGACACATTCCTTTCACCCTTCCCAATATTGCAATTGGCCAGGACCAGGGGACCATAATAAGCGCCCTACAGCGCATAGACCATTTATGTTGGTGAAGACCGACTCAAGAGTTCCTGCAAGGAGCATGGGCCAGACTCCTCTCCACTCAATTGCTTGAGAAGATAAGCTGTGTATGCATCCCACATCTGCCTGTCCTCCTAACCCCTCCCCTGCATTGCTCCCCATCTTGTCTCCATGTCGTTACAATACAGAAAGTTCTTAGACCTTTGGGCAATCGTTGGAGCACATTTCTTACCCCATCCCATAGCAACCCTGCGTTTGGCTAGGATCAGCAGGAGGCTCACCAGTTTGAGTTTCCTTCGGCACCTGACCTGTGCAGTGTACCCAACAGACCCAGCATCGGATCCGGAGCTAACCGCTGACCCGCTATTCCCCCAAGCACCTCAAACACCCCTTCCCAAAAAGGGTAAGCTTCTGCATTCCCATGCCACATGAAGGAAGCCTGCAGGCTCAAACCCACACCTAATGCAGGCCGCCGACCTTTGAGGAAAATACTGGTGCAGTTGGGCCGGAGAATAATAGTATTGGTGCAAGAACTTAAAATGAACAAGCTTAAAGTTCGTATTGATTGCACCCTTTTTGGTCATCTCACAGCAGTATTCCCATATTTCCTCCGATATCTCCCTATCCAGCGCCTCTTCCCACACCACCCATGATGACGTTGCAGGCATTGACCTACTCTTCAGAGCCATCGCATACAGCATCGAGAGCCTCCTCTGGTCCAGGCCCCCCCCCCCTATCACCCTATCCAACAGCTGCCATGTGGGGCTGCTCAGGAAAAGATGGAAGCACCCGCTGCAGCGCCGCCCGAAGCATAAGATACAGAAACACATCCAGTGCCGATAGGGCCCCTCTTCCCCTTAACTGATCAGTGGAAATGAACCTCCCATTTGGAAATAAGTCCCCGAATTTGGTGACACCCAACCGCTTCACCAAGGCCACATAGCCTGTTTCACTGGTCACAGGGATCTCTGGGATGAATATGATCGGGAGTTCTGGCGAGTAAAGAACCCCTCCCCAGGTTTGCCTTTCAAGAGGAACCAGGCCCTGCACGTTAGCTCCACCAAGGCCCTAGGCACCTTCGGACGGATCTGCGCAGTCAAAATGGCCAACCTCAGCAGCGCCGGAGACGCAATCGATGGCTCTACCTCACCATGCCTATGCTCATCCACCATCCCATACCAGTATCTAAGAAAACTGGCCTGTGCCACGTTGTAATATAATTCGAAATCGTGCCAGGCCAGGCCACCTGCCCTCACCGGCACGGTAAGCTTATCCCACAAGAACCGTGCTTGCTTACCGGCCCAAATGAACTGCACCACCAACGATTTGAGGTCCCGGAAATATTTCCTAGGTATTTTAATGGGGACATTTAGAAACACAGAGAAGCCTGGGGAGGACAGCCATCTTAACCACAGAATCCCTACCGAACAGGTTTAGCGGAAGCGCACTCCATCACTGCAATGCCAGTTTGACCGACTTAAGTTCCTCCCCGTAGTTTCTACGAAACACCTCCCCCTCATCCCAGGCAATCGTAATGGCCAGGTATCGGGTACTAAGCAAATCCCACTGGAACCCCCATGTGTCCTGGAACCGAGCTAACACGTCCGTAAACGGAAATATGACTGATTTACTAGCATTCACCAGAAGTCCCGACAGCTCCTCAAATTGTTGAACGTCCAGCATGACTGGGTCTAGATTGACCTCAGGATGTCGAAGGAACAGGACCATGTCGTCCACGTGGAGCGATATCACCACCCTATGTGTGTGTAACTGAATCCCCCGGTGGATGTGCTGTTCCCTGACCCTCTCGGCCCACGGCTCTATCGCCAGGGCAAACAGCAGAGGAGACAGAGGACACCCCTGACGTGTCCCCCTTTCAAGCAGGATTAGTTTGGTCGTCTGTCCATTTATCCTCACTCGTGCCACCGGCTTTTCATATAAGAGCGACACCAAGGATAGGAAGAACCTCCCCAAGCCCATTCTACGCAGGACCGTGAATAAAAACGGCCATTCAATACAATTGAAAGCTTTGGTGGCGTCTAATAAAACCACCGCAACCAGGTCGTCCCTCGGCAGGGCGGCCATTAGCCCAAACATCCGCCTAAAGCCAAACGACGTCGACCGCCCAGGAATAAAACCCACCTGATCGGCCCCGACTAGGGTTGGCATCAGCGGTGCCAGGCGCGACGCCAAAATCCAGGGCGAGATCTTATTGTCCAGGTTTATGAGTGATATCGGGCGGTACGAGGAGCAATCCCCCTCGGGCTTCCCTGGCTTCAACAATACCACCACCAGTGCCTCTCTAAGAGACTCCGGTAGCTTACCCTCGGACACCGCTTCCAGGTATACCCACAACAAATAGGGTGCGAGTTTATCGACATAACACTTGTAAAATTCGGCCGTAAAGCCATCCGGGCCCGGAGATTTCCCAGCGGGCAGCGACTTCACGGCCCTCACCACCTCCTCCACCGTCACCGGCCTATTCAACCACTCCCTCTGCCCCTCCGAACACCAGTACAGTCCAACCTGCGTGACGCGCTCCTAAGTAGCATACAGGCGGCTAGGGAATGTATAGAACTTGCAAACTATCACCTCATCTTCATAGTGATCCACCCGCCTTCATCTGTAATTACCGCCACCCTACTCCCCAGCCTGCTGAGAAGAGTGGCCCTGGCAAGCGATCGCCCCGGCGCCCAGCCCTCGCCATTTTTCCAGGTGGCCGATCCATCCCACTCTTATTTTACCTCCCGCTGGGCAAGCGCATGAAACTCCTGCAGCCTTCGCATTATGTCTCCCTGCTGAGTCCTAGATGGTCTAAGGGCCGCCACCTGCAAGGCACGTATCTCCTCTTCCTTCTCAGCCAGATCCCTTCATAGCCTCTTCAATCTACCCACCTCCTTGGCTATGCATTCCCCCCTAATCACACATTTAAACCCTTCCCACAGGGTGCCTGCCGAGGATACCGACCCCTCGTTCAACTCAAAGTAACCATCTATGGCACTCCCCAGTTCCTCCCTGAAAATTGTGTCCATGAGCTCGCCGCTCCTGCATCTCCACAGAGGCCGCATTCCCACCTGCCCTCTCAACCGGATGGTTAGTAAGACTGTGGCATGATCAGAGAGAGTACGTACCAGGATGTCCACTCCGGATGTCTGCCCCATGAGCCCCTCGGACACCAGGAAGTAATCCAACCGTGCCGACGAGTTGTGTGGGGTAGAGTAAATATCTTCAAGTCCCCACACCGCAAGAATGCCCTGGATTCTAACAGAGCCTTTACTGCTCAAGCGCGAGGTGCTCCCTACCCGATCCCGTCCCGGATCCAGCACTGCGTTAAAATCCCCAGCCCATATAATTTCCCCTTCGGGAATGTCTCCCAATTGCCTCTCCACCCACTCCAGCGACTCTGTCGTGTCCTGATTCGGGCCATAACAACAGATCAGTTTATACAGCCTCCCCTGAACAACCCCCTGTACAATGAGCGCTCTGCCCTCCCAATCTTTCAACAGCTTGGTCAACCGAAATCCCACCGAGCTATGCACCAAAATACAGACCCCCTGGAAAATGAAGAATAGGAGGAGAAATACCTGCGAAACCCCCAGCCTTTGGCTAACCCAGACTCTGACTCTGCCGACAAGTGGGTCTCCTGAAGGAAGGCCACCCCTAAGTAGGTATTGTAATACTTTCCAGCATTTGGGCAAACATTCCAGGCCAAAAGGTTAAGTGTTGCCATTAAGAAACATCCCAAGATCTGCTGTCCATGTGCCTTTCAAAGTCCCAAATAACGGCCCCTCTCGCACCCGGGGTCCCCCCCCACCCCTACCGACAACCCCAACTTGTTGGTGCATCCCCCCCTTCTCCCCCTCCCAGCCCCATCTGCAACCCCCCCCCCCTTCCCGTGCTCCCCAACAATCTGGCACCCAAATGCCCTCAATGTATTTTCAACCAGCTTTCGCGTTGGGGCTAGCTACAAGCCCGACCCTCCAGCACACCACTCCAAGTACTCCGACTCCCATACCAATGATCAAGCCCGGACAACATGACACCTCTCATGTCCGGAAAAACAAGTATTTTCCTTCCCCCAATGTCAGACCTTATTGTTGCCCCGTTGTCCCGGTCCCCCCGGCAACATGTCCAGGAAGGATACAGCTTCTTCAAGGGTCTGGAAGAAAAGAGACCTGCCATTATACTCCGCCCAGAGCTTGGCCGGATACAGCATTGCGTACTTCATGTTCCTATCCCTCATCCGCTTCTTCACGTCCAGCATCCCTGTCCCAATAATTCAGTAGGCGGTCTATCAGCGGCCTCGGCGAGTAACCAGGAATCTGTTCCTCCCACTTGGGATTCTGTGCGCTCTCTCCACCACGCATACTGGGGAAAACCCCTCCGAGACCCAATGTCTCCTTCAGTAGACCTTCAACCAGGGCCTCCATGTCTCTCCGGTCCACCGATTCGGCCAGGCCAACAATTCTAATGTTATTTCTTCTCGACCGCGATTCGAGATCCTCCTGTTTCTCCTTGAGCTCCTTTAGGGCCTTCTGCACTCCCGCCATTGCCCCCGAAACCGAGGTTGCCACATCTTCCACACCGGATATCCGTCCTTCTGCCTCGTCCAGCCTTTCCCCGTGCTTATCCAAGTGGACCTGGATATGGTCAACGGCGCAGGTCAAAGTATCAATCTTCCCATCGAGAGACTGTATCCCGGATTGCAGCTGTGTGAACATGACCTTAATGTCCTGGAACGCAGAGGACGGATCCGTATCTGTTTCCTAGGTGCGCTGCTCAGACAAGTCCGCTATTGCTCCAGTGTTTTGGCTGGGGCAGGTATGTCAAAGTGCAGCTTGGATTGCTGCTTGCCGCCTTTTCCCCGACTTCGACATGGTGCATAAGCAAGAAAGAGCGAAGGGGGTAGGGGGGACACACACCGCGCATTCCTCCAGGAATGGGGATCACTCCCACTGCGCCGGCCGTCCGTCCGTCGTCCCTGCCCGCCCCCAGAATAACTCTTGCCCCCCTCCCTCCTGCAAGTCCAATCCAATCCTGCCCACTCCCAAGGATGAAAGCAACACAGGAGCAGCAATGGCACAGAGTTTATGATGCGAGATAGCCGTTCTACATAGATGAACAAAGCACCCCGGGTATTCAGAGCACCGCGATCGTAGTGTAATCGCTGGCCCAGTCCCACGGCCTCACCAGCAAGCAAGGGGTCCCCTCCAGAGGGGTGGGGGGGGGGGGAGCCGGGTCAGCCCGCCAGGCACAACAAGCTTTATGTAAGTGCTGCCAGTTCCCCTGCATTAAAGCGTAACCGCCATATGCGCAGCATTAATCCTCAGACCTCCGGGAGCGCTAAACCCACAATGTCCTCCCGGGCCAGCCACTTCTGGACACCCCCAGACCCAGCGGGAAGGTGCAGGCCGCGCCGCCGCCGGCAGCACCCGCTGACCCCAGCCACTGCGCTCACCAGCTCACCGCTACCTCACTCCGGCCAATCCCTTCCAGGGGAACTTCATAGTCGCCGGCGATCCAGCGCGAACCGGAGATGCCCTCAGGGACTCACCACTCCTGTGCCTCTCCTCCCCAGCGGTCGTCCCCCACCCTCCGGGACCACGCCGCCGCCGATACGAGCCAAGGCGGAGGCGTCCCGGGAGCCAGCCGCACCTGACACACTGTGCCGTATCTCCACCTCCTCAGTCCGATCCCGAAGCGGGACCTCCTCCTCGGGGCGCATCTCGGCCACCAACAAACGGGAGCCATGCACCCCACTCCGCCGCTAACCAGCCGGGGCAAACGTACCCCGCCGCCTGCTGGTGCCCGCCTCCTCCAAGCGCAGGCACCATGCACCGTGCCAGGACTCCCCCTCCTCCACTCCACGCGGCTGGCCGCGGCCTCCGACAGCCGCCTCCGTCCACAGTGAAGCGAGCCTCAGCCAGTCGCCGCTTACTGCCCACGGGGGCTCAAGATTATCATGCGCCGGCACACAACAAGAGGTTGCAAAATTAAAGCAGGAATCAGCAGGATACCGTCCGGATTTCCACGGGCGCTGGAAAGCTTCACAGACCTGCGGCCATATTGGTCGGGCTCTCGAGCGCCCCCCCCCTTTAGACGAGTCTTACTCGGGGCCTCTCAGCATTTCTCGCTGAGTCTATGTGTCAGTCCCAATGTTCGTTCGTTCAAAGAAAAATTCCCACTTCTTTGTTTAGGCTCCCCAAGGAAAAATTGATGTCTGTGCAGAAATAACATTTCTCAAGCTCTTTAAATGGAGGAGGAATGATTCCCTTAATCCATTTCCACCACATGGGTCACTCTCTTTCTACTGGTTTTATACAAAGGAAGTCTCCAAGTTCCCCTTGTTCCTGCTCTTGGTTTGATTGATTGAACCCTCTAGGTTCCCTTTCTCTTATATGTTGCAAAGTTGCACTTACCTCGATAGGGCTCTCCAGACCCCTCTGGCACTCTGACTTTCTTAGCTCTTTGAGCTGTCTCTTGGGCCACTGCCAATGTCCAACAGTTTCTAGGGCCCCCGTAAACCTTGTGGATATTTTCTCTCTGTGGTTCTGACTGACCAGTATGTGGTTTTACTCCACTTGCTTTTCTTACTCCTTACTTGCTCTGTTCAGCTTGCCTTCCTCCAACCTGGGCAACCCGAGTACCTTCACCGTCTTTGGGTGTGGCTTCTCAGCAGGGACGTTGCTGTTCTTCACTCTCTTCGGTGCCTCTGCCAAGTAGTTTGGTTTCCTTATTCCACTGTTTCAGTGCTTTCTTCGCTTCTTGCACTAAGAACTGAAGATTTGTTGCTCCCAACTCTCAGCGTTTGGTCGTGGGCCCCAGGCCCACTACGGCTGAACGTGGTCCCGCGACCAGGAAAGACGGGGCTTCTCCCAACTTCGCCTCTGCGATATTGCACTTCTCGCGGTCGGTCTCCCGCTTCCACGTCTTGGTGTCTCAGTGCCACCTCTAGCTCTGCGGTGCAGTGTGGCTACGCCCCTCCAGGACACTGTCACATCAGAGGATCGCCTTTACGTAGGATTTCTCACTCGCCAAATCAAGGTTTGTTCTCTCTATTTTTGCCACAGTACTTCCAAGGGACATGTCCTCCATCAGCTGTTGGGTTCATGGGAATTTCAGCATTACCTTGAGCAAAAGTTATGAAAGTAAGGTCAGTATTTTTGGATTACAATCCACGGATATACAATCATTCTCTTTTACTCAGTTTCCGTGGAAATCTCGTTTAAAAAAGCTGAATTAAAAAAAAAATTTGGCATGGGAAAAATATACGAAAAATGAAAATGTCGAATTAGGGGAGCAGGGTGGCAGGGGTGTCCCCTGCTCCTCCTCTTTGACTTTATGGGATTTTCAGGGTTGCGGGGGTGTCCCCCCCTTCCCATTCATTAGATGGAAAGTGGGGGACAAAGAAAAGAAAAAGAGAGAAGGGGACCCTGCAGCGTCAGCTCCCACCCATAATTGGGAGAAGACTGACGCAGAGAGGCAAAGGTAGGTAAGGGGGGTTATTTAGGGATAATTATAAGGGGTGGCGGGTAGAGGGGTTAAGGGCACACAAAATGTTCGTTATGTGAACATTTCTACCTCAGTTATTGCCCCCGTGATAAAAATCGGATTCTATTTTATCACGGACATCCCTTTTACTCCCATGTAAGCAAACAAGGTATTTGTTACAGGGAGTTCCTGATAGGAATGGGATTCCTTATTATCCTGAACCACACACATCAATGTATTGTCAGCATTACTGACTCCCATGTGGGCAGATAATATCTAGTGTATAGGGAGTTCCCCATGGGAATGGGAGTCCTTGTCCCTCAATGGAGAGTCACTCCCAATGAGGACCCAAACCCCAAGGGAGGGTTTTGCTTAGTGGGCTCACCTACCTAGCAGCAAAGGGGATGGCTCCCCCTAGGGGACAAGTGATGAATTCCCCAGATTTGACACAGATCCCAAACAAAGATGAAACAGGCACTGCCCGACAGGTAGACCCTCCTTTGTCTCTTCAAACATTGGAACATCAATAAAAACAAAAAATGCATACAACTATTTAAAAACACTAAAGAGCCACCCATTTGAAGGAAAAAGAGAATGAAAACTTTAAGGGGGCACTCTGGGTGAAAACAGGGGTATTGACAAATGTCTCAAGCAGCAAATATCAAAGGTATTTGGAAGTATCATAAAAAGGCAACAGTGGGCCTTATCAGGTACTAGGGCCCTTTCGAGGCGGGCAATGGAGACAGGGCCACTACAAATAAATCTTCTCTTAGGGACTCAACAATCAAAACAGGCTTTATGGCACTTTTACTGGGTTGAGATGTGTCAGTATGGTCCAACAGTGTGGTGCGCTCATTGCGGCGCTAGTCACCTTGATCAGGCAAAGTGAAGCCAAGCGATCGATAGAGTCTGTATCTCGAATCAGAGGAGTAGGCTAAAGGAGCCGAACGAGTTGCGATGTTTTGTCGGCAATCGGCTGGAAGGTGTTTGAGTACAGCTAGGCGATAGGTCGAATCAGCAGCTCGACAGCAGCTCAAAAAGCAGAGAGTGTCAAAAAGCAGCTACAGTTGCTCGTGCCATTTCGAAAAGAATCTCACAACAGTTGAGCCAGCTCGAAAAAGGATTGAAGTTGTGAGAAAGAATCTAGAGTTGCTCCTTGACTTCTTTGTGCTGGGTAGACCAACCCAGGATATCCACGGGCCAGGTGAGCTGCTTCTTTCTTCCCCTTCCAGCCAGGAGTATTGGAGCGCACACTTCCAAGGTTTTGCCACATCTAGTGAACATGGTCCTGTGTACCAGTGTCTCAATTGCAGTAGCCCTGGTCCAGCCAACTAGTCACCCCAAATGTGCCCCTTGAAATGGCTAGGGAGCAGAGCTTGCCTCTGACTTGGAGCCTCCTGTCTTCACCTCCATGGTGGAGGACCTTGGAATAGACTGTATTGCCAAAAGACATCCAAAGAATACATTTTCTTCTTCCGATAATCCAAAGATGATCAAGGTGAAGGCTTTGTCCCCTTTTCAAGGTAAAATGCTACAGTGGATTTGTCCACAGCAAGCTTTTGTCAGGGGTCCAATCAAGGCGGCTGCAACAAGTGCATGTTGCCTGTTGATGTCACACCCAGAGTGCTTTGTCTGCAGAAAGTGAGGAGGGGCAGGATGTTTAGGAAGCCCCAGCAGAATCCAATATGATAGAACCCCTCTCTTGGCTTAAACCACTGTTCTGGCTAAACTAACTCCATCCCATTCCCATGTCTGCCTACTTTAAAGGGACTCCCTGATCAGCATGGTGGTGTGAGATTGGCTTTGTTATGATAGGACTGTCTTTCAAGAACTGGTTCCTAGGGGACCTCCCAGAGAGAATTCCTGTTTCAAAAGTCCAGTGTCATCCTTAATCAGGAACAGACCAAACACAGCTTACTAGGCCAGGGTGCCACAATGTTGTTGCGGAAACACCCAGGCCAGACTACTCATTCACACCATCCCTGTCATGACTGTGGCACTGCTCACCAAGCTGACATTCAAATGCTGTGGCTGCATAGTTGTGTAATCCCACAGCCATTAGGCCATAACCAGGCTTGGCTTATAAGTACAGTTTAACAAGCCACCAGTGTGACAAGAGCACACAATTATTCCGTTTGAAACCAGGGGTTCAGATGATTAAAAAGCCACCTGCGCATTTGGGATTTTGGTGTTCTAGCAGATGTCAGGAATGCATGTCACATTTGAACCTACCCCACTGTCACTTCAGGGCAATTTCTGGAGATACCAGGAGACCAAGGTACATGAGTGCACTATGCTTTTGGCATGGATCATTTCTGAAAGTGGGATATGATTAGCAGAACTCATTATCAGAAAAAGAATGACCCACATCATTTTATGAATAAAACTGAATTGTTTGCATGGATTTTCACAATCCCCTGTGGACAGATTCTGAGGAACTAGGACAAACACTAATTTATAGTCAAACTCTATCTGGGTAGTGTGACTGAATAACAAGGCTTGGATTTAAGAGGGTGTGAGAGTGGTGAAGGGTTAAGGCAAGCACATACAAAGCACTCTTAACAATACAAGTTAGGCAGATATAAGGAACAATTTATCTTCTTGAACTTTCCCTCTCTAGTCCCAATGGCCCACATTTGTTTTGCTCGGTTTTGAAACCCGTTCAGACGTTTCCAAGGGAAGTAAAGACTTCCGTTTCACTTCTCTTGCCTTTTGCTTACTGTTATGGGGAAACTGACTAGTCCCGAAGACTGTCAGTACCTAGGGAAAGGGTTCCATGTAATAATGTCGCCATACAAAAATATCGCCGAAAAATTGCAGTTTTTTGTGGTGACATTATTGCATGGAACATGCGGGGGACACCCCCGCAATCCCCACATTAATTTATTTATGCCCCTGTCCCCATATATATGGTCACCCAAATAATATTGCATCGACCTTTTCACAGCGATATTATTTACGGTGACCATATATATGGGAATAATATTACCTGATACCAGGGAAAGTCTATCTACTGGGAAACTAGGTTTACCTTTGTAATACTTGTACATTTCAACATTGCACACAGCACCATACAGCGCAGTGCAATGGGAATACTTTTGTATCACCCTAGCTTTGTACACATGGGATTTTTGGTTACTTGAATATGTGCCTAAAGACAAGCTGGTGGCAGTATTAACATGGATTTCTAGAATCTGGCCTGGTGGACAGATTTTAGGAGGCCTCCCTAGTTATAGTGAACAGGGGAACTCAGAGCGTTGGCAAAACCCAATCAAGGTAAGCGTGAAAAGCAATCAATTATATTTTGAGGAGAGTAAGTGGGGCCAGGGGTCCACAATGAGTCCACACAGTATGGCACACAATAATTCAAATTAAACAGTAAGTGTAAACACATTTAAAATGCAAAGGTGCACAAGACTATTAAAAAGAAAACACTATAAAAGTATTGGCTGCCACCAGCCCATCCTGGATCATCGCAAGGAAACACAAAGTTGCTAAAAGAAAGTTGCAAAAAAGGTTACAGGGTCAAAAAGGGTCCTTAACGCATGATGCGTGCACGAAAAATACACAAAGAACTTTGTGAAGAACAGCGTTCCCCTGCACAGATTGCCATAGGGACTGATCAGTGCCCCCAAAATGGAGGAGGTGGCAAGGTAAGTGGTGCAAAAAGGCTTCACTTATCTCCAAAAGTCAGGAAAGGATCACAAAAGTAGCAAAAGGAAGAGTGACCCTATTGTTGTCCATGGAAGAAAAGCAGCAAAACACAAAATGATTCCAAACAAAAATCAGAAAAGCTAAGGCTTGTACAACCCTTTTGAGGTCACTACATTCCAAGGGGTGAAACAGATACCGGATGAAACACTAACAACTCTGCTACGGAGTCCAGTTCATAATGGATAAATGGTTGGGGCAGAAAAGCATTGCAGACAGCAAGGAAGAATTTATCCTGGAGCAGTTTCGAAACACCATAGCACCCTCTTTGCAAGAGAATGGTCAGTGTGGCAACTCCATCAACTCAATCTGGAGACTGCCACTCTAATGACCACTGGAATGCAGATAGCCCAGCAGCAGGAGAGGAAGGACCACCACACCGGACCCACAAGCCCGACTGCTACGAGAGACACTGTGCTCCACAGGGTACCACCACATGGAAGCAAGAGCCAACGAAGCAGAGAAACTGCTATGCGGACATTCATTTCCCCAACAGAGACAAGAACACCAGGGCCCAGCCTACCAGAGTGACCAATAAAACAATGTTACACCTATGGAAACCTGGTGCACATAGCCTGTGCATGTCCAACCTTGCCACCTCCGGAACCCTTGTAAACGACTTTGTTTTATTGCTTATAGCGCAAACCGAACTAAGAGAAGTGGAACGCTTTACAACAGGAGGCTGCCAGCATTGGGCTTGGCATTTTATACAGTAGCACAGTACGGCTGCACCCCCATGGAAGTGGAGGAGTATGCAACACAGTTTGGAGCCAGAATATCAACCAATGAATGACCGAGCAGGTTTATGTGCCCTTAAATATCAGGGTAACAGGGGTAAAGCAATATTGGTGCTATTCCAATCAGGAAGTCAACATTTTGCAATCAGGGCAGATCTGGTGCACTCAGCAGGGGTGGTAACCGGGATGTGTCCCTTACAGCTTGGGTACGTTTCACGCTCTGGATGGAGAGCGCACAGTTGAACTTGCAGTATTGCCCAGCCTACCAGAATAAGTCATCCTTGGGAAAGACCTTCCCAACTTTGAGAGATGACTCCAGAGGCTCCTAAAGGCACAGAACTAGTAGATCCAGAAGAAAGAAGCCATTGTTGCTGGTTGAGCAGGAACATCCAACCTTGGACTTGGAGTGGCTTAAACATGTTGTGAAATAGGAGGCAAATTCCCTTTGTTCTTCAGGAAACTAAACGAAGGGCAGACCAACCGCAAGCCAGCCCAGTTATAGGGTTAATGACCAATATGCAACGAAATGGGCATGGAGGGTGGCCGATATACCATTATGAGCCGGTTTCCAGCCACGTAGAGCCATCCACCTAGATCCCCAACATCTTTCAGACATTTTCCTGAACCAACAGGTGCACTAACACCTCTGCTAGTGCACCCCAGCACAGACCAGTAGAGAGCCTACAAAGAACAGGGGAGATATGTAACAAAATCCACTGTCTGTTCTTGGAAATTGACTGTGGTGTGGTCAAAAGGGATGGGGATCACCCAGGGCTAGGGGATACTGGATGTGATAGAGTTATAAAGGGGACCTCCAGACCACCCTACCCAACTCCCTGCACTAAGGCCAGGGGCAGTCATAAGAAGTTGCATCCATGCCCCTCTGATGCGCAAGACGCTCTACAGGGCAGTCAAAGGAGTAATTCCAAATATACACCTCTGGAGACCTACAAGAACACCTGAGTGGCAGTCATAGGTTCTAACTCCACTACAGCCCCTACAGATACACTGGACCACAAAAGGGTTAGATTAGACACACACAGTCATGCAGAACCCCACCACATCTACTCATGCCAGGGGCCGAGTATGCCTGAACACCTTAAGGAGACTCCTTCTCATGATGCTGACACTAATAAAGCCATTGAAGTCTCCTAAACAGAACCACATATGCCCCTTTAAGGGAATAATGCTGCAACATTTCGAAGGATCTAATGAGCGAAGAAATACATTTTCTTCCTCAATGCTAAAGCTCAGAGGAAACATTCCACATTGAGGTGTGCACACACATGGTTGGCAGAAGGATAAAGAGTTTTGCACAAACAAAAAAGCCATGTGAGCGAGAAAGTAAACAGACCTTAATGCCCCGCTTTACTAAAGTCATGAGGTTCACAAAATGTCAGATTCCCAACAAAGGAGACATTGGGCCTCATTACGAGTGCGCCAGTCCGGTAACAGGGCCAGTAAGCTACCTCTTAGTTCTGCGAGCGGGTGCCGTTCCGCCTGCTGACCTGGCAGGTGGAACAGCACCAGCCCGCAGACTTTGACGGTAGCACCGGCACCATTACGAATGGTGCCGGTGCTACCGTTCTCCCCATTCCCCTTGAGTCCTACGGGACTCGAATGGGGAGTAATCTTTCCCCGCGGCTAGCTATGGGGAATTACCAGGACCGCCGGGGCTGTAATGCCCCGGTAATTCCCCATTGCCAGGCGCCGGAAAAAAAGACGACCTGGCAGCAGTCATGCCGTTTTTACCGGCACGGCTACCGCCAGGGTCGTAATGGAGCCCATTGTAATGGTAACAGACAGCTTCTTTTACTAATCAGAGGATTTACTGACTTAAAATACACACGCTGACTGAACCGAGGAACTCAAATGGACACAGACAAGTAGAGAAGGGATCTAAGGGGAAAGAGAAGGAAGGCCCACACATCCATACCCACAGTACATTCCAAGATGGGGGCAAGGACTCATGTAATCTCTGGCCAGAGCCCTTCCAAATCACCTTACCACCACCACATAGTTAAATCACAAGAGAGCATAAAGTCCTTAAGTGCATGTTAGGACAGTTTTTCTGAAGTCCAACTAAGGGCTTAGTAAAACCATAAAACGGAGACGGTATAAAAGTCCACTCTTAGTACAAGGTTGTACCAACTGAGTATATGGTAGTGTAGACAGAGAAGCCAGGCTCATGTTAGGAGGGAGCGAGGGAGAGAGGGCTGTAGAAAGGTACAAAGAACATGTAGTATACCAAGGATTCAACAGAAACACTTACAACCAGAAGAAGTATTAAAAAAAAATAAAGGTTGATTATAAATACAGTTAGGCAAAGTTAAGTCATGGGTTAATTATTTTATTATAGAGTCAAACACAATGCTTGAAGGTACACAGACCAAAGCATACAGCTTCTTCAGAATAACTAACAGTAATTCTAGGTAAGTCAGAATTATTATACACATTTAGTGTAGGCCGCACCTATTCATGGGGAGTAAAACCATACGTTACTTTCAGATTACCTTAAAATAAATCAAGGGTATTAGACCCTGCCAGTCAAGCAGTGACAATTAGAAAACCAACCCTGTTACCAGGATACTTTTCTGAATAGTGGAACACATTCATGGAACAGTATAAACCTATAACTATATTCAGGATAACACTCAGTAATACCAGGTGAGTAAGTCCCTTTTGTGTACTATACAATTACAATTGCTTTTCAGATCAGTGGAACATAGACTAAAGTAATCACCAACTTTCTACACCAATTTAGGATTGCACCAGGCAGACCAAGGTCAGCTACACATACAGAACACTTTTTTAAAAAAAACTTTTGATTGAATTGTACAAGTCAAAAGCAAAGAAAACATTCCCTTCCACCCCCCCCCCCCCCAAAGTGACAAGCATTCAAAACCCACATCTTCTTTCTTCCAGACAGTCCCTCCACCTTATTGTAGCTCAAGTAGTCTCAGGCGCTGCGGGCACCACATCACTCTGTAGTCATCTTTAAGAAAAGTCATAATCTCCCCCCTATCCGCAGCAAAGCTTTGCACTTTATCCTCCATGGCGTAAGTTGGCCACTATATCCCAAATTTTCCGTAGCCAATCCCGTTTCATGGGGATCTTGAGGCTCTTCCATCTCTGAGCTATAAACAACAAAGCTGCAAGAGTCAGGATCACTTTTGCTTTCTCCCTTCCTCTGATTCTCCCCTCATCGGAGGCCCCACGGATGCCCAAGAGGATCTGTATTGGAGTTCGTACATCCTCCGGGCCAAAGGCCTGTTCCTGCGCCCTTTGTAGCTCTCCCCAAAAAGATGCAATCTTAGGGCACTTACACCAAATATGTTCTGCTGTTCCTGCAGAACCACAGCCCCTCCAACAACTACCCGATCTTGTGTGAAACATCTTGTGAAGCCGGGCAGGAGTATAGTGCCACCCGAATAAAATCTTATACCACGCTTCCTGGAGCTGGGACGCTCTAGCCAATTTAGGTATCTTCCTCCACAATCTGTCCCACTCAGCCCTACTAATTTCTCTCCCTAGCACCTTTTCCCATTTCTGCATGTAAGCCCACCGAGGGTCCGAATGCAAGCTATCTAAGATCTTACAGATATTAGAAATGAGGCCTTTTGTACCGTCATTGGTTAGTAGAAATCTTTCAAACTGTGTTGGTTCCCTAGTTTCTGCCATTCTAACTCCCGGGTGAAGTACCCAATGTCTTATCTGTGCGTATCTCAGTCTTTCCTTCTCTTGTATTGCAAATTCTCGTTTACATTCTTCAAACAACAGCAATTCTCCTCCTCGAAACATGTCACATAGCTTCCTACAACCTCCCTCCTGCCACCTCTCAAAAGCCCCTTTCTCCAGGCCCGGGGTGAAGTCTCCATTACCAAAGAGGGGGGTAAATGGGGATGGGTACGAAGTGAGTCCCTTAGATCCCACCATGTTATCCCAAGTATCTGCCATTAACTTAGTTATAGTGCTTTCATAAAGGTGCCGAGGTCTATGCTCTTTAGGGAGCCAAAGCACTTCCGATAGATTGCGGTGGGCCACCGCCCTGTCTATTCTCACCCAGAGTTTCTCTTGCTGACTTTCTTCCCCCTTCAACCATTCCCTAATGATTTGTAGCAGAGTTGCCTCATAATACCGCCGAAAGTTTGGTAAAGCTAAACCTCCTCTCTTGGGAGCCATCAGTAAACTACCACTCACCCTTGGTCTCTTCCCTTCCCATACGAATTCTTTAGTCAGGGTCCCCAGTTCCTTAAAGAAGCTTGAGGGAACAGGCTGCGGGATCGCTTGGAATAAGTACAACAGTCGCGGGAGTGTTACCATCTTCACTGCTGCAATCCGCCCTAACCAAGATACCCTAAGGCCTCTCCACCTTTGGTAATCCTTCTGGATTGCTTTAAGGAGAGGGGGAAAATGTGCTGAGTACCACCCGGCCAGTGTTGCTGTGATTCTCACCCCTAAATATCTAATCCCTCCCGGGCTCCATAGGAGATGAGTGCCCCCCTTTAACTCGTCCCGTTCCATTCCCCTAAGCGTTAGGTTTAGGACCTCCGATTTGTTAGCGTTAACCTTTAGCCCTGAGGCCTCCCCAAACTTTTCCAACAGGGACAAGCTAACTTGGATCGATTCTCTCGGTGCCGTCAACATAAGCAACATGTCATCAGCAAAGGCTGCCCCTTATTTCCGGCATCTCCCTAATCGCTTGCACCAGTGGTTCCAAATAAATTGCATAAAGGATTGGGGATAGTGGGCAGCCTTGTTTTGTTCCCCTCTATAGATTAACCTGTCTGGTAGTTGTCCCATTCACCATTATTCTAACTGTCGGGGCTTGGTAATTGGCCTGACCCATTGTCAGAAATTCCCCCCTAATGCCCATCTTTTCCATTACTCGAAACAGAAAGGACCACTCCACACGTTCAAAAGCTTTTTCCGCGTCAAGTGCCACCAAGACCGCAGGAGTGGACGTTCGCTGGACCTTTTCGACTAAATGGGCCACCTGCCTGATATTGTCTGCGGTTTGCCGGCCTTTGACAAAACCCGCTTGGTCGGGGTGTATTAAAACAGGGAGAATGGCATCCAACCTGTTAGCCAGAATGTTTGTATATATCTTGGCATCGATATTGATCAAGGCAATGGGGCGATAGGCTGATCTCTCTCCTGGGTCTTTATGTGGTTTAAGAACAAGAGTCACCTTTGCTTCCTCCATGGACGGGGCAATTCTACCTGTCTGCCGAAACGTATTGAATAGATAGGTCAGTTGCGGGGCTAGCTGCGCGATAAACTGTTTATAAAAGGCTGCGGTATAACCGTCAGCGCCTGGGGCTTTGTTTATAGGGAGGGCTCTAATCACCCCCTCAACTTCCTCTTCCGTGATTTCTCGGTTTAGGGCTTCCCTCGTCTCCCTATCAATTTCCCGTAGCTGTACAGATGGTAAAAACTTATCCTGCACATCGCTAAGGGGGTTTTGGGATGCATCAAGGGAGTCATAATACCTCGCTATAGCCTCCTGCATTTCTTCCCGCTTTGTGATCCTTTCCCCAGTGCCCAATTTTAACACAGTAATAGCATTTTTCACCCTTTTTCCCCTGAGTAGCCATGCCAAAAGCGATCCTTATTTGCCTTCGCATAATATTTTTGTCTCACAGCTAGTAGTGCACCCTCTGCCTTTTTGGTACGCAAAAGTTCTAACTGCCCCAGCGTTTTCCTGTATTCCCGCATTGCTATCCGGGATGGGGCCCTACCCGCTGCCTGTCTAGCCGCTTCCACCACAGACTCCAATTGAGCCTCCAAAGCCTTTAATTGTTTCACGCGAAAAGCAGTTGCTGCAATTGGGTCCCCCATGATAGTAGCCTTCAATGGGTCCCACTGTACCTCCTCTCCCATATCCTCCTTCCTATTAACAGCGAAGACCCTAATCTTCTCTTCGATATCCCCCCAAACTTCCGGGTCTCTCAGGACCGCCATTGGAACCTTCCGGCCCCATACTCCCCTCGCCCTTCTACCGAGGTCCAGAACCACTGAGACTATCTTATGGTCCACTATTCCTATCGGGCCCGCTTGCACCTCACAAATGCCTCCTACTAATCCTACCGAGACCCATATATAATCTATTCTGGATTGCTATCCATGAACCCCAGATAAGAAGGTGTAACCCTCCTCTTCCCCCTTTAGTTCTCTCTATACATCCCTCAATCCCAGCCTACCGATCTTTTCCTTCAATTCAGCCGACATCCCCGCCCCGCAACCTCTCATACTTTCACCATTTCTGTCCCTCTTCCTATCCCAAGCGATATTCAGGTCTCCCATCAAGACAATCTGCCCCCAGGATTATTGTTCTAATACTTTCAGTACCCGCAGCAAAAACTGTTCCTGACCGGAGTTAGGGCCATATACCACCGCAATTGTGTAAGGGGCATCCTGATATTTCCCCCTGACCACTATGTATCTACCCTCTTTATCTCTCGTCACTGCTTCGACTCTGAAGTCAACCGTGTTTCTAATGGCTAGAGCTACCCCCCCTTGTTTTACTTTGTCTTGAGGCATGAAAAATCTGATCAAATCCCCTCAGCTTCAACCTTCCCTGGTCCTTGAATACCAGGTGCGTTTCCTGGAGCCCCATAATATCGGGTCTTTCCTTTCTCGCAAAGTGCTCCAGCTTTTTCCTCTTTAGTGGGGAGTTCAGCCCTCTCACATTATGCGTTAACCACTTAAGGAGTTAGAACTTGAAACTTGGGCCTTTCTATGAGCTGCTGCCCTCTCTCCCCTCCCCTCTTTGAATGACTAGCCTCCCCCCTCTCCCCTTGCCCACTCCCCTCCTCCCTCCCTATACCACCCTCCCCTCCCTCCCTGGAAAGACACCCCCTTCCCGCTTGCTCACCACTACTAACACAGGCATCTCCTCCCTTTCCGTACCCAAAATAGTTCCTCCTCCTGTGGCCCATGGCTTCAGTTCTCCTTTTAGAGGCCCACCACCCCTTTTACCGCCTTTGTAATTCAGGAGCCAATGGATGTCTCATTCCTCTCTTCACTTGAATTTACTTTTCGCTGCCTCATGCCATCCTTGCCACCTTTTCTCCTTTTCTCTCCCACTGTCGTCCATCCCCAGGGTTTCAACCTGGTGCGCACTGTAGCGCCTCGTGCACCTGAGTTCGGCGGAGTTTCCTCAAACTCTATGCGAAGGAGATCAGCCCCTTCCTGTAGGGACGTAACACGCTTCTGAGCTCCCTCCCATTCAAAAAGCAGGCCAAACGGGAATGTGCATTTGTACCGCATGTCCTTCTCGTTTAAAACTTTTAACAGTGGGCCCATTTGTCTCCTTTTCATGAGAGTGCTACTCGCCAAGTCCTGAAACAATGCGATCTGCTGCCCTTTAACCATAATGGGCTCCCACTGCCGTGCCGCTCGAAGAACTGCCTCCTTCTGGGCGTATCTAGCAAAAGCTGCCAGGACATCTCTAGGTCTCGCCATCTGGCCTTTGGTCATCCGCCCAGTTCTGTGTACTCAGTCCAGCTCATTCTTCTCAGGGTTCCCTTCATCCAAGATGGCGGCAAAAATGCCTTGAAGCACCGCTTTCAGGTCCTTGTCCAACACCGACTCTGGCAGCAATTTCACTCTGATTTTGATCCTTCAGGATCTGTTCTCCAAATCTTCCATGTGGACTTCAAGATTTCTTGTAGCCACGTCCAAACTCTCTATTGCTTCGCTGTTAGCTGTGGTTTCGTCCTCTACTTCTTGGAGGCCTTTTTCCAGAGTGTCTGTCCTTTCCCCCAATTGCCGCGTCTCTTGTCTTATCTCTCCAAGGGCTTCATTCAGGTCTGCTCTCATCAGTTGAAATTGGTCCTGGAAGATCTGTGCCAAGTTCAATTGTAAGGTGTGCAGCTCCCCCAGGAATTCACGTCTGGACATCACAGTCTGTTCCTCCAAAACCCCCTGATCAGAATCCTCCCCAAGCTTCTCACGAGATGACCCAGTGCCTTCCCTCGGGTTATGCACTGGCCAAATTGCAGGGAGTGTGCCAACCGTGTCACCTGCAGCTTGAGCCCCCTTCCCTCCCTTTACTTTTGGATTTGGTGGTCATGCTGCTCACTTCCCTAAATCTTACGCCTTATAACACTCCTGAAAGGCAGGTCGCAGGTGATAGTCAGTCCGCTGCCCCCCCCCGCTCCACCTGGAAAGGCTGGAATTTAATGCCACAAAGGGTCTAAGCTTCCAGACACTGCGATCCTCTTTAGGTGTTTAGGCTGCTGTGCTTTGCCACAAAGGGGTGGTGGACCGCAGAATGCCGCTTCTAGCTGGGGCTTCCTAGATTACACCAGTCCTTGCTTTTCCCCTAGACAGTTCCGCTCTGTCTCATTACTCAGATCCTCCTAAAACACCATGGGGTTTTCCCGCTCCCATGCAACTCTCGTGCCGGGTTCTTCTCCACTCCAATGGGGAGCCGGGGCACGCTGTTCGGGCCTGTCCCCGTGTCCACCTCAGGGCCGCACTGCACGGCTGTCAGCTCCCTGTTGCCTCCCCGCGCGGCCCTCAACCTCTCTTCCAGCCCCCGCAAGACTCTCCAATGCTCCTGCCTCTTGGAGGGGGCTAGGGGGGAGGGGGGGGTCGGCTCTCCCCCCTGCCTGGGGCAACTTCCCTGCCCTCCACTCACTCTCCCGGTCTCAAATTAGCTGCTGGTAGTCTCCCCCTCCACACCAGCTTCCCCGCCGCTGCACCTACTCACATGGTATGGGGGTGCAGGATGTCTCGAAGCGGCAGACCTCTCAATCATGCAGTGCCACCATGTCCAGAGGGGCGGGCGCGTCTCTATCGCCTTCACCAGCTCTCCCGCTCGGCCCCTCCGGGGCCCCGCCGCACCTGTACCTCTACGGGGCTCCTTCGCCTTCCTGCGCTCCACGACACCTCTCGGATCAGCACAGCACCGCCGCGGCCCCTCCGAGCGTTCCTCTCCCTTTCGCCGCAGCTAGGGGGGAAAAGGGGAGGGCAGATCGTGAAGTCGCTTCCGCGGGTTTACCCGCTCCTGCAGCCCGCTTCCAGAGCCCCGTCAGGATTACGGCTCACTCTTCGCTGTGCACTTTTAATTCCGAGAGCCTCCCGGCTCCTCTCAATGCCGCTGCGGCTCCTTTGCGCACACTCCTGCCACCGGCCGCTGCTCCCTTGACAGCACCAGTCAGCTCCACGCCTCTTCCTCACTCGCCAGGGGGTCTTTCCTGGCCACTGCTGTAGCCTATTGATGGGGCGGTGGACACCTCACATCAGCCGGGTCTGGAGAGCGCCGTCGGCACGTCTACTCTGTGCCGGCGGCCATGTTGGAATCCCCAGAACACTTTGCACACAGCTATTCTAGGCAAGTAAAACCTACAGATGTAATATAATATTACCATTGCTTATTAAATCAGTGGAACAAAGACTAAGGTAAGCAATAACTAACTTATTTTAGGATGGCACACAGCTATTCAAGTTAAGTAAAAGCTAAGGCAGACTTATTCTGGACAGGCTAACAGCAAGTCAGGGGAAGTAAGACCCAGTTGGGGGCACTCATGCGTTCATATTCTAACAGCAACAGTAAAGTGAAGCCAACAGCATTACTTTTGGGGAAGAGGCACAGCCAATTCACAGGTGAGTAAAATAACCTTATATATACTTTTCAGAATGGCAAAACGCATTCAAGTTAAGAACGTGTGCTCAGTCTCAGATTGACAGTTACTAACCCACTCTTTCACAAGTAAGTACACTTTTAAACACTCATTATCTTTTCTAGGCAAAAGGCCCAAACTTTTAAAGTCTTTAACTATTCTTGGACCATGAGTGTTCACAGGGGCAGAAGAACAAGTTACTTACCGTTGGTCACGGTCTTTCGACTGGATGTTCCTCACACGTATTCCTAATCTTTTGACAGATGTTGTTCAGCTTCAGCTGCTTGGGAAAAAGATTTTCGGCAGGGGGCGCTGTGCGTCAAAGGAGTCGACTCGATGTCCCTCGAAGGCCTCCGTTGAGGATGATGTCATCGAAGGCATATATAGCACGCGCAGCACCTGTTGGCTTCAGTTCTGTTTTTCCCCTTTAACAGCAGAAATACCTGCAAAACATGGGAATGATCGTACTCGGCCTTGATGGAACGGAAGCTGTAATAGCATGGGAAATTCTACTGAGGGGTAGGTTGGGAGGGCTATGAGGAATATGTGGGTGGAACATCCAGTCGAAAGAACGTTACCAGGGGTAAGTAACTTGTACTTTGAATGGATTGTGGCCTCCTATGTATTCCTCATCTTTTGACAGACTGCCAAAGCAGTATTTGATTTGGAGGAGGGAGTAGAATGAAACTCTTATGGGCCTTATCACGAGTTGGGCGTTATCCCCGGCAGTATTACCGCCGGGGCTATTAGCGTTACCATCAAACCGCCATGCTGGATCACGGGACTGCCAGAACGGTAAGTTCCCCATTCCCCATTCAGGAATTCCCATATTCCACATTGGGCCCAATTGGGAATTTTCTGTGCTACTACTGCTGGCGGTATTAGCATGCAGTAATAGGACTGAAAATCGGCAAAATCACTGCAGATTTGCCCCCAGCTGAGAGCTGGGGGTAAATCCAGCCAAACACGCGATTTGGCAGACTCTTGAATGCCAGAGGTAATAGCGTTACCGTCGCATTTAAGGGTTACCGCCAAACTCATGATGAGGCCCTATATGTTTTCATGAACCGAGTGCAGGACTGCTTTACAGCGCCGCCAAATAGCCTTTAATAATACCATTTGGAGCCCCAGATTGGCTAAAGATAGCAGAAAGGATAAAACATTCAGTGTTTTACATAGAAAAAGGATCTAAATTATTTTCTCTGCACCAGTTGCAGAATTCATTCCAACGGCAACTGTACGAAGACTTTGTTGCTGGCCTTCTGACCGAAAGCAAAATCTCCATACGCCAATCCTTATATCTCAGCCACTCAGAAACCCAGCATGAAGTTTGAGTGTTTTGACCTCTGGATGGAGAACCCGACCCTCCTCTCACGAGAGAAGGTCCTCTCTTTGTGGAAGACACATTGGAAGACAGATGGCCATGTCCAGAAGGTCCGGGTACCAAGTCCTCCTGGCCCAATCCAGGGCAATTCGGATCATGTGTTTCCCGAACCACCTCAAACTCCTGATCACATGAGGAATGACGGGGACTGGAGGGAACGCGTACAGCCAGTCCCCGTACAGGAGTGGAAACAGCCAGTCCCCGTACAGGAGTGGAAACTCCCAGTCCCCTATGAACGAGTCTCCCAGAGTACCTCTTGGGGGAATGTCCCTGCAGCAATACAGTTCGCACTTCCGGTTGAACCTGGTTGCGAACAGATCCACTTGAAGGGTTCCCCAAAGGGTGAAGATCTATTGAAGGAATTCCTGAGCTAGTTCCCACTCGTGGGAGACTGTGCTCTGCCTGCTCAGAGCATCTGCCGGTGTATTCTCCGCTCCGGCTAGGTGAACTGTCGATAGAGAGATTCCTTCTTCAATCGCCCTGTCCCAGGGCTGCATTGCCTCTCTGCAGAGTGGTAGTGACCATACACCTCCCCCTCTTGTTGAGGTAGTACATGGCCACTGTGTTTGTCATTATCGGGACATTCTATCCCCGTACAGAGGGCAGAAAGGCCTTCAGCTCTAGTCCGATTGCCCTCAGCTCCAAAAGATTGATATGTAGTTTGGGCTCCAATGGAGACCAATGACCGCCAACTCATTATGGGCTCCCGACCCCGTGAGTGAGGCATCCATCAATACTGTTATCTCCGGCCATGGTTGCCAAAAGGGTTCTCCCTTCAGAATATTTTCCTCGCAGGCCCACCACAGAAGATCCTGCACGACCCTGCTTGGAACCTGAAGTAGGTCAGACATCATTCCTGAGAACTGGGACCATTGAGTTCTTAGAGCCCATTGACGGGATCTCATTCTCAGGCAGGCCTCGGGCACTAGAAAACTGCAGGATGCCATGAGGCCATGCAACCACAAACAATCTAAGGCCGGTAGACTGTGGGCATTCTGAAACTTGTTAACCATCTGAAGAATGTCTTGAGCCCTCACCTCGGGTGGCAAGCTCTTTCCCAAGGAAATATCCAGTACAGCTCCGATGAACTGGAGTTTTTGAGAAGGTGTCATATGGGACTTCTTGTAATTGAGGGAGAGGTCCAGTCTGTGAAGAGCGTGGCAGGTGATGGTGAGATGATCCAGGGCTTGTTCAGGAGAACGCACCCTGATCAGCCAATTTTCCAAGTATGGGTAGACGTGAATCCCCTCTCCTGAGACTCACTGCCACCACCGCCATCAGTTTGGTGAAGACCCTCAGGGCAGAGGTCAGCCCGAATGGCAGAACTTGAAATTGATAATGAGAACTCCCAACTGAGAACCTCAGATATTTTCTGTGCTTGAGATGTATCGGCACATGAAAATAATCATCCTGAAGGTCCAATGACACCAGCCAATCCTGGAATTGGCGGGCCTGAAAGATCTGAGAGTGTGTGATCATCTTGAACTTGTCCTTCCTGAGCAACTTATTCAATTATCTCAAGTCCAAGATGGTTCTCAGTCCTCCATCCTTCGTGGATATTAGGAAATAAGGGGAATACCATGCCTTGGTCCTCTCCGTGACAGGCACTGGTTCTATAGCGCCATTCTCTAGCAGGGTTAATATCTCCTGCCCAAGGAGCGGATCCGGAATCCTCAAAGAGTGGTTCCCCGGTGGGGTGTTCCGAGGTCTCCTTATAAAAGTAAAAGGAAGGCAGTAATCGCGGGCTACTGTTTCCAGAGCCCAAGCATCCAAAATAATGTCTCGCCATTCTTCTAGATACTGAGACAGCCTGCCCCCAACTGGTGAACTGTGAATCAAGACCTCAGAGGTTTTGAGGCGGCTGATGCAGCGGCCGATTGTAAAGCAGCCTCTGCTTCAGCTGGATTTGCACCCCTTCCTCGTCCACCACAAGGGAATCTTCTTTGGCCTCTTTGACTGGCCATTCCTCTCGCCCTTCCAACTGAGTAGTAGCAAAAAGATCTACCCCTCCAAGGTTGTCCACTAGGTCGAAAAGGCTGAGGTTTGCCAAATAGCGGTGCCTAAAGATTTGGATGCCACCTTCGAGGTCTGCAACTTCTCAAGACTCTCATCAGCCTTGTTGCCAAAAAGGTGTGACCCGTCAAAAGGCATGTTGAAAAGTCTGGATTGCACGTCCGGTGCAAAACCCGACTTCCGCATCCACGCAAACCTGCACACGACGTTGCTGGTAGCCATGGCTCTGCTGATGCTGTCAGCAGAATCCAAACCTGACTGAAGAGACTCGCATATGGCCTCTTTGCAGTCTCCAACTATGGCTAAGAAGCCGTCTCTTTCATCCCCTTCGGGAAAGTGCTCTGCCGCCATGGAAATGCAGCCCCAAAGAGTGAAAGTAAACTTTGCAAGGGAACAAGTGGAGTTGACAGATTTCAGTGCTATGCTCCCTGCAGAAAATACCTTCCTTGCCCATCCATCTACTTGTTTGTCGTCCCTATAAAAAGAGATGGTAGAGTACGCCGCTTGTTTCGATGTTGCAGTAGCTGCCTGCACCACCTGACGCTCCGGAGTTGGGTGTTTCGACAGGTAGTCGGGGTCACTACTGGAAGGGTGGTACTTCTTGGTGAAGTTCTTATTAACAGCCAGATTGGTCTCTGTTGTCTCCCAGTTCGTCGCCACCCTTTTCTGCAAGGCAGTCTGGAATGGTAAAATGGGATCTGACTGTGGACCTTTGTCTAGAATGTCAGTAAAGTCATCCTGTTTGTACGGTAATGGAGTCATACTCCAACCCATGTAGTCCACTATCTTCGACATGAGTTGCCTGTAGGATGCATCTGCATGCTCCCCCAGCCTCTGGTTTCCCAAATTCTAGTTCAGGTGAGGTATCCACCCCACTCCTGCAGTCTGCAAATGATCATAGAGTTCCCTCATCCTGAACTCCTCTGCAATGAAACTTTCTGGTACATTGGGCATACCATACAGTGGGTCAAATGGGGCTACTTCATCAGACTGCTCCTCTTCGTCATAGATTGAAGAAAGAAACTTAAAATAGTCTTTCCTAGCTAGTGGGACATAGGTTTTGTCAGCAATCCTGGGTTTTGAGTAGTCTTCGAGTTTTCTTTATCGGCACCAATGATTTAACTAGGGCGCTTGCCGTCAATGGCGCAGCTGGCAAAGATGGCACAGCTGGAGTCGACGTTGAGGGTTTGGCAGGCGTCGAAGGCATTGATGGCTTCAATGACCTTGACTTGTGCTTGTGCTTAGACTGATCCTTCGATGACTCATCGGATCAAGAACAATTGGTGTAGAGGAGCACTGAAAGGTTATGAAAAGTTAATAAGGATAAAGGGAAAAGTTAGTTATATTGAAGTGCAATTCAGGTGCATCTGAGTGGATCTTGGCTACAAGATCAGTAATGAATACCAGAAAACAGGTCCACCTGATACAGAGGACAACAACAGGGCCCACTTTAGGCTGACAATGCACATACATTTAAATGAGGTAAAAGGAGTGTTTCGCACAAATGAATAAATTTAATAGAACATAATCAATTTGTAAAAGTGTAAATCAATCATAACAGAATGAATGAATGATACATTTGGTAATCATAACAATAACTTAAACAACTTTGGAATATGAGCATATCGGTACATAAATCATATGGCATTAACAAATGAAGAGTCCCTTCTACATGCGGGTAATACATAAATAAATAACTACATAGCACTACTATCTCCTTCAAAGAGCACAAAGTACTGAAATAGGTCTGTGTTGTTCGTACTGCTCCTCGTTTGTATACTATGCGTTTCGGGCATACAGGCCCTTCATCAGTTATGAGAAGTAGAGGAATCTCTGAAAAATAAATCAGTAAAGACTAAGTCAGGGATATTTAGATACGTGAAATACAATTAACTAGTGTGATAAATAACTAAAGTGAGCTGACCTGTGTGTTCGGCATCTATTCCAGAACGGAAAGTATTCAATGAACATTATTAATCCAATTGGAAACAAGGGTTCATGATGCGGATCAGGCCTTTGTCCCGGGCGCGCAGAATTTAGGTTGAGCCCTTTCCTTCCCGGCTTCTTTCAAAGGCGCGGTAGGAGCATGGCTTGGAGGCTTTTGCTTTTCGAAAATCTTGAGCATCTCAGCTCGGAAGGCCTCCCACTCGGGCGGAGTGGATTTTTTGATTGGACAAGCAACTCTTTCTGGGGAACCGTCCGAGGTTTCACGGTCAGGGTAGGGGATTTACGGATTTGGCCTACCTTCAGTTTCCCCTTCTGGTCCCTCTAGGCCTTTCCAGTCAGACTGGCACGTGGAGCAGTCAGAGGTGCCATGGTCCGCCCCAAAACACCACAAGCAGATTTGGTGGGGATGGGTCAGGGACATTTTCGACCCACAATCCCGACACTTTTTGAAACCTGACTTCGGAGTCGTCGGTGTCGATGAAGACATTTTGATTTCTCGAAATTAGCTAACACGTCACAAGAGTGAAGAAGCGCGCTGTATTTCTCAAAGCCATCGCTGTCATGGAAAAACGGAACTGAAACCAACAGGCGCTGCACATGCTATATATGCCTTTGATTACATCATCCTCGACGGAGGCCTTCGAGGGACATCGAGTCGACGCCATCGATGCACAAGGCCCTCTGCCGAAAATATTTTTTTCGAAGCAACTGAAGCTGGTTAACATGTGTAAAAAGTCAAGGAATACGAGGGAGGACACAATCCATTCGAAGGTGGGGTGGTATGGTGACTAGGTCTCTAGTGTCCAACAGACATCAGGATAGGCAGAGAAGTAGCAAAAGTCAGAATTCCCAATGGAAGCCTGATCAAACAAGTAAGCAATTCACTTTAGAGTAGTTGAAATGGTCCAGGACTTCTGTGAAGACATCCTAGGGGGATTTCAGCAGTGGGTCTGGGTGAACTGGATGAGAGGACTCCCAATCACAAGAAACACCCCAAAGCTATAAAAAAAACACACAGGCGTAAGGTAAGTAAATACTGCAGCCAACACAGTACCTCAGCACAGAAGAAGAGTTTGCAGCGGGGAAGAATTCAGGATCTGCAGCCAAAAACCTGGTAGATGAATTCCTTGTTATGAAGACTGAAGCCAGGATACTGGAAGGGATTTTGCAGCAGGGATCAACGGGGAAGGCTCCAGGTAAATGTTTCTCCGCGGATGGATACAGCTCTGTTGTTTTGAAACCCTTTTCAGGAGTCAGAAGAAGACTGAATATTGCTGGTTGGCTTCTCGTCGTTTATAAGGTCCAGCACTCTGGTGAGGGGACGTTTCAGACTCGTTTCACATCTATCGAGGTCCAGCAGGGTGCCACCAAAGTTTCAGCTCGATTCGGAAGACTGTGCACTGCACACTGGCTCGATGTCCTAGGGTATTGGGGTATTGCAGCCCAGCAAAGTCGCAGCACGTGGGATTGCTCAAAATGAATCTCACCAGCCTCTGGGTAGGAGACTTCTTGTTCGGGATCCCCAGGTCGATTGGAAGGAAGGGTTACAGCAGGCTCCGGTTACACAGTAGACTCTCTGATCGCTGGAAATCGTTATAGCTGTCTTCTCTTCATCTTCCTCTTCGGTTTCAGCTCCAGTGGTCAACTTGTCAGCAGCTTCCTGGTTCGGAGTATTTATCAAGAACTACAGCACAACTTCTGCATTCTCTCCTTACATTTTACAGCAAGGGGTCGTCTGGCTGTCCAATCAGGACAGCCAGCCCCACACTGGGAGTTTGCTCCTTTCAGGCAAGGTGAAAGACAAAAGGGCTGCAGAGTTTTGAACTCCCCCTTCGCTTCCTGCCTTCTCAGACACTGTGGAGCCTGGGCGGAGAATCCACAGGATTCCCGCCAAAGACAAAACAGCCACTGAGGTCGTTCCCGCCTAGAATGGCAGGGCAAGACCTCAAACAGTAAGCACACAAGAAATGGCGAAATAACAAAGAGCCCACCATTTTAGCAAAATGGCAGCCCTTTTTTGCTTTACCGAGGCTGAATTAGCAGCCTGCGAGTAATGAAGACTAAAAAGTTATAAAAGTAGTTAAACTACCACCAGCCATTCAAGGAAACTTGAAATTGTAACACAATGTTACCAGTTAACGAAGAAAGGGGATACATTGTATCCCTCCAGCACTCCACATAAGGTTCACTTGTACAACATGTAAAGGGGATGAAAATTGCTCTTTTACTACTTGGGAAGAGTAGTTCACCCAAGTACAGGAAAGAGAAATTAACAGTGGAGCCCAAAAGGGCATCCCAGCCTAAGCCCAAATGTTACAGGAAACTATAACTCCAACCATACACTAAGGAGAGACATAAAAAGGTCACTCATAAAAAAAAAAAAAAGAGTAAAGGACTAGGTCAGAGGGGAAAAAGGATTCCCATTCACATAGGGACAAGGTAAAATAGTTACCAAATCCAAGCAAAAAGTTAATAATCTTACCTAACAAATGGCAGGAATTATTCAAACATTCTATTTATTACGCTTTAACACACTCTATACAATGGAAGCAGCAGGTAAGTAGTATTACTACTCAATCAAATCTATACACATATATACATTCACCAGGGGGTGGCCTCATAGGGGTCACCAACACTTTAATTTTAAAACGGTTATAAGATAGCACCTATATTCAGTAAAGTAAGTGAAGATCAAAAGAAATCCTTTAGAATAGCAAAGTTATTTGAAATCATATTAGAACAATGTAATGCACTGTAAAGCGCTATAAACAATTATACGTTGGCTTAATTAAGGTCCCAAATACTTAAAACAAATCTTTTACTGATAAACTGGGTAGGATTAGTGCCCCAAAGAGTCCCAAGTTGCCAGGCAAGCAGGTACCTTTGGTAGGGATTCAAGAGTCAACTGTTCCAGTAATGAAAGAACATCAGTACGTTTCAGAGATGAGGGGTCCTCTACCAATCTCATCACACTAGGGGAAGCCAAGAGGGGATCCTTGACCACAGCTCCATCGATCACGACCTAGAAAGGTAGAGGTAGGGTCAGGACTTTGCGCCCCTTTGACCCTATGGCGGAAGAGGGGATGGAAACAGGTATGCAAGCTTGCCACCCTTACTCAGATTCTTCTAGAAACCACCCCTAGGGCTCCTAGATTTACTGGGCCCACTTACTTCGATCATTGGTCCAGTTGTAGGGGATTCAGGGCCGATGGTGCAGAGGCCTTTTATCTGGATTGGGTCTGGTTTGGAACTCCAGCAAGACGGTTCCTGTGTCATCCCAACATGCCGACCAGTATTAGTCCCATGATGAATGAAGACCCTGAAAACAGGACGGAAGCAAGGAGCAGCAAAGACCACCGGAAGCAAGCAGTGGCAGGCGACTGACATGGCAAGCAGTTCTGGGAAGCCCCCTCTTCAGAATGGAGAGAAGCAGAAGCTGGAGGATGGTTCTTAGGCCACAAGCTGGAGATCTGCAGAGCTTCAAGTCTGAACTCAGAACGGCAACTGGTGCACAACAGATGCATCGGATGGAGCTCCTCAGCCCATAGCGGCCCCAGAACACTTCCATAGGCTCGGGGAGCAGGATCAGCATACAGAGGTCTGGACTAGTTGGTCCCACTAGTCCAAGGGTCGAAGCACTGACGAGGGTCATCAGGAGATCGGTCGAGAGGGGCTTGGCTTCCCCAGTTCTTGGCTAGAGGCAAGGCTGGATGTCTTCAATGATCAAAGGTCAGCAGGTTACAGCTCTTCAGTCTTGGCTCCAATGACGAACTAAAGAATGACTACATGGGGTCCACCTTTTAACCTAGATTTGATCCTGGGTCACCCCAAGCCCACCAATGGGAAGGTACTGTACCATTCAAAATGGCAAGGGCTGCCCAATCATGGACAGCCTCTTGCCCCACATCTGCCTAGCAAAAGACATACCCCTGGCCACAGTGTAGACCAGGCAGACGCAGACCCCAAGTACGTGCAGATGCACAAAAACACAGCTTTCAACAGGAAAGCATAGGCTTTGGCCACAACAGGACTTTAGTTATAGGGTATTTCTTGACCTGAGAAGGAAGGAAGGAAGAAGGCCAAAGGACAATCTGGTCAAAGGACAGGGCGAAAAACATTTGGCACTGTCATTTTTAGTAGATAGTACTCATAAAAGAATCATGCAGTAAAATGCCAAACACGTACGGAAAATATCCACTGGCACCAGCCGGTCTTGGACACATCATGCAAGAAACACAAATGTAACTAAAAGAAAGGGATACAAAGTACCCCTCACACACTTCACTGAAAGGTGATGCATGCAGCTTAGAAATAGCAACGCATCTCACAAAGGGAGGCAGGTTCCCCATGCACTGGCACCCTTAGGAACTAACCAGTGCCCTCCAAACAGAGGCGCTAAGCAAGGTAAGTAGAGAAATAAGGCTTTCCTTACCTTCAAAAAGTCAGGTCAGGAGTCAAACTAGCAAGAAGTTGAAGGGTTTCACTGATGTAAATGGAGGGAAAGCTACAAAAAGAAAATCTTTCCTAACCGATAACCAGCTCAGAGGCCTGAACCTGAATTCTGATTAGGATGTCTGAGACCCCTCTCAAGTCTCTCTAGTTTTGGAAACAGCTTGTGAAAGAGCATGACCACATATGCCATTCCAACCGCCAAACAAAAGCACAGAAACCACACAAAACCAGATGTTCACACAAATAGGTCATGAACAATAGGGTAACTATTTTGGCCACTGTAGACGACAAAAGGCAAACTTGTGATAAAAATAAAGGTGCACAATAGAGCACCATTAATATCTATAAAAACAAAGTGAACATTTTAAGAGTAAAAAGGAATGGGGGACAGGGTGCCCCTGATCGACAAGTCATAAGGACTATAGTAGTGCTACACAAAAAGATAACACGTATTGGCAAAGCCAATAGTTTTGGCATTGCCGGTTGTTTATTGCATTTCACATTAAAAGGAATCAATGCAGTAAATACTTGGGCCTTCCATACTCAGTAATTACTTAAAAGTTCCACAAACATCTCCAAGTAAGTGTTTGAAGACACAACATTTGTAACAGACCTGGTTAAAAAGACTTCTGTTCACGTTGGTGTAAGAAGTCTTTATTACGTTTATTGTTATTGGCTTTGACTCATGCCCAGAAAATGTTAGCCACACGTTGCACTGTACAAGTCGGTGGCTGCGATAGCAGTACATTTTCAAGAGAAAGAGAGAGACAGAAACAGCAAGAGAGAGAAGGAGAGAATGAATAAGCATGCAAAAGATTCAGGGTGCAAGAATTAGAGAGAATGCAAGAGAGTCCGATTGCAAGGGAAGGGTGTGTGCAAGGCTGCAAGAGAAAAAGCATGCACATGTTTGAGAGAGGGTACATTTGAGAGCGTAAGTGTGCCAGAATTCTAGGGTAGAGCAATACTGTAAGTGCAATGCAGCTAACACCCTGTAAATAAGGGTGATTTGAGAAGAAGGGTGCAAGAGAGAGCGAACACCCAGAGGAGCCGATAAGAGGGATGAGGATGATGGGGGAGTTTCATATAATAATGTCCCTGCAAAAATGTCGCCTGGCAAAAAAGTCGCCTGGCAAAAAAGTCGCCAGAAAATTGCCGTTCTTTGCAGGGACATTATTATATTGAACACGCGGGGGACACCCCTGCAACCCCCGCTCCCCTTGACCACATATAGATATATAGGGAAAATATTACCGGATACCTATGCTGATGGGGGTAGAGAGAAAGAAAGAAAGAGCAAGATAACGAACGCGTGTGTGGGAGAAAGAGAAAAAGTTAATGGAGGAAGAGAGGGGCAATGGAGGACGAGAGGGTCAGAGATAACAAAAACGCAAAGGGGGCCTACAGAGAAAAAGAAAGCCTGCTGTGGAGCGAGAGAAAGCGGCGATAGAGAGAAAGGGTGACGAAGGGAGAAAGAGAAGGGGGCTACAGCAGAGAGAATACAAGTAGAGAGAGGACGACCGAGAGAAGGCTTTGGGGAGAAAGAAAGCTAGGGAGAGGATAATGGTGAGAAATAGAGGGCGATGAGAATGCAGGCATTGGGGAGAGGGCGTTATGGAGAGAGAGGAGAAGTAGAGAGAAAGTGAGTGATCAGAGAGCTGAGTGAGGAAGCGGTGCAGAAAAAGCACGGCTGATAGGGGCGAGAGTGCGATGGATAGTGGATAAAGCAGAAGGGAGCGAATGATGCAGTTGTTCTCAGCGTCCAAGACATATTTGGGAGGTTTTAATGCTTACTTGGTGTACCTCTAAAGTGCATACACAACCAGGCTCTACGCAGCAGCCTTCTATATAATTAAGCCGGATAGCTGCATTTATTTTATTCTGTTCTGTGCCCCCGGTCAAATAGTAAGCGTCGAATTACTCTTTACATTTTTCTCCCTCACATTGCATTTCAATATTGGAGTTCTGATGTGTGTAACCTATGATTTCAAGCTGCCTCAATGCTGTCCGTTTTGGTCGTGTCCCTATTAAGAATACATGCACATTATTTCTGTTATCCTGGGAGAGCTGAACACTTCAATTATACCACCAAATGCACAAACCAAAAGAAAGGCATCCAGGTGACATGGGGCCCATTGTTGATGCTTTGCCCATGCCTCCTTTCTTACAGAAGGTTTTCCCAACCAGAAAATGTGGAGAAAGATGGGTGCCCAGAACTGTGTATTCTGGGGGGCTTTTAAAAAGCAACAAAAAAGAAAAACAGCAGGAACAAGTTTTTCTTTGCATAATAAATACTTGGTGCACTTTTATTTCCATTAAAGGTACAGTGTCTGCCTTCAGGGCAGGAAGAGAGCATGTGATTCATTCATGCACCTTGCCGCATTGCTTTGCAAAACCCACAGACATATCACCAGCTTCGGACAGGTCAACGCCAGCATTGTTTTTTTCTCCATTTGACAAGTAGTTCCCATTCTTTTTTTGTTTCTTTTTCATACTTTATTAAAACTTTTAACACAATAAGCATTACAATTAATTTACAAGACATCACATATCTCATCACACATCTTAAAATTTCAAACAATGCAATTTATCCAAGAGAACACTAAAATTGTGTTCAATGCTAAATATTGTTTCTTAAAATAATGTGTCCTAATCACCCGTTTCTTAACTTTCATATGTCATTCCTTGCACAGGCCCTACGGATTTATCACAGATGGTTTCTCCCAGCAAATTATTAATGTTTATAAGAGTCTTAATTAGTGCAATAGTCAATTAGGTTGTTTTCCCTTTCCAACAGACTCCACCAAAAACCGGAAATGGAATTAGGATTGTGTACGAAAGCGTGCCAAATCCCGATCTTCACAGGGTGAGAGTGGCTGGACAAGCGGAGAGCCAATGCTTCAGAGTTTCTGATCGCCAAATCTGCAAAATCTGTCCTTCAAGCCCAGACCCCTGATGTGCCCCCACCTTCCCAGAGTGCCCAACAAATTTAGCTGAAAGGTAAAAAAAAAGATAAATTATATATATATATATATATATATATATATATATATATGATACATTACTCACCGTAATCGTATTTCTGATGCTTGTATCTGCTTAGATTCACATGCTGTGCATAGGCCGACATCTAGTGGAAGCTGCGGAGTATTACAGTTTGTTTTTCGAAACTCGAAAATGGGCGTCGACACAGGGCGTGCCAGTAATACTATCCCTAGTGTGACGTCCACTGTACCCAAGATCCCTCACGCGTCTAGGATCCTCAGATTGTATTTTTTCTGACATGAGGTAGCATGAGGAGTAGCGAGAGTACAGATAATCCAAGCAGATAGACAGAAAGGTAAGACTACAAGCAATCATGCGCCTTCTCTCGGAGGGGAGGAAGGGTGGGTCGCATGTGAATCTAAGCAGATACAAGCATCAGAAATACGATTACGGTGAGTAATGTATCCCTTCTGAGGCTTGTGGAATCTGCTTAGATCACATGCTGTGCATAGATTAGCGAGCAGTACCAGAAGAAGGAGGTGGGATGTGAGAAGGGTCATGAGCAAATAAGTGTCTTAGAACCGCTTGTCCAACTTGTGTATCTGCCTTGGAATGGGTGTCAATGCAGTAATGCTGAGTAAAAGTGTGAATAGAGCTCCAAGTAGCTGCTTTGCAAATGGTGTCAAGGGGTACATTTTCAAGGAAAGCCAGACTGGCCCCAATGCCTCTAGTAGAGTGGGCCCTTGGCGTAAAAGGCAGAGTCTTTTCAGAGAGTGAGTAACACAGTTGGATACAGTTAATAATCCACTTCGAGATGGCACCTTTAGAGACGCGATCCCCCTCTCTGCCTGTAGCTACGGAGACAAACAGTTGATCTGTTTTCCTTAGCGGTCTGGTTTTATTTACATAGTAGAGGACCGCCCTACGCACATCTAGGGTGTGTAGTTTCACCTCAGCCGAGCTTTGCGGGTTCTGGAAGAAAGCCGGAAGCTCGATGGACTGGTTTACATGGCATTTTGATATAAATTTTGGCGAGAACCTAGGGTGTGTGCGTAAAACCAGTTTGTCTTTATGGACAGTAAAGAAGGGATCCTGCACTGACAGAGCCTGAATTTCACTGACCCTTCTTATAGAAGTAATAGCTACTAAGATGGCGGTTTTATAAGTCGGGTGTTTGAGACTGCTTTTATGCATGGGTTCGAAAGGGGGGGCCCATGAGCTTGGCTAGCACCACATTAAGGTCCCACCCTGGTGGTGGGTTTGAAACAGGAGGGTGAAGTCTCTTTACTCCTTCCATGAAGGCTTTAACTACTGGTACTTTCCACCACGAAACCTTGCTATGGGAAGTGGTGTAAGCCGAGAGGGCTGCCAGGTGTACTTTCAGTGAGTTAAAAACCAATCCTGCATCTAGCAGGTGGAGCATGTATGTAACAATAGTGGAAGGAGTGCAATCAACTGGGTTGATTTGTCTACTCTGGCACCAGATAACGAACCTCTTCCACTTGTCAAAGTAACAGTGCCTTGTGTTTGGTTTCCTAGATTCCTTTAGGATGTCCATACACCTCTGTGGTAAATTGAGGTGTCCAAACTCTATGACCTCAGGAGCCATGCTGCCAGGTTCATTGAGTTGGGTTGCTGGTGCACTGTTTGACCTTGGTGCTGGGACAGTAGGTTGTACCAGGCTGGAAGTTTGATGGGTTCGCACACCGCCATCCTGCGTAGGTGTGGGAACCACGGTTGTCTTGCCCACATGGGAGCAACTAGGACGAGCGTCATCGACTTCCTGTTCATCTTGTTCACCACTTTCCTGATGAGTAGTTGGTGGAAAAGCGTATGCAAACATCCCCGACCAGTTCATCCACAGGGCGTTTCCCTGGGAGTCTGGTTGGGGGAACCTGGATGCAAATCCTGGGCATTGTCTGTTTTCGCTTGTGGCGAATAAGTCTATAGTGGGGAAACCCCACTGAGAGAAGATATCTTCTACGACCTCTCTGTGAAGAACCCATTCGTGTTCCTCTGGGAGGGAGTCTCTGCTCAGAGCATCCGCTAGGGAATTGAGCTCCCCTGGAACATGTTGTGATGACAGGAAGATGTTCCGTCTGAGTGCCCATATCCAGATTTTCTGGGCAAGCTTGGACAGATTTGGCGAGCGAGTCCCTCCTTGCTTGTTCAGGTAGAACATGGCTGTAGTGCTGTCCGTCCGGATTTGCACTGACAGGTTTAGTAGGTGGGGCTCAAACGCCTGAAGCGCTCTGAATACTGCCAGAAGCTCTAGCAGGTTGATGTGGTTCTTGGCCACTGAGTGAGACCAGAGACCCTGAGCTGTGTGGTGGAGATGGTGAGCTCCCCACCCCGTCAGACATGCATCTGTAGTGACTACTGCCTGTACTTCGGGATCGTAAAAGGGTTTCCCCTGTGCGATATTTTCTCTTGTCCACCAGTGAAGGCTTTGTACCAGTGTTGGCGAAACGACCACTAGATCGTCCCACTGACCACTTGCCTGAGACCACTGATTCGCCAACCATTCCTGCATGGGACGCAGGCGCGCGTGGGGGACCAGGTAAATGCATGACGCCATCATGCCCAGTAAACGCATTGCTTTGCGTACCGTTATTTGTTGACCGGACCGATAATGCAGAATTTGCAGTAGTATATTCCGAATTCTTTCTTCTGAAGGAAAGGTCAACCCCTCCTGGGTATCCAGGATTGCTCCTAGGAATTGTTTTGAGGTGCTTGGCACCAGGCTTGACTTCTTCTTGTTGATTGAGAAGCCTAACTCGTGGAGGAGGTCGATAGTCCTTTGAATGTTTGTCCTGCAAATTCCTGGGGTTTCCCCCGTTATGAGCCAGTCGTCCAGATAAGGGTACACTGGGATTGCCTCCCTGCGTAGGTGTGCAGCCGCCACCGCCAGTACCTTGGTGAATACCCTTGGTGCTGAAGCTATCTCGAAGGGCAGTACCTTGAATTGGTAGTGCCGACTGTCCACCTTGAAGCGCAAGTACTTTCTGTGCGCTGGGAACATGGAAATATGAAAATAAGCATCTTTCATATCCAAGGTTGCCATGTAATCCCCCTTTTTTAGGAGGGGGATTACCTCTTGTCCCGGGACGAGTTCTATCGCGTCCTTTTGTAGAAGAATGGCGATCTCCTCGAGGAGAATCTTCTGATGTTCTAAGGAGTGTACTCTTTGTCGTGGAGGATGGTTCCGGGGACGCTGCAGTAGCTCTATACAATATCCCGTGGATACTGTTGACAGCACCCATCTGTCTGATGTGATCCCTTCCCAAGCCTGAGTGAAGTTTGAAATGCGTCCCCCTACTGGGGTTGCGTGAGAAGGGACCCTGAACGGAGCGTCACTGCTTTGGTGGAGGCGTGCCGCCTCCTTTGCTGGGGCTGCCTCTGCCTTTACCACAACCTCTCCTATTCCCTCTGCCGTAACCCTGGGTAGACTGTTGGTTGTTGTTCCACTGTGTGCCCTGCCCTTGGGAATAGTTAGATCCTCTCTGGGAATTTTGGCCGCGTGGGCGACGAAAATTACTATTCCCGCTCTGGTTAGGGGGTTTATTGGTTAACTGACCAAGGGATTTGAGAGTCTCGTATTCGTCCTTGGCATTTTTCAGTGCATCTTCGACCGCCTTACCAAACAGATCGGCTTCCACCGGTTTGTCTAACAATGATGCCTGTGTTTCTGCCTTAAAACCAGACTGCCGTAACCACGCATGTCTCTTGATAACAGTACCTTCTGCTATCAATCTGCCTGCGTTGTCCGCGGCGTCGAAGGTTGCTTTCAAAATGCAACCAGACACGGCTCTACCCTCTGCGGAAATCCGAGCTAATTGGCCCTTTAACGGTTCAGGAGCAGAGGCTATGAGAGCCGCGACTTCTTCCCACTGATGGCAGTTGTAGCTGGCCAACAGGGTGGTGGAGTTAGCAATCCTTGCTTGATAGGCGGACGTTGAGGCTACCTTCCTGCCGAAACCGTATAGTTTTTTGCTCTCCTTGCCGGGAGGAGCTTCTGACGAAGACAAGGGTGTCCCAGCCCTCTTACGAGTGTTGGTGACAACTAGGGAGTCTGGCTTCAGATGTCCTCGTATATAGAGAGGGTGAGACTGAGCTGCCCTGAAAAGTTTTTCAACCCTGGGATTGACTGCTCTGATGAGGTTTGGGTTCACCAGGGAAGGATCTATTCTCCGCTGAATGGATTTAAGGATAGGGATGGTCTGGGCAACAGGCCTCCTTTCTCCCACTAACTCTTCTGCGAAGTCCCTTTCCTCCTGTACACCGTGGGTGTCAATGTGGAAATGTTCTGCTGCGCGAGCGAGAACCTCATTTAGGAGGGGTTGGTTATCGACCGGGGAGTCGGTAACCGGGGCTTCGTTCTCTACCGGGGAATCTACTCTGTATGTTTCCGGGTCATCCTCTTCTTCCTCCTGGTCCTCATCATCCCCATAGTAGGCCGTCCCGGTCTGCTCTTCTATCAACCCAAAATCATGGTCTTCACAAAAGGAATCCTCTCCTTGATACCGTGAGTATGGTCTTGCATAAGGTTGTACCTCGAAGGGTTCGGACATCATTGGAGTTTCAACCCGGGCCCTCTTACTTGGGGGGATAGGATCAGTAGAGCCTGAGGGTGTGGCCCCTTGTGGATCATACGAGAGGAAATGTTCTGGATTTTTATCATAAAAATCAGCCAAAGAAGACATTCTTGACATGACCCTATCTATGTCTTCACTGGACCATTTTTTGGAACTGGGAATGACTCTCTTAGCAAGTCTATGGGATTTATCTTGAGTAGCTTTGCTGGTTGTGGACCTATCAGCAGACCTGGTCTTGTCTGTCTGTTTAGGGGGGTGGAGTGTTTCACAGGTGTGGAAGAATGTACAGGTAGTTTCTTCTGCTGTTTTCCCCCCTCCCCGTGCGTAGAAAAATGTTTTCCCTGTCCCTTAGTGGCTCCGGAGTTTTTCGACGCCTGGCGTCGAGGATCGGGAGAGGTGTCCCTGTCCTTCGAGCATGGGGCCTCGCTGGCTTTAATTGCGGGCTCCGACTCCTGGAGCGCGGCCTGGGGGTGGAAGTCGTCTTCGTCTTCCGACGATCGAACTTCTGTTAGCCTAGGGAGCGAGGCACTCTTGGCAAGAGTGGATGATTGCCTGGAGTCATGCGGCGATCTTGATCGAGAGCGCCCAGAGGACACCGAATCAGACCGTTCTGTCTGTGCCTCTTTCCGAGAACTCGACGTCGTCGAGTCTCGGTTGGACTTAGTGTGTTTAGTGTGTGTAGTATGTGAAGCGCTTGTGTCGCCGGGGGTCTTCCCCATAGCCGCCCTGCCGGACGACCTTCCGAGGTCGGGGACCTGCGCTCGGCTGTCTTTCGACGCCGTAATGCCCTCGCCGTCCGAAAGTACGGCGTCGCTGCCATCGCTGAAGGCGCCCTCCGCTGCCATGGCCGCCTGCCTGGCGTGGTGGGCCCAACGCTTCGAACGGTCCTTAAGTGTCTTAGGTTTAAACCTACTACACGCTCTGCAGTTCGCTTCGGGGTGGTCCCTCGGCAAGCAGAGATTGCACGTGGCGTGCCTGTCGACCCAAGGGTATTTGCGATTGCACTTGGGGCAGAATTGAAAAGGGGTACCCTCCATACGCACCTTGAGGCAGCGGGCTGTTAAGTGTAGGAAATGTATAAGGTGTACCTATATACCAAGAGTGTAGAGTATGTACCACCCCCCACTCTCCCTACTTGCAGGGCCGAGGCCAGCGGCCTACCAGGCCCGGGCCGAGGCCAGCGGCCTTCCGAGGCCCAAATCCGTCGTGCAGCAGCCGACGGTCAATTTCTTCTCCAGCCTGCGTCGAGTGTCGAAGTTCGACGTTGGGGTGGGAAAGGATGTCAATAGATTATTATTTTAAATTCTAGCAAAAGTATGGCTAAGGCCAGGACACTCCGCAAAATGCTTCCGACCAGTATGGTGGAAAAAAACAATCTGAGGATCCTAGACGCTTGAGGGATCTTGGGTACAGTGGACATCACACTAGGGATAGTATTACTGGCACGCCCTGTGTCGACGCCCATTTTCGAGTTTCGAAAAACAAACTGTAATACTCCGCAGCTTCCACTAGATGTTGGCCTATGCACAGCATGTGATCCAAGCAGATTCCACAAGCCTCAGAAATATATATATATATATATATATATATATATATATATACACACATACATATATGTACGTACAATTTGTGAACCTAATTAAATATATGAAAAGTTTACGATATTAGAATATAGCTTGTATTTTGCTATGGTGTCCTCAGTCTTTGGCCCAGTCCATTGCTTTGTGGGTTTTTTTGTAAATAAACTCACCCTGCTACAGCCGATATTGCCAAGAATGTCCTCACACTCCTGATGAAGTGTTAATTGCCTATTTTCTTGAATAATCAACACCTGATGGAGTTCAATAAATAAGGTCGTCTAGGGAGGATCCAGTAGTGTGTAGTAGATCCGTAGTTTGGCAATATCTAAATGGGATCGCCATGGCTGCATGCTCATTTCTTGCTTGAAAACACCAAAAGGAACTGCCTATTTCATTGTGTCCAATCTACCACCAGCAGCTCAACACTATATACAATAGATGGAATCACTTTTCCCACATCAAATTTTAACATCAGTGTCTTTGTATATTTGCAAAACTTTAAATACAATTTTCTGTGATTGAGCATAGAAAGGGACCAGTTTTCCTTTCAACCAAGTGACGATGTCCCCACTCCTTGCTTTACTAAAAATTGGAAAACCCAAATATGTGAGCTTGTTGGTGAGGTTAATACTGGACCCTTCTATGTACCATTTCTTGTTATGGCTTACCCTGGAAGATGTTGCTAGTAGTATCGCTGATATTTAGCTTTAATTTGTTTTCTATGAAGTACTCATGCAGTGCTGTCAAGGACCTTTGAAACTCAATCAGAGTTCTGTCGAAAATAATGATATAATCGGCCAACAGAGCCGGAACGATAAGACTGTCGATCTTTGGCCAGAAAGCACAATGCTGTATTAGATGGTCTACCAGATCGGCCAAAAATAGGTTGAAGGTGCAAGAGGACAGGACGCAGCCTTGTCTAAGAGCGGAATATGAGGCAACCGCTTTCCCCCAGCCTTCCACTATTTTCCAACGTAATCTGGATGGTAGTTCTGTCGAGTAGTTCCATAAGTAGCTTTAGTAGACTGCCCAGAATGCCCCAGTCGTGTAGCTTGTTCCATAATCTTTTACAGTCTACAAGATCAAATGCAATCGAGAGGTCAACACAAACCATGTACAAAAGGGTTTGTGATGTCACTGAGGCTTGTTGCAAAAATGTGATGGTCAGGCCATTTAACATGATGCCGCATTGCTTTTGGAATCCAGTTTGATACTTATTAGGTTTACCAATAGACTGTGACCAGGAAAAAAAATATCCTCTAAAAGCAATATTGCAAAGTTTTTGACGATGTGTCAAGAAGAGCGATGGTTGCATAGTTGGCCAGATTATCATAGTCGCCCTTCTTGTATATCGGATGTACACAACTAAACCTCCATGACTCAGGAATGTACCTCTGCAATGCAATGTGACAGAATAATTTATAGAAAATCCTTGCCCATACCAGTTCATCATTTTTTAGTATCAAGTTGGGGAAACCATTGGGTCCTGCGTCCCGAGATGCTTTTGCTTTTTTAATTCCCAAGGCCATGTCAAACTCGCCATGCAGTATAAACCTCTAAATTCGTAGTTTGTTCGCCCGAATTTCTCTTTAAGGAAGGTGTTCCAATGTTCTTCTGAGATAATGTTTTCCAATGCAAAACAAAGGATTGTTAATGGTCTTTATGTTAACATATTCCTCAAAAATATAAGGATTCAATTTGTTGGCTATTATTAACATTCTTCGACTATCTGCATTATCTAGGCTATGGGGATAGTATTTCAGCCAGTTGTGACATGCTTGCTTTGCATTCTTTAGTTTCCTCAACCTTTTCCCTTCCGAAAGAGCACGGTCATCATTCATAATTCTTAAATTATATCGTAGGTCTCTATTTCAGTGTTATATTGTCCCGTCAAACTGGTGTACCCTTTTGAAGTTGCCTGGCTTGGAATCCACACTGTTTAACAAAAGCTTATGGGCACTTATTGCAATATTTGGGAATTAAGGGCTGGGTTGATTGTGCCTTTCCTCAGCGTTAAAATTTGACATACCATTGAGTACAAGAGTGTTGTATCTGTTAATAAATACTGTAGGCCATAAGGGAGCCACCGCCACATGCGTGGTGACTGGTCTCCACATTTCCCTTGAGCTCTGAATGCATGGTCACTGACAGAACAAAATGACACTGTTAAAGAATAGAGCTTGGGTAATATACTCTTAGAAACAAAAACATAATCTAGTGTCGATTTACTGAAACCAGTTTGCCACTTGTGTCTTCACAGGAAGTTCTTCATATTCATGCCTTCTTGACAGTGACCTACTTTCCCCCACACTGCTTGAAAAGCAGAGCTTAAAATTAGCACATCTAGGTGCACACGAAAGCCGCCTATAGTACAAATTGGACAGATGGGGCGAAAGAAATGGCAAGCCTTTAAGCTTAGCTATTCAGACCAATAATCTGTGGTAAAAACCCATCACCCTTTGCTTAACTGGCAAGGCCTAAGCTTGCAGGCACATGCGTGAAGAAGTCGGCATGAAAAAGATTAGCTAGGTCAACAAAAATCTTTTTTTGCCAAAAATACAGAAAAAATGCAGACTGCGAATTCAGCATCGGGAAAAAGCCAATTCCCATAATGTCGAACAAGGGGAGCAGGAGTTGTGGGTGTGTCATCCGCTCTCCTTGTTCGACATTATGGTTTCAGGGGTTGCAGCGGTGTCCCCCGCTTCCATAACATGGAAAGCGGGGGAGGAGGGGAGAACTTACCCCACAATGGGGAGGCGGAACTCGAGCCGCAGGGAAGAAATGGACAAAAGTAAGTAAATAAGTGATTCTCACCTTACATAGGGGTTTAGGGATGGCAGGTAGGGGGAATGCTGGCAAGGGCAATCTACGTGATTATTGCGAGACGCAGCTTTTGACATTTTTGGATTCAAAATTATCCGCGCTGCAATAATCATGCAGAACCCAAAAATCATATTAGGTGCAGGCGCAGTCCAATAAAATTGCTGGCTTTGAATCACTCATTTGGTAATCTGGCAGAGGGGCACACAAATGCTCAATGCTTTGGCTGATTTATGCCATAAGCATTACCTGTTGCCATGCCAACGAGATTGTCTGTTCCTATTTTATTTTTAGTTTATTGGACATTTGTATGGTGCCTATACACATGTGTTTCCATGTACCTATACCCCTTCTCTTTCTCTGCAGCAATGGTTTGGCCATACAGTGGTGAAAAAACGCACCCAAAACCAAAAATGGGGGAAGAGGGTTCCATGGCACCAACAGCCTCAGGTACCGGCCAGTGGTTGTCCCAAGAAATAGGTGTGACGATGGTCAGAGACCTCAGCCTGCCAAGAGCGGATGAGGGCCCATCTCAACCTGGTGCAGGAGGCCTACCACAGGATTTCCCAGAGCCAGTCCTGCCCCAGAGGAAGGATGTGGGAGTTAAGAGTGAACCAAGTACCACCTCTTCTTGCCCCATAAGTGTTCTACACAATGCTGGAGAGTTTTTTTTTCTTTTGTCCTATGGGACTATATCACCCAGGAGGCATGGCGGTGAAAGAAAGAGCTAGCAACCCAACCTGAGAGAGAGTGGCAATGAACTGTAAGACCGCGGAGCAGTCCACACATCGAACTGGCAATCCAGATGCTACAAGCGACATGGATGCGAACTATGAAATTGAATAACTACAGCACGTCCGTAGAAAGGTCAGCATATCAAACTAGCAATCCAGACTCTGTGTAGTCTTGATACAAAGTCTGGAATTGTCTACTATTAACATGCCATCATTGTAAAATGCTTACGGACATACAAACTCTGAAATTTACTGAATTGAGTGGGCTGCCATTACCTTAAAAAAAATTTAATTAAATTACGGTTTTATATCACTCTACGTGTCCGAGTCCCGCCTCCGAGCATGGGATCGGGGTAACCTGAACCCTGGGGAAAAGGAAGCCAGCAGTTGGCCTGGGCAACCAGCTGACATGGGATGGCACTGGCAAGTGCATGGGGAAGATAACAGGGGGCAGTGGGATCACAGCAGTGTAGGTTGTTCAGGGGAGGTCAAGGGAGGAGAAAGAGACCAAGTTGAGGAAGGACTGTGTAGTGGAACGTGGAGAATAATTTTCAATAGCGATTGCAAGGTCAGATATTGTCAATAAGAGAAAGTTGTACTTGGGTGTGAGTGTGTTGAAGGAGAGTGTGTTGAAGGAGAGTGTGATTAAGGGAGAGTGATTGAAAAGGGTGACTGGGAGAGCGTAAGGTTGACTGTGAGGTATGGGGTGGAGTGTAGTTCAGCAGCACTGGAGAGTGGAGCGTAGTAGGCGAGAGTAGTAGGGAGTAGGAGTAGGATCGGAGGGTGGCGGTAGGCAGTAATGTAGTCATTTGTATAGCGCCTTTCACCATTGTTAGGGTACCAACACGCTGTAGGTTGAACACCCTTGGGGGAAGTTCATCAGAGAATTATAGAATGCGTGTGTGCATTTGAGTCAATACAAAGGTAGGTAGGGGTGGCCAAGTCCCTGCTAGTCACCCATGTTGAGCAGGCATATGGATGGTGCAGAGAAGTAGTATGGAGAGTATGCGAGAGCAGGAGAATCATTATGTGTGCAGGTAGTAGAAAGAGAGGGAGATAGAGTCACAATGGAGGCATAGAAAAGGGAGTGTGAGGAAAAGAGGCGAGACAGTGAGGCACTTAGCTGGGAGGAGAGTAGAACAAAGGTAAATAAGACAGAGAGAAGCTAAGGGTGAGGATTACAAGGGCATGATAGAAAACGGTAAGTGGAGCCTGGGTATTTGAAAAGGCACACAACCCATTTAAACAAACATTGCGATTTTTGTGGGACACCAAAACAGGATACACCTATAACACAATTGTATTCCTTCACGGTTTATACTTCCATTGGCTTTAAGTACTACTTGTTCCAACTCAACCCCCCACCCTCCACCTCCCCCATATTGACATCTCATACACGGAGACTTATTCAAGTTCTGTCTGTTAACTTCTTTACTAGCATTCATTTGATTGTGGCAATACTTGTTCCAATTTTCCCCATAGTGACATATTATATATGGAGACTTGTACAGGTGTTGCCTTTCAACTTCTTCATTCATGTTAATTTGCTTGTGCTAACATTTACTCCAACTTTCCCCATATTGACTTTTCTCATACAAGGATGTGTGTAAATTCTATCATTCTATTTTACTTGGTTGGTATTCAAAATAGCTTTTCGATTGTTCATATGCTTGTCGGCATGTCTGGGTCCCCAACACCTCTGTGCAGACTCGTGAGCTGGAAAAGGAACAAGGGCGGTGTATCGGCGACTTGTTCAAACATGGAAACAATCAGACTAATCAGGAGTGAAACACTGACTTCTCCGTGGGGAGAAAGACGGGTTGAAATACTTCAGGACAGACACTAGTTAATTATTATGATTATTATTATTAGGATGATGATGTTATTTATTGAGCGCAGACCTGGTTTCGAGAAGAAACAGAGCGCTTTACAGGAGGTATACAACAATATAGATCCATAACAGAGCACTTTACAGAGGTATAAAACAGTTGTGAGGAATCTGAGAGCGTCTTCACTTCTTTCCCCAATATACCTTCTCCCCAGGTGGCCAGGGAAAGGCTTCACTTTTGGATCCTGACCCTGGGGTGGTTATGCAAGAGAGGATTACCTGGGTGTAGGAGACTTGGGGAGTGGCGCTGAGGTACCATTGGGTGAGACATGGTATCCCCCCCCATTTCCCCTTTTCCAATGTGCCTAATACTCCACAGGTCTTTGTAGGATATTATCAATCCCTTCCTCATTTTCCTAGACAACCTGCTCACAACACACACACCACTTCGGTACTTAGACGAGGAGGCCACCATCAAAACAGAGGAAAGACTGGAAGAAGAAACATGAGCAGTCTAGTTGTTGGGCTCATTATCACGGAGCCCGGAACATTAAAACAGGGTCAGCTGAGAGGTATCGGAGGAAGCACAGCATGCCCAAAGGGGAATTCCAGGGCAGAAGCTGCAATGGCGAGCAGGCACCTTCCCGAGACGCTGGGAGGTTTATGGAGAGTGCTCCAGGGCAACGAGCGTGAGGGGCTCATGGCAGCCTGAGGCAGAGCGGAGAAAGTAGTGCAACAAAGAGAAGGTACTGGGAGAACACTTGCCGGTGCAGGACCGCTGACTGCAGCTGACCAGACCTCCGCAGTAAGCAGCAGGGAAAGGAGAAAGCCATGGAGGATGTCGAACACCAGAGGGAACCAGCACAATCAGACCATGAAAGGAGATGAGTCTCCAGAAAGCCGCCGAAAGGAGAAATCGAAATGTAAGAAAGCCAGTGAGTCCCCCCTGGGTGAAAAGGGGCACGGATACGGTGGATGGATGGTTTCGAGGCAAGAGACATTTGGTTTTGAATATCTGAATTGAATTTATGGAAAAAATGAATGGAAATAAAGACATTTGGTTTTGAATATTTGAATTGAATATAAGGAAAAACTGAACGGAAAGCAAGCATTGCCAAGAGTCAAATAAGCCATCCTTACTAAGAGTCAAATAAGCCAACAAGAGTCATTAAGCAAGTCTTGCCAAGAGCAGAGAATAACTAAAATAGTAGCAAAGCCGGTATGCAAGAGAATATGTTTCCTAGTAGGAGAGCATACTGGGAAGTTTATGATGGATTGTGCAACCTGAAGTATGACAGTAACCGTGTTTCCTAGCAGGGGAGTGTACTGGGAAGCCTATGTTGATTTTGCAAGTTAAAGCTACTGGAAAAGAGAATGTTAATAAGATCGTTGATAATAAAGTTCAAAGACAGCTGAAAGGACACCGAGTCAAGCCTTACTGTGAAGCTGAAACTGTGGCAAAGAACTGCGAACCAAGTAAGGTGTTGGTTGGGTGGACCGTGTTGTCTGACAATTGCACCTAGACCGAATACACACACCTAAGGAATAGCCACACTGTGAACGATTGAATAAAAGAAAACTATGTGAACTGAGATTGATGAGCTAAACTTTATATGTTGGTGATAAGTAATCCAACTCGAAGAGCTGGAGAAATATCCCCAAGGAACTGTGTTATGTTGGAACATTAACTATGAACTGGAAGAAGCTCTACTATTATTTGCAACACTTCTCATTTGATGCCGACATCCCTACACATTGTATTCAGTTAGATGTGAGGGCAAGAATAGGTTTTGGGCACAGAAACATTTGCTTTGGACTTCCTGACACAGACTCATTAGTTTTATTTAGGTTGGGAAATCCCACCTTAGCTTAAGGCAAGTTAGGAATGTTCCCAACCCTCCGTTTAGTTAGTAAAGGTTTGTACATTAAACTTCTATCTCATTGTCTGCGTCTCATTCACGATGCCTTCACACTGTACATATGCATAACGGAGCACTTTTCAGAGGTAACAACAGATCTATAGCGGGAGGGTGGGATAGAGAGGGGCACAGAGGTGGGGAACAGCTTTATCGGGTGGCGAGGGTGAGGGGCAGGTGTCGTCTAGTGAGTCGGGTGGTGCAAGGTGTGAGAAACCTGAAGGTGTCTGAGGGATCTGTCATTCAGGTGGCCAGGACATGACCATCGCTATTGGATCCAGTTCCTGCGGGTGGACCAGTGCGTGAGGATCACCTGGATAGAGGGTCGTCGAGGAGTGAAAGTGGGACACCAAAGGGTGAGACGCAGTGTCCCCTTCCTTATGGCACCCTTTCCCCATTCTACCAGTTAGGATATGTAGAAAATCAATGCCTCCCGGGCCCTTTTTCCGACACAAACAATTTCTCACGGGCAGTTCATTGTGAGCAACAACGGAATAACACCAGAGCTGTATACCCGACATGTCCCAATGCAAGGGTCAGGCAACGTCATGCAATTACTGATAACTACATACACCTGGCTCTCATTACACTTCCCCACACAGATAAAAGGCGGTGCAAGAAAGCACACTCTGAGCAAGGCAAAACGCACGAATAAGCAGCAATTCCGAGAAGACAGTTTAAACCGAGGAGAAAGGCGGCGAGATCAGAGAGGACGACAAGGAAGGAATTACCCTTGCCTTTTCAACTCGCAACCGCGACTTTCAAGAAGCCTCAAGGAAAAGAAATACAAGACCGGAGATTACAGCTGACGAACAGTGTAGCGTGTGTCAAAGGTACACAGGCCCTCCCGCATTGGTAGATAAGGCGGGGAGAAGTGATTGCCACTGTGGTACTGTTCTCGACTCCGACAGCAAAGCAACTCAACGAGTTCAGCACAGCCGGTGAATTGAAGAAACTGATAGCAGACCGGACTGTGTTATGCTCAAAGATGCAAGTGGCAACATTGTATGAAGAAAGAGAACTTGAATACAACTGAACTTTGCGAAACCAAGATAGGCACCAGATACAGAGTGGTCTGCAACCGCGTGGGTGCTCACTTGTTAGGCAAGATTGTATGCAGTAACCTTTGGGTGCACTACAACAACGCTGACCTATTGGCAATAAGATCCCAACCTTTGGTATAAGCTTGTACTACACAGGTTGGTAGCGTGTCGAGCAGCCAGGCTTATCTCAAGTGGGGTCAATGTGAGCTGTAGGGGAGTTACAGAGAGATTCACAGTGACAAGAATTCAATTAAACACTTGCACACAACGTTTCTTGCATAAACAATTATTACTTTATTTATCAGTCAGTTAGGGTAAGCCTTCTTCAGAAGGGGGCAATACAACAGTAACACTCAAATATACTTCACAAAACACACACTCTTAATACCTGTAAATCAGGGAGTACCTTTTTGGGATGGCCCACAGACACAACCTACACCCTCAGGTGACTTCAATAGCTAGGATGCTGGGGACATTAATATATCACTGTTGCATTTAGTATCATTTAGGAGTAAGTCAAAGGAAAAGGTTATTAGAACATACAAGAGACCACAAATCTTCTTTAAGCCGGCAATTACTTTCAGATCCCCCAATAAGAGTAATTCAGTGGAACAGGTAAAGTCAATGGGCAAAAGTCTATATGAGCTGTAGCACTTCTTTGCAGGTAAAGTCTTTGAATAAAAAGAAGAATCAATGTAGGGCCACAAGCCGTTAGACTTGTGAGTAGTAGAAGATGCAAGCAACTCTACAGCAAGACGTAAGTTCTCTCAGACCTTTACAGTACCTTTGTATTGAAGAAAAAGTGCAGCAGATGACTTCTGTTCCTGAGCAGATTTGCAGATCTCACTGTTCCTGGGCCTCCGTCGTGGGGACAAGAGGGAGGACTTCTGGGGACTCCTGCACTGCAATGGGACAGTTACCGCTTTCAACCGGCAATCTTCAAACAAGTGGTTGTTCGGTGTTTCAGCTCCTCGCATCTAACGCAAATAGCAACACAGCGGTTCATGGCTGTGGAGATGGGCTTTCCTTCCTTCTGGGGTACTGCACTCTGTTGAGGGGGGGCTCAGGCTCGGTCAGTCCAGCTTCCTGGGAGCCCGGATGATCTTCTTGGAGCTCTTAGCCAGCTTAAAAGCAACGCACATAATCTGGTGTTCCTCTCCCTGGCGTTTCGGTTTCCAGCAGCAACTCTGTGGAAAGTCAACCAGCTCTGAGAGAATGTCCAAGTGGCTTACTTTAGAGTTGATTGGTCCCACCAACTCAAGGGGAGAAGTCGTCCTTGCAGTGGCTTCTCTGTTGATACTAATTTGGAGTTTCAGCACAGCAGCACGGCTTCACCGGGCAAACCAATAGTCCAGGAGTTGCAGCAGGCGTCCTCTTCAAGTTCTTCTTCGGTTCCTTTGTCCAGTGGTCGACTCTGCCTTCCAAGCCAAAGCCTTGCCTTTTATTCAGTTCTCTCCCATTCTTTCCAGCCTAGCTGTCAGTCACCCAGCAGAGTGGCTGTCCTTGCCGGACAGTCAGCCGGCCAATCCCTACAGAGTGCATTTGGGTCTCCTAGGAGACTAAGCACAGGGCGTTTCGGGCATCTCCCTCGCTTCCTGCACAGCCCAGATACCCTGGAGCCAGAGGCAGGCCTCACTCGTGAATCCCACCAAAGGCAAAGCGAACACAGGGACCAAACCTGGTTTGCGCACAGAATTAATCTCAAGAAGGACCTTTCAACAAAGAAATGGCGACAAAAGTAGACCTGGGCCATTTTGAAAAAATGGCACGCTTGGATGCTTTACTGCAGCTGCGAACGCAGCCCGCGTAAATGCACACCATGGTAGTTAAAAGTAAACCACTGCCACCAGCCATTCATTAAGGAAAAGGTAACATAAAAATGTTACATGAGAAGCTAGACAAAGGGGATACAAAGTAACCCCTCCAACACCCTATTGTAAGATAGTGTGTGCGGAGTCTAGAAAGTTATAAAGGTAAGTAAAACCAATTTCGCTTTCTTGCTCTGGGAAACAGTAGTGTATCCCAGAGAAGGTATTTAAACATTTGGGAAATCTGGAAGACCTCCCTGTGTCACTGCACTGAAGGTGCTGTGTGACACAATGTAAAAGACTCCACAACCAAAAGAAACAGTGTTAAAAAATCACATGAAAGTACATGAGAGAGTGGGAAAAAGAGTCTCACTTTCTCCCAGTTTAAAAAATCAAGTCCTCAAAATCCAGCAAAGTAGCTGGGGGTCTCTAAGGTGGAGGGAATTAGCACATTTCTGAGAATTCTCCCTAACACTAGTCGCCCCCCCCCCCCAGACTAAGGGACAGGAGGATTTAATCCACCCCTGGATGAGTCTCCTTACTCCAGTCAGTCATACTTTCTGCAGAGACCATCAGCATTTTGGTGATTACACCCTGACCTGTGTTTAATGGTTATATCAAACCCCTGTAGGCTGATTGACAATCTTAACAATTTAGGATTCTCTCCCTTCATCTGCATTAACCATCTCAAGGGTTGGTGGTCTGTTTGAATCACAAAAGTAGATCCATACAAGTATTATCTAAATTGCTTCAAAGATCACACAATGGCAAAACATTCACGTTCTATGGTTGCCCACCTTGCTTCAGGTTCCTTCAGTTTTCTACTGATGAAGCAGATTGGGTGTTCCCTGCCTTTCTCATCCAGCTGACTCAGAACTGCACCTATACCTGTACTGGAAGCATCTGTTTGCACAATAAAGGATTGGTTGTAGCCAGGAGCTCTTAAGACTGGAGCTTGACAAAGGGCTTTCTTAAGTCCTTCAAATGCCTTAGTGCATTCTTCTTTCCAGCTGACCTTCTTGGGGAATGTGGGTGAGATCACATTCAAGGAAGAAACTATGGTCCCATAGTTCTCTAAGAAGTTCCTATAGTAACCTTTGAGACCTAGAAAGGCTTTCACTTGGGTTTGAGTAGTATGGGTGGCCCAGTCTGGTACAGCTTGTACTTTGCTAGGCAATGGCCTTATTTCACCTACTCATACCTCATGTCCCAGGTAGACCACTTTACTCTGACCAATTTGACATTTACTTGCCTTTATGGTCAGATTGGCCTTCTCAAGAGCATGCAATACATATCCTAAGTGGTCAATATGTTCCTTCCAAGTAGGGCTGAACACTGCAATGTCATCCAAGTATGCCATGCAGAAGTCCTCCATCCCATTCAAAACATGATTCACCATCCTTTGGAATGTAGCAGGTGCATTCTTTAGTCCAAAAGGCATAACCTTACACTGGTAGAGGCCTCATGAGGTTGAAAATGCAGTTTTCTCCTTGGCATGGTCTGTCAGAGCTATTTGCCAATAGCCTGAGGTTAGGTCAAATGTACTAAGTTACTTGGCAGAACCAAGTTTGTCCATCAGCTCATCTGTCCTAGGTAAAGGATGGGCATCAGTCATGGTGACTGCATTAAGAGCTCTATAGTCCACACAGAATCTCAACTCCTTGGATCCTGCCTTTGGCAAGAGTACCACTGGACTAGACCATGGACTTGTAGAGGGCCCCATTAGCCCAAGATCAAGCATCCTGTTGACCTCTTCCTTTATGCGGGTTCTTACATGGTCTGACATTCTGTAACCTCCGTTTTTAACTGGTAAATAGTCAACAGTAAGAATCTCATGCTAGCCCCAAGGGGCCAAGATATAGTGAGAACAGAAGGGGAAACTGATTTAACAGAGCTTTGCACTCCTCCTGGTCCAGTATCAGATCAGAAGAGAGATTAACTCCTATCTTTCCATCCAAAGGTTGTCCACTGAATAGGTCAGGTAGAGGCTCACTCTCCTCCTGCTGAGCAGAGGCTAGAAGCAAAGCTCCCAGTTCTGGTCTAGAGACATAGGCCTTTAGGCGGTTGGAGTGAAAGACCCTGGGGGCCTCCTTAGGGTTGCCTAAATCCACCAAATAATTGACCTCTCCAGGTTTTCCCACTACCTTAAGGGTCCAATCCATTTGTCCTGTAAGGCCCTCTGCCTTGTAGGTACCATAACTAGAACTAGTTGGTCTTGAGTAAATTCAACCATGTTGGCCTTCTGGTCATGCCAATGCTTCACCAGAGCCTGACCCCGCTTTCAAGTTATCTGAAACTTCTGTCATCATGTGTGTCATTCTCCTTCGGAGACCTAACACATAGTCAGCGACTCTCACTGGCTTGTGGGAAGGAGCACTCTACAACCCCTCCTTGATTAGGGCCAATGGACCTCTAACCGGATGACCATAGAGAAGATCAAAGGGGCTAAAGCCAAACCCTTCTAGCAGCTACACTCTAATTTGTATTTAAGTGATTTGGAGTATGTGTGGCAAGGTATGGGAATGAATCCTGTGAGGTTGGGTATGTTGCGGATGCATTGGTTGGCATTCGCTGAGGATCTCATTTTAATGGACTCTATTCTAGCGGTTCTTCAAGCTAACCTCCAGGCATTCGAGATATATGCCCATGCTCTGAATGTATCTCCCAATGGGACAAAAACCAGTATGATTGTTTTCAATGTTGGCAAGAAATTCCAGGTTTATAAATGGAAACTGGGGGGTGCTGTAATTCAACAACATTCGGAGCTAACCTATTTAGGATATTACTGGAGTATAAATTCCTCAGTTAAAATATGGAAAGATAGACTCACTGAAAAAGCACGTCCTTTGGCCAGTCAATTAAAGCAGATTTTTACAAAATACTGTCCATTTTCTCCGAGACCTTTGTGAGATTTTTTAATAATGAAGGTTCAAGCGGTGATAACTTATATGTTGGATATGTGTCTGCTTGATTTAAGCCAACACTTGGATTCATTACAGGGGTGCCTAATAAAATGGGCCTTGTGATTCCGAATTGTGTAATTCGTCATGAATTAGGATTAATCTCGCTATCATGCAGGGCTTTATGGCGATCATAGACGAATTATGCTAGAATGTTAAATTCACCGAATAATTGTTTATATAAATATCTGCGTGAGCTAATCAAGACAAAGTGTGGAATCTCTCAACTTATATCAAAGATGTATGCAAAGAGTACTGGACGATCTTTTTGTAACCAACGATGACCTATGTTTTAGGCCGGCTCTTGTAAAAAAGAAATTGTTTGAGAAAGATTGGAGTTGTACACTTGAACAGCTAAAGAATTACTCCACGTATTATGAATACGCTAAATATACACATAAAAGACTGCCTTGTTGTTCATACATTAACATCTTTCCTTGTATGCACACTTGAATGTATTTTATATGTTTCAAACTCAATCAATTCCATACAAGGGAACTTTGTAAGCACTGAGAAAGTTGCCCAAAGAGCTCACAGCAGATGAACTGTAGATTCTCCCATTGCAAAGAGCCTTGTGAAACACTGAAGCATCTGGTCCTCGAATGTCCTCATTTTAGATTACCTTGTATTAATCTTTTAAGAACATTTGTTAATCCCAACTTTGTAGACTGTTTAGAATTTCTTTGGGAAAGAATGATGATTGGGAATTATAACCCACTAACCTTTGCGTTAGTTTCTTGAGGATTATGCGAAGGGGAATTAATGTCAACTTTGCAGTAACTTCTGTTGATGTGGAAGATAATGTATATGAGTTATACACAATCTAACTTATGAAGGATGTTGTAAATTCGCTAATTGCACCATTGTAAATCAACTTTACTCATAACTCTAGCCTGTTTTACCTGGAGTGATTTATATGAAAACTTTATCTGATTAGACAAGTACTTAATAACTTGCTTAAAGCATGTACACATTTACATAGCTTAAGAAAGTGCCCATTTGTGTAATAGAGAAAAATAAGGATTTTAGCAGTTTGGTTGTATGTAAGGCTTTTATTAGTAATACATGTTTTAAATTACTAGAGTATGTATGAATTTATATTTTTTGTAAAGGTTTTTTCTAACCACACACTAATAAAAAGATGTTTTTTAAAAAGCCAACCCCTTCTTGAGGGACTTCTCTATAAGGAAAGGCATGGCAGTGGAAGGTCCCACTTTCTTCTAAGGGGTTCTTCTAAAGCACCCAACATGCTCTTCATAGTTCTATTAAACCTCTCCACCAACTCATTGGTTTGGGGATGGAAGGCTGTTGAGAACTTGTAGATCACTCCACCGTTTTTCCACATGGCTTGCATGTAGTGGGAAATAAAATTGAATCCCCTGTCAGAGATAACCTCCTTAAGGAAAACCTACTCTGGTAAAAACACCAAGTAGGGCCTTAGCCACTGCCTGAGCAGTAACATTCCTCATAGGTATGGCTTCAGGATACCTGGTAGCATGGTCTACCACAACCAATATAAATAGTTTGCCTGAAGACGGAGGGTCTAAGGGACCAACAATGATGATTCCTACCCTCAAAAGGGACTCCCACCATTGGGAGAGGCACCAACGGTGCCACGTTCTTGGCTCCACTCTTGCCAGACGTCTGACAAGTGTGACAGATTCTACAGAACTTATCTAAATCAGACCCCATCTTGGGCCAGTAGAAATAAAGAGAAATCCTTTCCTTGGTCTTTTTAAAGCTTAAGTGACCAGTCAAAGGAATCTCATGGGCAAACTGTAGAAACTGAGGTCTCACCTTCTGGGGCACTACAAGTCTTCTGTAATCTCCTGGGGTAGACTCAATAGGTTCACTGTAGAGTAGGGCATCCTCCCAGTACAACCTGTGCTTCCCTGGCTCTTGCCCTTCCAGCTGGGAAGCTGCCTGTTGGCGAAGTCCTCCAAGAGTAGGACACGCTCTTTGACCTCTGCTGAAGTCTGCCCTACAGGGGCTACCTTCTGCAAGCAATGTCTGCAGCTCAGGATGGTCTATAGGATCTAGAACTCCAACAGGGGGAAGGGCCTCTTCCTGATCTGTGTCATCAGTAGCTGATTCGCCATCTTCTGGTTGACCCTGACACGTAGCCTCAACTGGTGGGGTAGTCACAGGTGTGACTTTGGACTGTCTTCTCAGGGCTGTCCTGGTTTGATGCACAGGAGTGCCATCTTTCTTGTTTCCGGAGACCATGGGTTTCCCCATTGTCTCTTTCTTCCTGGAAATAGAAGTCTGTTCTTCCTGTGGACTGGGTGTTAAAGTTTCCTTTGTAACAACCCATTGAGAGTCATTCAAAGTGAGCTCTCTGGCCTTCCTAGTCTGCTCCTGCTTCCTTTTACTGAGAGGCTTGGGGGTGGTTGATACAACTCAGAGTTTTTAAGTCATTCCCCAGCAGGACCCTCCCAGACACTTCACTTTGTACACTGATGGGTATTCTTACAGTCAGTGTTGCAATGGATGAGAGCTGGTAGTATTGGAACCATCTGGACAGGGCCTCCAGCAAGCTTAGTGAGGCCTTTGGGTGCCTTGGCAACATCCTCAGGTTTGAAAAAGGTTTCATCCACCACTGTGATGCTGGCCCCAGTGTCTCTAATGGCAGGGGTCTCCTGACCATTCACAAGTACACTGTCCTTGTATTATTAATTTGTGTTATCTGGTATAGAGTTATACACATCTACATTCTGCTGTTCCCACAGACCCAGGGACACCAATGAAGCACTGGCAGAGACTCCAATGGGGTTTTCAGCCAATAGTTGAAAGGTTTCCACTTGCCATATGTACTTCTCCCTCATGGATGAAGGCTAAGGAGGCCGTGTGGACCACTGAAGGTGTACCCTTGCATCTGAGATCCCCTTTCACATGGTCAGTTGATCCAAAAGCATAACATTTTCCAAATGCTTTGACAAATGAGGGCTTCTGCTGACCTCCCTCTGGTTTGGAACCAGAGATTTCACTAGACTGACCTGGTTTCCCATGTGGCTTACCCTTCTTATGTTTGTGGCCCTCTTTTGGATGGGAGGTTTTAGAATTCTCTTTGTCATCATTCTTGTGCTGTTTCTCCTCATCCTTTCTGTGAGTGGCCCCCGAATCCTTGTGAGTAGCCCTGTTGGCAACCCACAAGTCAGCAGCTTTTGCTAGCTTCTCAGGATCAATCTCTTTTGAGTCAGCCAAGTGCTGTCTCAGCTCAGGAGAGCAGGCATCAAAAATAGACTCCAACAAAAACAGATTCATCATTCCTTCAAAAGTAGTTACTCTGTAACCCTTAACCCAGCCATCTAAGTTTTTCAAACATTCAAACACCCAAGTAGCCCAATCGGCACATCGGTATTTTTGAGGGGCCTAAGGTACTTGGAATGAGTTTTCCCAAATCTAGCTATCAAAGCTAGCTTCACATTTTCATACTCCAATCTTTCAAGTTCTCCCACCTCCATTACAGCATTAGTTGCAACCTGGTGGAGCCTAGAGAAAAGCCAAGGAATCAACTGATTCCCTGTAAAACACTGAATCCCCTAGTTATTTTCAAAAGCACCCAACCAATCAAAAATATCAAGTTTCACATCATACATACTCACTGCTTCTTTAGGCATGCAAGATCTCTTTGGACTGGAAGACCTAGAAGACTCTGGGATAGAAACATTTTCAAGAGATAATATCTTCATTTCAAGAGTGCGTTGCATTTCCATTTCCCTTAGTTTGATGTCCTGATGTTTGGTTTCAACCTGGATTTGTAACCTTTTGACTTTTAACTCAAGTCTCAGTTTCTCAAGAGACACACATTCTGGACTCAGCGATGCACCTTGTGGGGTCCCTGTGGCTAAAGGCTGAGGCATAAGGGCCTGTTGAGGTCAAAAGGGACTCTCTTCCTGAGACTCCTCTGACTCTTCAACAATATTAGAGTTAGACTCTGAACTATCATCTTTATTCTCATTTTCCACATTTCCTGGGTTAGTAATTGTGACAGCCCTACTACCCAGACTTTGATTATTCAACAATCCTGCAGTTATTTAATTTTTCTTTCCTTTAACAGGGAGATTCCTGATTTTCCACATTTATTTCAGTTGCTCTACTGTTAAAATGACCAGGGCTTCCTGCCTGAAGTTATCCACATCGGCATGTTACAATTGCTTTTCTAGTGGAGCTTAGCCTTGTGAAGGTTTTAGTTGAACAAAAGCAAAGCAAATTCTTAGTGTAACAACTCTACAATAGATCCTCACCGCCTGCCACCAGTGTTAGGCAAGGTTGTATGCAGTACCCTTTGGGAGCACTACAACAACCCTGACCTCCTGGCAAATGGAACCTAACCTTTGGTATAAGCTTGTACTACACAGGTTTGTAGCGTGTTGAGCAGCCAGGCCTATCTCAAGAGGGGTCAATGTGAGCTGTAGGGGAGTTACACAGAAATTCACAGTGACAAGTATTCAATTAAACACTTACACACAAGGTCTCTTGCATAAACAATTATTAATTTATTGATCAGTCAGTTAGGGTAAGCCTTCTTCAGAAGGGAGCAATATAACAGTAACTCTCAAATATACTTCACAAAATACACACTCTTAATACCTCTAAATCAGGGAGTACCCTTTTGGGATGGCCCATAGACGCAACCTACACCCTCAGGTGATAGCTAGGGTGCTGGGGACATTACTATATCACTGTTGTATTTAGGATCATTTAGGAGGTAGTCAAAGGAAAAGGTTATTAGAACATACAAGAGACCACAAATATTCTATAAGCAGGCAATTACTTTCATGTCCCCCAATAAGAGTCATTTAGTGGAACAGGCTGAGCCAAAGTCAATGGTCAAAAGTCTATATGAGCTGAAGCAAGAAAAGTCTTTGCACAATGTTTTAGAAGTCTTTGAAGAAAAAGAAGAATCAATGTAGGGCCACAAGCTGTTAGACTTGTGAGTAGTAGAAGACGCAAGCAACTCTACAGCAAGAGGTAAGTTCTCTCAGACTTTTACAGTACCTTTGTATTGAAGAAAAAGTGCAGCAGATGACTTCTGTTCCTGAGCAGCTCTGCAGATCTCACCCTTTCCTGGGCCTCAGTCGTGGGGACAAGAGGGAGGACTTCCGGGGACTCCTGCACTACAATGGGACAGTCACCTCTTGCAACCAGCAATCTTCAAATGAGTGGCGGTTCGGCGTTTCAGTTCCTCGGGTCTACCGCAAATAGCAACACTGCGGTTCCTGGCTGTCGAGATGGCTTTCCTTGCTTCTGGGGTCCCGCACTCTGTTGAGGGGGCTCAGGCTCGGTCAGTCCTGCTTCTTGGGAGTCCGGAGGATCTTCCTGGAGCTCTTGGCCAGCTTAAAAAGCAACAAACACACTCTGGTGTTCCTCTCCCTAGCATTTTGGTTTCCAGCAGCAACTCTGTGGAAAGTCAACCAGCTCCGAGAGAATGTCCAGGTGACTTACTTTGGAGTTGATTGATCCCACCAACTCAAGGGGAAAAGTAGTCCTTGCAGGGGCTTCTCTGTCGATACAAATTTGGAGTTTCAGCACAGCAGCAGGGCTTCACCGGGCAAACCAACGGTCAAGGAGTTGCAGCAGGCGTCCTCAAAGTTCTTCTTCGGTTCCTTCGTCCAGTGGTCGACTCTGCCTTCCAAGCCAAAAGCCTCACCTTTTGCATTTGGGTCTTCTAGGAGACTAAGCACAGGGAGTTTCAGGCACCTCCCTCACTTCCTGCCTACCCCAGACACCCTGGAGCCAGAGGCGGGCTTCACTCGTGAATCCCGCCCAAAAGGCAAAGCGAACAATGGGACCTAACCTGGTTTGGCGTGCAGAGTAAATCTCAAGAAGGACCATTCCACAAAGAAATGGTGACAAAAGAAGACGGGGCCATTTTGAAGATATACAGGATCCTGTTGGCTTCCAAAGGCCATCACCAAAGACCCTATATGATGAAGTTGGAACTCGATCTGGGAGGGATATAGATCAGAAGGAATGGAATACTGTAGCTGACAGTATGAAGAAGTCTACTATATGCACACACTATAGAGAGACTAATTACAAGCTCCTCAATACAGCCTACTTAACCACAGTACTATTAGCTAGGATATCACCCTAGTTGACAGACTGGTGTTGGCGGGAATGTGGGGGAAAGGGAACATTAATGCACATCTGGAGGGATTGCCCAAAGATTCAGCCCTACTGGAGGGACATTCACAGGAATATTAAGGGGGTGATTGATAGAGACATATCCTGGGACCCAGGAATTATGCTCCTTAATAGGAGTACTCCGTGGCTGCGATTCAACTCCTTAAAACCTCATCATCCGTTGAATCTTTTGCTCACAGTAAAGGTGGGGATAGGGGCGTCTTTGAGGAGAGTGGAGCCACCGCAAGCCATCACCTGGTGGTACAAGGTATGGTCAATTTTAGTGCTGGAAAAAACGACAGCAGGTCTGAGAGATACCCTCCCGACCTATGCCAGAAAGTGGGGCCGGCAGCTTGAATACCCGTCCAGGAAAACCAGATTTTTACCATGCCCAGTACGACTATAAGCCTTGAATTTGTTCGACCTAGACTGAAGTAGTAGGGGAAACTACTCTACGGGTTCGAAGGGGGAAGAAAGACTCCAGGTTTGTGGAAATCTATACATACGCAATGAAAAAAACAGACTGTTGTGCCATCCTCCATAGATACAGGGTATGGAATACAAGCATTTAAGGATTTCTAGCCACAAACAATTCTGTTTTGATCCTATTCCTGCTAATGAAACCAAATGCCATCCATGGTTTACTTATATGAGGCCCATTGTTATTATACCTGTCTGTGTGTCAGTACCAATCAATCTTGAGACGCATTGCCCTTTTAGATTTCCTACTGTAATCAATTTGGCAAGTATGAATTCGGAATCAAATATTTTTTTAAATAACAGTTTGTCTCACTGGCTCAAATGTGTAGTTACTGTACATGGCATGCTGCATGCACATAATGTAGAATACATGCATTTCATATGCCCCGTTTCCTGTGCAAATCTGTTCATCCCCGGACTCTGAGATTAAGCAAGCAGATTTGTAGGTACCAATAGCAAAGCTTTTGAGCCTTATGTTGTGATTCACACTCTTTCATGCAGATGTGGAAATCCTCCTAGCCAATAGGATTAAAAGGGAAAATCACAGTTTCCCATTGAACCTTATCGCTGGAGGGATCACATTTGTGTGGAGGCAGTATACCGGCTGGCCTGGACGTGTCTATGCTTAATGTAACACTGTGAACATTCTAACTTGCACACTTTTTTAAGTATTCAAATGTATTTACTAAGCATATGAGCATTATTTAAGTTCTCTGTCAACTTACAGCCTTTTTTGAAACAGTGATTAAGCACATATGACTAGTAAATTAATTTGAATGCTGAAAAATGTGTGCAAGTTGGGTTTTGCACACTGATACATTAAGCATAGAAATAGTAGAAAGGCTTCAATTACCACAATAAAATGAGGTCTCATTACTACATCTATGCTAAATGTGATTGTGTTCAAAACACACCCTGGACACATTTTTCTGCATTTTGGCGATATCCTGATACATTTGTTGTAACCAGCAAGTTGCAACGCAAAGGGTCTGGGTTTCTATTTGGGCAAAGTAACAAAACTATAACGTTTGAAAGATTATGATCCTACGATAAAGTGTGCCCTGCGCATGCATCGACACCAAGCTAACTGAACAACATTAATTGCCAAGCATACTTACAAGCTGCCGATGTAACTCCTCCTTGCGCTTGGCTTCATCAGCTCCAGCACGAATCCGGTCATGGAGTTCTTTGATGTCAGTGAACCTACGGGAGGATTCTAGCTGCACAGAAAGAAAGAAATAGTCTTGTTAGGTCATGTGGTCTTTGAAGGCAGATTTACTGTAGGTGGAAGGTGTGAAACAGAACGTTCAAGATCTGAATGGGGGGCTGTCCTAGCATGAAGATTTTTCGTGGCAATCGATTGCTTGACTTTTATGGAATGCGAGATGTTGAAAATGATTCTGCATTTGTTGCTTACTTTCATATGAAAAGGAGTTGAGGTTTTTAGGATTTATTTAGCCCAGGTTTCGTTCAGTCAAGTTTTGTGGCTAGGAGGTAATTTTGAAGTTGCATGGGGCAGCTTTTATTCGAAGTATCCTGACCTTCTGATGAAAACAGCCTCACACACAGTATTTCTAAATGTTATCTACCATGCTTGATTTCTTGAAGGCAAAACAGCTTTCAAACCTTTTTGTTGAACATCACCTTTATTAATTGGCTTTTTGTGCGAGTCCAGCTGCTTACGGCCACGTTTATGACATCTCAGACTGTAGTGTCTCATCATGTACTATCAAGGTATGAAATTGTGGGTTGGTCTGTATCTACTTAGTTAGCACAGTGGTTTTGTTCTTGGGTGTCAGATAATTTGAATTACAAACAAGAAGGAACAAGTTACTTAACTGTAACTATTGTTCTCCAGCATGGATCTGGCACGGGTTTGTATGCTCATGAATGTTTCCTGTCGTCAGCCTGGGAATCCTCTGTAAAAGAAAAAAACAGTTTCACTTTCACTTACAAACTGTATTTCTCCTTTAAACCAATCACTGTCCTCTGGGTCATACTTCCCACCATCCAATGAGAGTCCTCTCCCCAAGCCCTTCCTCTGGCAGCCATCTTCAGATTTGGTAATCACGTACGTAAAGTGGCAGTATGAACAAGAAGAGCCGCCGAGGGGACAGAGGGAGGGTTCGCATGTGAATCCATGCCAGACCCATGCTGGAGATCAATAGTCACAGTTAAGTAACTTGTCCTTCTCCAGCATGGGGTCTGGCATGGATTCACAAGCTCATGAATAACGAATACATAGCAGTACAGCATTACACAACCACGGGAGGTGGCAACAGAAGCAATCAACTCTTACCTCTGGAACAGACTCGCCTCAAGCGAACAGGCTGCGCAGCACTGCTTGGCTGACTCTGGAATCCTCCCTGGAATACCCATCGACGCAGTAGAATCTTGTGAAGGTATGCGTGGACCTCCACGTAGCCGCCATGTCGATGTCCAGCTGGGGCACACCAGACAGGAACGCCGTCGTAGCAGCGATCGCTCTGGCGGAGTGGGCTGCTCTCGGACGGCCAGGCAGCGGTCGGTTCGCCAACCAATGACAGTGTGTAAAGCAGCCGGCGAGCCACCTTGAGATGGAAGCCTTGGACAAGGCCTTCCCATGAGTCACAGGACCAAAGTTCACAAACAGTTGAGCAGTCTTCTGAAAACTCTTTGTGCGTGTCACGTAGAACTTCAGGGCACGAGCAACGTCAAGCGAGTGATAGGTCCTTTCAGCCGGTGACAAAGGCTTCAGGAAAAAACAGGTAACACCAAAGGCTTGTTGAGGTGCGATTTCGACGGAACCTTCGGTATGAAAGAGGGGTTTCTGTAGCATCATCCTCGATTCAAGGAAAGTCAGATATGGCTGTTTGCAGGATAGGGCATGGATCTCACCTACCCTACTGGCAGTGGTGATGGCCACAAGGAAAGCCATTTTCCATGAGAGGAACTTGAGAGGGGCCTGATGCAAAGGCTCAGAGGGGGCCCCCCATGAGCCTTGTAAGCACCAAGTTGAGTTCCCACGCCAGGGCAGGAGCCTTCACCGGCGGGAAAGATCGAAACAGTCCTTTGAGGAACTCGTTGATGAGTCGGTGAGACCAAAGTGAAGATCTTCCTGGAGACCTGGTGTAGCAGGAGATGGCTGCCAGATGTACCTTTGTAGGAGGCGTGCGGCAGTCCGGCCTTGGCCCAGGATAGCAAGCATGGAAGAATGTGCAGGGCTGTGACACTCGGAGGGGTAATCTTCCGAGACCGGCACCACGTTGCGAAACACTTCCACTTGTGACCGTAGCACTTCAAAGTTGGCGACGTGCTGGCCTTGGCGAGGACCTCTCTACATTCCCCGGCAACTCATATCATCCAAACTCTAGGTCTGCAGGAGCCAAGCCTTCAGGTTCAGCGATCCTGGATCGTGATGAAGGATTACTCCTCCTTCGCTGGTGAGAAGATCCAGAACCACTGGCAGCTTGAAGGTCCGGGTACCAAATCTGCCTCGGCCACGCCAGAGCAATGAGTATCATCCTACATTGGCACTGTCTGAGTGAGTTGATGACTTGTAGCAGGAGAGGCAAGGGAGGAAACGTGTACAGAAACAGGCCTTCCCACGGGAAGGAGAACACGTCCCCCAGGCTCCTCGGTTGTTGAAATCTGCTGGCAAATGTCAGTTTGCCGCCATCGCAAAACAGATTGATCTGGGGCTTGCCCCACTTGACAAAGATGCTGTCCACCTGGTCCTGCCAAAGTATCCACTCGTGGCAGAAGCGCAATTCCCTGCTGAGGGAGTCTGCGATGGTGTTCTTGACTCCCGCTAGGTGAAGAGTAACATCTCTTGTCAGACAGCCCAGCGCCACAAGTCCTGCACTTCCTTGGAGAGCGCTCGGGATCAAGTGCCCCCCGTTTCCTGATGTAGAACATGGTGGTCGTGTTGTCCGTGGAGATCTTCACAGCCTTGCCCTCCAGAGACGGAAGGAATGACTTGAGGGCCCAGAAGACTGCCCCTAGCTCCAGTATCTTGATATGGAGTTCCTCTTCCAACAGACACAGGCCTCTGGCATGCAGACGACCGGTGTGGGCTCGCCAGCCCTCCAGGGAAGCGTCTGTGGTAACCGTCTTCTAGTATGCGGGGTTCTGAAATCCGTGCCATGGGTGATGTTGGAGCGGACGCCCCACCAACTTATCGTCCGAAGGAACTCCTCGTCGAGCGGGATCTTGGCCGCGAGGCTTCCCTACACCTGTATCCAGCGAGCATCCAGGACCTCCTGAAGAGGTTGCATCTGTAACCTGCTGAGCCGGATAAGGTAGCTGCAAGATGACCTCATGCTGAGCAACGACTTGATGGTTCGCACAGTGGCAGTCTTCATCGTCAACAGCCGTTGCACCTTACCCTGAATGGCCGGTACCGTCTCCTCCGAGGGCGACGCTAGGCAGGATACTGCATTGAGTCCGTATCTTAGGAACAGCGCGTTCTGCGATGCTGTCAAGCAGGACTTTGCATAGTTGAAGGAGAATCTCAGATCCGTCAGCAGCTGGACGGACGCCTCCGTGTGTCCGATGGCCAACACTCACGAGCGGGCCTTGATGAGCCAGTCATCGAAGTACGGGTATATGTGAATACCCCGTAGACGCAGATGGGCAGCCACCAGTGCCAGGCACTCGAGAACACTCTGGGGGGCAATTTCAAGCCGAAAGGTATGGCCTTGAACTGGTAGTACTGTCCCTGCACTACTAAGCGTAGAAACTTTCTGCATTTCCAGTGAATGGGGACGTAGAAGTAGGCGTCCTCCAGGTCCAACAACATCAAGAAATCTCCTTTTTCCAGTTGGCCGAGCATGTGTTGCAACAAGACTATCCTGAATTGTTGGGACTTGAAGTATTTGTTCAGACGTCGCAGTTCTAGAATGTGCCTCCAGCCCCTGGTCTTCTTTCTGACCAAAACGTATCTGGAATAGACTCCTGAGCTCTGGAGTCGCTGGGGAGCTAACTCCATCGCCCCTTTTTGCACCATGGCCCATACCACCTCCAAGTGCTGAGGGATGTGCTGCTCCTGATGGGCCACCAGAGGGATCCGCGGACACCTGCGCTGAAACTCCAGGGTATGTCCTTGGGCGAGAGCGTCCAACATCCATCTGTCGGTGGTGATCTTTTCCCACTAGCTGACGAACCTCATCAGCTGGCCTCCCACCACGGTGCACGGGTGGTGGCCTGACATCCTGGTCAGTTCAAGCCTGCTTCGGGACCAGCGCCCTGCCCTGCGGGCGACGACAACGCTGTTCTCCGCCAACGTAGGCCTGGGAACGGCCTAGTTAGGCTTCCTGAGTCTTGGATGCAGAAGGCTGAAGGTACGATGAGGAGAAACCTTTTGAAGACCTGCTCGACTTTCCTCTGGAGGAGTGAAAAGAAGAGTGGTGCTGCTGGAGGGTGCCCAGGGAAAGGGCGTTTCAGTCCCTGCCTTGATGGCCTGTAGAGACTCATCAACGACCTTCCCGAAAAGGTTATCTCTTTCGAAAGGCATGTCCAGTACCTCTTTGTTTGGACCTCTTAGCAGAAATTAGTGGCCTTCATCCAGCCTGGCGACCAAGGCAAACACTGTTCCCCATCTGCTGGAACCCTGTGTCAGCAATGTCTAACGCCACTGTGATGGCGTGATCCGACGCTACCTCCCCTTCCTGGAAGAGAGCGATCGCCTCCATCTTCTCGTTGTCGGGGAGGAACTCCAAAATCGGACCTAGCTTGTACCACAGCTCCCTCTCGTACCTGGCTAGGAACGCTGGCGCATTGGCCTCCTTGATGGTGGACGCTGCAGTGTAAATCACCTTCCTTGCCATGGAGTCCTCGAGTTTGCTCTAGGAGCTACTTCTATATTTTTTCGTGTTTCCGACAGAAAAAGTTTCTATTTTTGTTCCAAAAGAACCTGTGTGCTCTTCTCCATCTGCTGACAACGGGTATCCGTTGTCTGTGCATTTCAGCAACCCTCAAGGGTGAAAATCAGTGAAGTTTCCAGAAGGCCATCGGGCCATGGAGCAATCAAGCTCCATGGCCGGAGCTTGATTGCCGGCTGGCAATGGAGGCAGAGGGTGATGTCAATCGCACCCTGTCCACCATGGGACCCGCTTCCGTGGTGACCACGTTGGACCCGGACATGCGGTTCTTGGCCTTGCCTTTGGCCCACACAGATGAGGCGCCATCAAAGGACTTAAAAGCCCGCTCCTCGGACCAGCCGGTCCCGAGTGAGGCATGACCCTGCTCGGTGTACGGGGCAGAGGCCTTGGCGTTCAGCCACGCTGCCAGTCTACTGTGCCCATCCTTCGTCGTCTGCTTGGAGAAACCGAGGCCTATCTTGCATTCTCCTTCCTTGTGGTCTGGATGCAGGCAGTAGAGGCATTGCAGGTGCTTGACTTCAACAAAAACATTCTGTAGCCTGCACTTGGGACAAGACGTGAAGAGGTATCTTCTTTCTCCTTCATCAAGGTCGGAGGGCACGAAGTAGGCCCAATGGCCTTCTGGAAACTTCACCGATTTTCACCCTTGAGGGGTGCTGAAATGCACGGACAACGGATCCCAGTGGTCAGCAGATGGAGAAGAGCACACAGGTTCTTTTGGAACAAAAATAGAACCTTTTTCTGTCGGAAACACGAAAAAACATAGAAGTAGCTCTGAGAGCAAACTCGAGGGCTCCCACATTGAAGCGTGCAGTAAAAATCTGAAGACGGCTGCGAGAGGAGGGGCTTAGGGAGAGGAGTCACTGGATGGGGGCAGTATGACCCAGAGGACACTGATTGGTTTAAAGGAGAAATACAGTTTGTAAGTGAAAATGAAACTGTTTTTTCTTTTACCAAGAATTCCCAGCCTAACGACGGGGAATATTCATGAGCATGTGAATCCATGCCAGACACCATGCTGGAGAATGAGTCTAATTTCAAACCATGGTAGCATGATGGGCCATTTAAATTGTCCCTCTAAACAACACTGAAGATTGCCAGAGAATGATACTTGAGCTGTGGCTTGTGAATTTGAACAGGTGCTTATGCCCCAGATCTTAAATGCAGATAGGAGCTGTATGATCCTCTTGAGTTGATCAGTACAATTATGCAGCCCAGCAGGATCGCCTTATTGTATCTGGTAGTGCACATAGCGGTTTTAAAAAATGTATTTATTGTGCTTTGGTTAGCAATAATCCTTGCACAATATAACCATGAATCAACCCAATAAAAATTTATATTTCAATTTTCATACAAAAGCAACAAAAACGTTGACTTTTTACATAGTAATTCACACAATCATTTACCACAGCTGTAAGGGTGTCGAAGGAGGAAGCGGACACACGGGTGGCATGTTGGTTGCTATAAACTTTTATTTGAGGAGAAAATGAGGAACCTCACTATCCCCATCTGTAAGAGGGGTTTCCCTGCCTCAAACTAATACTAAAGGATCTGTCAGAATGTCCGTCAAAACCAAACTTCACTGTCCTCTGTTGCAACCTACTTCTATCCCTTACACTACAACTAACGAATAATATAATCAAACAGAAAGTTCCTTCTCCAGGAGAATGACTCAATTCTAGTGGCATATGGGTTTTGTTCCCAAAATGTGCTCTTGCAAGCAGATGCCAGGGGGAGTGACTCCCTTCCCCTGGATTGAAGTTCCAACACCTTGTACACTCACCTTTCTGGACCTGGAGGATGGCTCCCTTCTCCTGGTTCTGGTCTGCACTCTTCAATATAGTTCACAGCGAGGGCCAGGGGGAATGACTCCCTTCCCCTGGCATCTCTTCAGTGTACTTGAAAGGATTCAGTTTCCCCCACTAGAAGAATGACTCCTTTCTCCTGGTATTTGAGAGTTATTTTTCAACTTGGGGTTTCTCTTGGCGCACTCTCACTATATCATCAAAGCTTCATGTACTTCTCTGGATCGTAGTAGACTTGGTTTTCATCGTATGCCTGTTCCAGAGTCCCAGACCCTTCCCTGCTCATCAGTGGGCTTGTCTTTCTGCAAACACAATCAGTAAACCTCATGTTTTCTGTGTTCTTCCTTATCCTAATATTATTTTTCTTGGCTGTACCACATATACTACAGAAATACATTGGTCTACTCTCAATGTAGTGGATGGAAATGGAGGGGGGGGGGGCTAAGGAACAATGCTGTTCAACGGGTTGTACCCCAGGCGGTCATCCTTATTCTTATCCCCAGAGGATATCCATATCCCCTACTCTGACGAATCTGAGCATGTCGTCCCTTCTCCCCTGGGCGAGACCTTTCCCATGGGGCCAGGGCGGTGCGTCCACAGTACAATAGTCCCCCCGGGGTGGTGCACCGAGGGAGGATCACATGGATGAAGAACCTCCTTATAGGATTAGTGTTAGTGAGAATTCTCAATTCTGTGTTAATTCCCTTTTACCTTAGAGACCGCCCAGCAAGGGGGGTGGAGGTGCAAAAAGGGGGTCTGGGACACTGGGGATCGAGTGCAAGTCTGGGACACGCACCTATTGAAAATACAAAGTCAAAAGTCCATGTTCGCACCCATATGAGAATTTGAAACAAAGCCAAACCCAGAGTCTGGGACCCGCACCCAAAGAGAGAGAGCATATTTTGGAAGTGTTACTTGGCAGGAGAGTGAACATTACGAATCTGAGACTCACACCCATACCACGACAGTACATGAAAGGACAAAGGCTTGGCAGGAGAGTACACAAAGTCAAATTGAATATTGTGAGTCTGGGACCTGCACGCAAAACAAGAGAAGAAAGCACAGTACAACAAATCTACACTTGGCAGGGGGGACGTGCCAAGGTGATAGGATTAACAGGAAAAGCATAAGGAGGATATTCTTGTGAACTGCCTATTGCCATTTGTGGAAGCAAGTACATGCCTGAGGGGCCTTATAAAAGAGAAACACATAAGAAGGATCCGAGGGGAAAAGGCCACAACCCTAATCATTGGAATCCTACAGTTTTTGTACATTTCTTTATTTCTGTCACTTTTTGCCCAAGAGACTGGGAACCTTTCTGTTTGGAATCAGAAGGAACATTTTTACTTTAGGAAGATATCATCCTTGCACAGATGGTTTATGTTATTAGTGTTAAGGACAGAGGTAGGTTTTTGAGACAACAGGGACAGGCTTTATAATTATAACAGTTTCCTTAGAGGCAGGGAAAGGAATATAGAGGCATTTCTCCAACCCTTTTCATATAATAAATGTTTCTGATGACAAAAATGTCACCAGTGTGTCGGAGTCTTACTTCTGACCCCTCAATCTCCCCATGAGGTCCTCCCGCATAAGCCACCCCTAGGGGGACTATTGGTTAGCGGACGCACCTCCCTAGCTTCATGGAAAAAGGCTCCTCTTGGGGAGAAGCAATGGTACAACATAGTGAATTGTCACTTAAAAATTCCAATATGCAAACTTCAAAAATAACTTTACAATTTCTTCCCATGGTAAACACACTGATAAAAGTAGGTGCATGTGTCTATCGCCCATTATCCTTGGCCAGAGTTCTAGTCTTTAAAAAGCTAATTTCCTTAACAAATCTTGATAAAGTTCCATCTTAAATTCATCTCGTTACAATAAATAAGATGTTTTAAGGTTTCTATCTGATCTGCTGACTCAGTCTTTTTTTGGTATATACTTTGTGTCCGCTAAAACCCCAATCGTTTCTAACCAATTAAACTTCAATAACATGAACATTCTTCTCTTTAAAACCCAAGGACGTATTTTAATTTAAGACTGGTTTTGAAATCACTCTGAATACGCTTGCATGTTCACAAAATAGTTTTTTGTTCAAAAATGCATAATTCTTTTAAAATAAGATGCTGTAGGGGTTGACCAGTCAATGTTCAAACTAAATGTCTAGCTCTTTACAAGCTCCCTCTGTCATTACCTGCCATAAAATCCCCATAAGCATTTTATCAGATCATTGCTTTAAATTTAAGTTGAGGGTACATTTTGTAAGCCTATTTAAAATGAATAAAGTAGACAAACCCAGTTCTGACCACATGAACAGACGTGTGATCCCCCTGCATTAATGTAAAATCATCTAATAAGCCCTCAAATCAGTCCACGCCCCTCCCCTTTTAGATTATAGAAGCACATATCCAGTCCCTACATGATTAGAGGCATCACCTTTAATTTATTGGCATCTTTTTTTTTCTTTATTATTTATTTTGTTTGGTTTTAAAAAATAAAACCTTTACAAAAGAAGAAACATTGTCACAGTTAGCCATGAAAAGAAAACGTTATGTTAATTGCAGTAGGACAAAAGGAAACAAGAAAAAGACGAAAAACGCCATTAGGCCACGAAGGGGACCAGTCATAGCAGGCAGCAGTCTTTCAAAACTCGCACTATTGTTGCAGTTAACATGATCTCCTGACCGGCTATCAATCTGTCCCAAAACAACTCCGATATAAGGCCCTCCTCTTTGGCCACAAATCTCCTAAACAACAGCAGTCTAGCATCCCAAGTGCCTTCGCACTCCATTAGTAAGTGTCTTAGAGATTCTTTACTGGGAGATTTGCATTCTCCACATAGTTTTTTTGCCTGGTTCCCCCCGATTTCTTATTGCCAAAATTTCTCCAGTGTGGGTTATGTTTAGCCCGAGTCTCAAAAAGTTATTTCTCGCTATTTTGTCTGGAAATTTTCGTAAATAGCGAGGTAAGAATCCTAACTTTTTTTCCACCTTTAATAGTAAATTGGGATGTTCGAGGGATCAATCCAGTTGCTTGTTTCTAGTGAGCTTTTCACTTTCAAAGGATTTGATACCAGAGTTTCCAGGTTCAGATCAAGCCTGATCAGGATACCTCTTATTTTCTTCTCCGGGGTAAGGAGTATCTGGGATCTCGAGTCCTTGAGGTGCTTTTTCACATCGAAGAAGAGTGAGGCTTTACCTGCGGTGATTATTTCACGATATAATGTGATAAGTTTCCAATCTGCATGACACCCCAAAGAAACTAAGCCCAGTTCAAAGCGAAGGATCGAGATTGGGGTATACATTGGGAGGGCCAAGGTTTTTTTCCAAAGGAGACCCTCCAATTTGTTCCAGTTTATGTGCCATAATAAGGGTTTTGCTTCGAGGCCATAAAGAAGAACTGGGACTGCTTCGGCCATATAAAACTTGATCAGCGGTAGAATGGAAAATTTGCAAAACTTTGCGTTCAGTTTTTTCATTTGCTGTATTATTTGGGCGGCTTTCTCCATGATTGCTGTGTTAACTTTGTTGTTAGCAGGAAAGGCAAATATCTCATAACCCAAATATATGAGTTCTTCAACACGGGGGATGACTTTCCCATCCAGAAACCAATTTCCATAACTGAGGTTCTTTTTTGGATGCTTGAAGATTAGGATTTTCGATTTCAGGGGGTTGATTGTAAGCCTGTTTAAGCTTGCATACTCCCGAGTCTGTTTAAGAGACGTAAACCAACTGCAGATCTGTCCAAAAGAACTAGGTCATCAGCGTATGCCAGCCAGTGGACTGGCCAACGCCGATGAAAACAAGAAATCTCCCAGATCTGACAGTAAAAGGTTAAAGAACAGCGGTGGCTCCCAGGCAACCTTGCCTTACCCCTCTAAAAACTTGTATTAAATCCGACAGGTGGCCCTCTTCGTCCAACCGCAATCTTATAGTGGTGTTCCTATGTAGATCGATTAGCATTGCTAACAAGGAGTCTGGGAACCCCCAGCTGTGTAGTTTTTGCCAGAGTAGCTATCTATCCACATGATCAAATGCTTTGGATAGATCTACCCAGGCCCCAAAGAGGGGTGTATCCCCTTTCACCTTTGTCTTTTTGCTGACCAAATTTAGAATTAGACCATTAAGGCTAGTAGACAGTCCCTTTCTAAAACCTGTTTGATGACATGAAAAAATCTGCCTTGACTCCACCCAAAGTGAAAGCTCTCTTAGGAGTAGCGGCATAAAGAGTTTGCTGTCAATATCGAGGAAGGTGATAGTTTGTCGAGCTTAGCCCATCGCCCCCCTTGAAAAATGGAACAACAAGTGCATTCTTCCAAGAGGGTGGAAAGATCCTGGTCTTCAAAATTTCTTGAAAGAGAAGGTTTAATATCTTAGCCCAAAGTTTTAGATTGTTTCTCAAGACCTGATAAGTCAGGCCATTTGGGCATGCAGCTTTAGATGTAGATGAGTTTGATACTAATTTGAAGATGTCATGTTCATCAAATGAAAGGTGCCAGGGAGGATCCACATTCATAATGAAATCTGGTGACCCTGAGGGTTTAAAGTTTTCTGATACGTGTTCCACCCATTTTGATTCTGGGACTAGATTACACAGGGAGCTGTTAAACCCCGACTCTAGTTGACTCAGCGCCACCCAGAAATTTCTGGAGTTGTTTGCGTTTAATAGGTGTAACATATGTTCATCTTGTTGCAGCCTTTGCCGTTTTTGATTTTTTTACCAGTTCCTATAGGTCTGCTTTGCTTTTTTTAGTTCGTACCAGAGCGTAGTTGAGGCACGATGCTTTCTTTTTTATATAGCGCAATGTGCATCTGAGATCCCTCTTTTTCCTTTGGGTTTCTTCGTGAAAGATGTGAAAGTGTTCTTGTTTCACAAATGCACCCATCTTACCTGGTTGATGTATAGAACAGATAAACTTTCCAAATTTCTCTGCATGAGATTCTTCCCTCCAGGTTGAGCTTGGTATTTCTTCTAATAGGTTGTTTAAGATTCCTTCCCCCCCTCCCCCTGCTTGTATTTTGTCACTCTCAGTTTTCCTTTGAGACCCTCCAGATCTTGCCCATTCTTAATGCAACTGAGACTTTGCATATCAGGAAAGAATAATTCCAGTCTTGCATGATCACTCCCGCCTTGATGTTTTACGTTAAGGCTAGAGTGGAGGCAGGCTAGTCCCGAGGACACAAAAATGTAGTCCAGAGTGTATGCGGAGTTGACTAGGCGCCAGGTCACTACAACATTTTCACCTTCCAGAGACTTCCCTTGTAGCATCTCAAGATCCCAAGAGAACAGAAAGTCCAGCCACATTTGGCCTTTTTCTGATGGTTTCATTCTTGTTTGAGGGGGCTTACTCCAATCATTGACGATACAGTTTGTGTTGAAGTCACCTGCTAAGAGGATGTTTATTCCATCATGCTCAGTCTTCCCCTTTGGTAATAGAATAGAGAGTCCCGTTCTGCTAAAAAATGCTGGCGTTTTGAGCTGGCAGGATTCCAATAGATGTTAATGATTGCCACTTCAGGATGCGGTATATCTATTTTCATTTCTATTTTACAGGCTTGTATTCCCATTTCGTTATTGCATAGTGGCATAAGCGTTTTAACGATACAATTTTTTAGAGCAATTGTTAGCCCCCCCCCCCCCGATGGTCTCCCTTTGGCTTTTTGGGAAGCCCGAAGATTTTGAATTGAGAAACCCTCGATCTCGACTGGGTTTACTAGCCAGGTTTCCTGGAGTAATATGTCATTTAGGCCAAAAAGGTCCTCTTTCAAATTTATTCTTTTCAGGAAACCAGGACCTTGCGTGTTCCAGCATAACAACTTCGGCCTCTTTGCCTAAAGACAGTTTTCCTCCACTCCTAGTTTTAAAAATATTTGAGAGATGATCTCTGGGAGTTTTGACATTAGGTTTCCATGTATGCTTATGCTTGGGACAGGGCTCGATTCTGGCAAATAGGTTTCTCCTGTGTTGCCCCCTTTCTTAGTACCTTCTCTTTCCGCCAGGCTTCTCATAATTGGAGGGCCTTGTGGTAGATCTTCTTCCATAGCTTTGTGTACCATGAGGCCTAGCTTGCCCAGTTCATTTTTATTGTTAAATAATGCTTGCTGCACTCTTCGGGATTTTAGGCCAACTTCCTTTTTATGCAGAAATTTCACGTTTTCAATGTCCTCACTTGCGAATAGATAAAGATTTCGGATTTTTTTGAGGTAGGACAGTATCACTGATCTACTAAGTGATTTGTTTTTATTATGGCCAGTCAATCTTAGCCAAACGTTTGGTATTGTGTATTCGGCCACTTCTGTTACCTTAGTATCAGCGAGCTCTTTGATGACTGTTACTTCTGGCTCTTCCATGAGGCTCTTGTCACTTATTGGCTCCAGATTTCTGCATTTTCACTGGCCGTTCCATGTGCCCTTTGCTGTAGGGTTGATCTATTTATGCGCCTCCTCTTGATCATGTACAGTTTGACTAGGCGGGCTTATGCCTGGGCGAGGCACTGATTTCTCAGTCTGTCTTAAGAAAATCGGTGCCAGTTTAATAGGGATCTTTGGAGCTTCCTTCACGATTTCATGTTCTGCCCTGGTTTTTTTTTATCCCTGGTTTGTTTGTTTTTCAAGAATATTGGGGCCATTTTGAGGGCGACTTGTCCTTTGCCAGAGCTTTGCTTCCTCACGGCCTTTGGTGAAGACTCCACTGGGTCGGTCTGCAAGCCAATACTTGAGCTAAGTGTCTAGTTTTCCTTTAGGGCTTTGATTTGCCTTGATTGGAATCTCTTTTTCCCAGATTTTTTCAATGGGGGCTCAATATGTCTTGTTTGATTCTCGCCCATGCTCAGGGCAGGATCTGGGAAGGGCTGACGGAATGGGCAGCCTTAGTGGTCTTGTTTTCCATGGGCACTGTCAAGTTTTTCAGGAACACATTTGCTCCTGTATTCTTTACACATTGGTTTTTCTGATTTGTTGTCTTTTTTTGGGTTCTTCTTGTCTGTGGCAAGGGCGTTCTAGACCGCATTCTACTCCCTTTTTTCCGTTATGTCCTTCTTCCTTTATAATTTTGACAGGATGCTGAGGTCCAGGTATCTTCAGTGGGAATAGTTCCTTCGGTGGTTTTTTCCTCACACTTATTGGCATCAATTAATGGTAATAGTGAGAAACCCCATGCTTTTTCACCACGCTGGACATAAGAGCAGCACATTTCTTTATGACTATGTAGACCCTTCCTCGCACATTTGGGTGCTTGGAAAGTAGGCACACTCATTCACCATTTTAAGGGTATAAAAATCTATCTTCCCAACAAAATTCAATACCCTGCCTACAGCCCTAAAAGATATGAGTTTGCTTTTCTTATTTTTTCGAAGTCCAAGATCGACAAAAATATATAAAGAACTTCCAAGCATCTTTGCAGCACATGCAGGGGTTACGTCAGAGACGAAAAATGTTGTCTGCATCCACCAGGTAGTGGATATGCTGAAGTCCCTTCCTCGGCGGAAAGCAACATGTTCAAATAAGCACCTTCCTTATATCTGCAATGTTAAGGAAAAAACAGCATGGGTGCAAGAACGCAAGCATGTTTTAAGCCCTTATAAATTAAAAGTTACTCACCATAGTGAGTCGTTAGTCCACTTTCCTCCATACTGCATGGGCGTCCCTTCCAAGGGACAGGAGACGGAACCTTTTTCACCAGAAAAAACCTTCCCCTTTAAATTTAGAGGCGCACGGGGGTGCAGCTCAGGGAGCATGCGGTGCCCTGACTCCGCCCTCCGGTGCCACACCCCAGTCCCCATTGACGTGTCGACAATAGATTTAACATTGCCTAATGACACCAATATTATTAGGGAGGAGGATAGTGGGACGCATGGAGGAAAGGGGACTAAGGACTTAGTCACTACGCTGAGTAACTTATAATTACTCTTATGCCCTCTTTCCTCCATACTGCATGGGCGATTACAACTGAATGTAGCCCCAGGGTGGAGAGGAGATCCTCCTTAAGAAAATAGGTTCCTGAGAACCGCCTGTCCAAAAGCCACATCAGATCTAGAGCCGGCATCCAAACAGTAATGCTTGCAGAAAGCTGAAGGAGGGGCCCAAGTGGCCGCCCTGCTTATGACTTGCCAAGGGACATGGTGCTGGAATGCGATGGCCGTTGCCTTGGCCCCGACTGCGTGGGCGTGCATGCTGGCCGGAAGCGGCTTGTGCTGGCCCTTGTATGTTTCCTTGATGGCAGAGATCATCCAGAAGGATCTGGAGATTTTGGAGGACCGATAGCCTGGTCTTGCGCCTCCAAGAGTGACAAACAGGGCGTTCGATTTGCCGAAGCCCTTGGTCCTGTCCAAGTAGAATTTCAGGGCACGCCTGACATCCAGGCAGTGCAGCACTCTCTGTGCTTTGTCCTTTGGAGCGGCAAAGAACGGAGGCAGGACTATTTTGTTGTTCAAGTGGAAAGCAGACAGCACCTTGGGCAGAAATGCTCGGTATGTCCGCAGGACTACTTTGTCCCTGTGAAAGGTAGTATATGGTTCCGAGGCGACAAGCGCCTGGATTTCGCTGACTCTACGAGCCGAGGTGAGGCCGACTAATAAGGCTGTCTTGATGGTGACCAGCTTGATGTCCGCAGATGTCAATGGCTCAAAAGGTTTGTGCGCCAGGGCCCCCAAGACAATGTGGAGGTCCCACACGGGGTGCAGCCTCTTGACGGGCGGGTAGAGCCTTGCGAGTCCTGTCAAATGTTTGACGATAGGATTGGAGGAGGAGAAGGTCCCCTCCCCCGAGTTCCTGTAAGTGCCGATGGCTGCGAGGTATGTACGGCAGGTTTCCACCTGCACACCAGAGTGGGCGAGGTGCGCCGAGAAGGAGAGCACGTTGTCCAGGGTACATGCCAGGGGGGTAATTTCCTTGGAGTCTGCCCAGTGGCCGAATCTGGTCCATTTACTTTTATACTGGGTCCTGGTAGCCTTGTTCCTTGCACCCTCTATGATTTCCAGATTGGCCTGAGAGAGGCTGAGGTGCCGCAGCGTTACCTGCTCAGGTACCACGCTGTGAGGGCTAGTTTCTGTGGTGGGGTGGATGACTGCCCCCCTGCTGCGCCAGAAGATGTGCTGGGCCCGTCGGGAGGTGAATCGGAGGCATCTCCAAGAGCTGAGCAGCTCCAAAAACCATGGCCTGGCCGGCCACCATGGAGCCATCAAAATGATGGTGAGTTGGCGAGACGCCTTAATCTTGCAAATCACTCTGTGAATTAGAGGGGTGGGTGGAAAGGCATAAACCCTCATGCCGTCGCACTGAAGCTGAAATGCATCGCCCAGGGAGCCGGAGCCCTGTGCCTGCCAGGAGGCGAACTAAGGGCACTTCTTGTTGTGCCAGGTGGCAAAGAGATCCACCTGGGGATTACCCCACCTGTTGATCTCCTGAATCACAAGGTTGTTTAGCTGCCACTCGTAATTGTCCGCTCCCAACCTGCTGAGCCTGTCCACCTACAGGATGGATTCCGCGAGGTGGACTGCTGTGAGGTAGATATTTTCCAGGGCCCACTCCCACATACTGACAGCCAGTCTGCACAGGGGAGGGGATCTGGTGCCTCCCTGCTTGTTGACTTAGTACATGCTGGTCGAGTTGTCTGTCTGGATGAGGACAACCTTGCCCCCGAGAAGTGGCAGGAATGCTCCGAGCGCTAGCCAGATGGCATTCAGCTCTAACTAATTGATGTGGTATTCCTGCTCCTGTCGGGTCCAGGTGCCGTGGACCGAAAGATCGTCCAGGGTGGCTCCCCAGCCCTCGGGCGAGGAGTCTGTGGTGATCGTGGCCTGCGGGGTGGGCGGCCGAAAGGTCTTGCCAGTCTGTAGATTGGAGTCCTTGGACCACCATGTTAGGTCCGGGTGGAGAGATGGAGGAACGTGGATCATCTCGGATTGAGAGCCCTGCTAATGGTTCCATGAGGCCACGAAGTGCAGTTGAATCCTCCTCATCCTCAATCTCGTGTGTGGGACGGCTGGTAGGACCGCCACCAAGAGACCAAGGAGATGCTGGTACCACCGTGCTCAGGTCACCTCTCTGCTGAGGAAGTGGGTGGTGGCCCTCTTGATGGCCGAAATATTGTCCTCCGACGGAAATACCTTTTCGGAACACGTGTCCCAGATGAGGCACAAGAATGTCAGTCTGTGTGGGCTGCAGCTGCGACTTCTTGAGATTGAGCAAGAAGTCCAGATCGTGCCGTGTGTTCATAAGGGCCCGGGAAGAGTGGTGAGCCGCTTCCGGAGATGTAGCCCTGACAAGCCAGTCTAGGTATGGGTACATGTGGAGGCCCTGCGCTCTGAGGAGGGCCACCACTGTATTCATGAGCCTGGTAAAGACCCTGGGGTCCTAATTGAGGCCAAAAGGAAGGGCCTTGTATTGAAAATGGTAGCCCATGATCCTGAAGCGTAGGAAAGAACGATGGTGCTGCCAGATCGGGACATGTAGATACGCATCCTTCAGATCCAGGGAGCCCATCCAGTCTCCCTTGCACAATGTCTCCGCTATAAAAGCTGCTGTAACCATCTTGCATTTCTGAAGGGGTAAGGAGAGGTTGAGGGTGGAAAGGTCCAGCACAACTCTCATGCCAGCCTGGTTCTTCTTCTGAATGGCGAAAATCCTAGAGTAAAAGCCCAAGCCTCGCTGGGAGGCTGGGACATCCTCCACTGCCTTGGTCTCTACGAGCGACCAGATCTATGCCAGAAGAGTTGCTGTCCCAACCTGAGGGAGTGAAGGGGAGGAGGGAAGAGAGGCTAGGATAGGTAGGCGGTACCCTGTGGATACTACAGAGAGTATCCAGCGGGCCGTGAAATTCTGGCGCCAGAAATGTGCACGGAGAGCAAGCCTGCCCCCCACTGGAGACACGTGGACCTGAAGGGGCGTGTCATGGCTTCTTTCCCTCCAAGGATGTCGCGGAGGAGGGGGACTGGAAAAAGCCCCAACTCCCCCCGGCCCTTTTGTTGCTTGCACTGGTTCTGAGACGGCGAGCGGTTCAGCTGCCTGGATCTCTGTTCCTGGAAGCCACGGACCCCTCCGAGAGGTCCCTCCCCGGACCGGTAGTTCTAATATGCGTTCCTGGACGTCTGGGTTGAATTTCGGGGACCGGAGCCAGGCTGTCCTTCTCATGTCCGTGGCGATACAGACGGCACGACCAGAGGTGTCGGTATGGACCACTGTGGATTCCATGAGGTCATACGCTACCAGCTTGGCTTCTCGCAGCTCCGCCTTAAAACGTGATTGGCTCTGCGCAGGGAGTTCCGGGAGGAAGTCCGCAATTTCCCCACCCTAACCTCTGGTTAGCGGCAGCCAGTATGGCATCGCCGTTGGCCTGACATAGATGCAGGGACGCGTTGGAATAGAGTTTCTTGCCGTACGCCTCCAAGATGATGATCTCCTTGCCTAGTAGAGCCGCAGGGGAGGAGGCTGAGGACGACTGAGGCTTGGTCTATAGTGATGCTGCAGCAATCACATAGGAGTATGGTTGAGGATGGGCTGAGAGCAAAAGAGTATCCCCCTCCATCTGCCTGTACTTGGCATCCAGGCGTCGATTGACCGGATGGGGCGAGTGGGGCTTAAGCCAACCCTTCTTGGCCATGGAGACTACATTGGCCTGCAGAGGAATCCCTGTTTTGGCAGAGAGGTGTTGCATGAGGACTTCAGCCAGAACCCCCTCTGCCGGCTGCTTGACCTCGGGCTGGGGGAGGCCCAGGTATTATGCCAGCCCAGCAAGACGTTCGTGGAAGGCCCTGGCTGAGGATGGCGTGTCCGGATCCTCCTCATCATCCATGTCCTGTGGATCAGGAGGATCCTGCGGAGGTGGAGGAGTAGCTGGAGCCGGAGGCTGGGGCACAGGGACTGCAGCCGGGGGATGAGGAGGCGGCGGAGGCTGGTACGGAACTGCCTGCGGAGTCGGCTGGGGAGCCGAGACCAGCGGCTGCACCGGGGTTAGGGGCGCCGGTGGAGGCGCTAGCATAGTCAGGAGGACTTCCCTGATGGCATCCTTGAGGATAACCCCCATACAAGGTGACTTCATGAGGCCGAGGAACCTCTCAAAGAACCCCTCTTCACAAGCCGTAGAGGTGGTAGGGGGTACTGACGGGGTAGACGGGAGCTGCTAGATAGTTGAAGAGTGGGAGAGGGTGCACAGCTAGTTTCAAGTATACTTATGTGATTTGTTTGCTTAGTGCTCACTTAAATTTAGTGATGCTTAGTAGGGTGCAGCGCACTATGTAGTACCTCCGTGCTGGGCACTCGTTATAGACTGAAAAAGAAAGGACCTAGGCTAATTAGCCATCGGTGTGGGTCGCACACCTGTAATTCCCACTCAGGGTTAAATGTCTTGTCTCTTAGATACAGTAAATTTGAATTTCAAAATGGTTTTGATAAATTCATTCATTCATGACATTTTTTTGTTGCTTGCAATAAAAATTGGTTAAACATCACCAATTTGTTTGACGCTGATTTCGGAAATGTTCCATCTTCAGAGCCGGGTTTATTACTGTTAGAGTATTCTTCAAACATAATGCAATACAAATAGACGTTACAAATTTTGCAAAACAGGGTACCCACAGGTGACAGAAAAACACCTAACACAGAGGAGAGAGAACATTTCAGACTGTCAGTAACTTTTTTCTTTATTTTGTTTTACATTTTTATTTTTATTGGCAAAGGCATATAGCAAACACATACATCAGGGTGAGTATTAAATTCAGACCATACATGTATCAGTTCAACGGAAACCTTACAATGAAATAGAGCAGCAAGTAAAAAAATAAAATAAAATTAAAAAAAACTATAGCATCATAACACGTCAGAAATGGTGCAAATGGATTTCGCCCCATCAGACTGCCACACACCAAACAGGGCTCCCAGTGGGTCTGGGTCAACCGGGGTATCACAGATCTCAGTCAATGTTCCCAAGACCTTACTCCAGAATTCTGAGAGCATCGGACACCCCCAGAACATGTGCAGATGATGTGCACTCGCCGTCCCACAGCGGGGGCAAAGTTGAGGAGTGGTTTGGGCGAACCTGGAGATCCTGTAAGGAGTATAGTATAGTCTATTAAGTAATTTATACTGAATGTTGCGATAACGAAAATTAAGGGAAACCCTGCTAGTGTGTGAACACATCTTCCACTACATGTGCTCTGTGAGGTCCAGTTCTAGTTCAGTCGCCCAATCATCCCGGGCCCTGGAAGGTTGGGGAGCGGCGCCCACTAGCAATAACCTGTATAGCGAAGAAACCCCCCCACGGGCACCGCCCGAGTTGGCAAGGTAAGCAATCCCGGGAGATTCCGGAGGCTCAGTGGGGAAGCAAGGCCAGGCGGCCCGGAAGGCAGCGTGGAGTCTGTAATATTGCAGAAGTTCCAGTGCCGAATGGCTCGGCCTCCATGTTTGTGGCGTAATGAATTGCCCATCTGGGTAAAAATCTGCTAGAGCCAGGTATCCCAGGGTCTCCCAATGATGCGCCAGGGCTACGTCATGTGTGGGTTGCAGCCCGAGGAATCGCCAGGCAGGGAGCCACTTATAATACGGGTGGTGTTCGGCACAGGACTTGAATATTCGACTCCAGGCGTGTACAGTGGTATGGACCGGGTCGATAGGGGAGTCCGGCTCATATTGCTCATGCAATATCAGTGACATAACATTGACGCCCGCAGCCGCCAGAGTTTCCAATTTAACATGGGGGCGAGGAGGAGGGCCAGGGTACCAATAGGAAGCGAATTGTGCCTGAGCACCGGTCCAATACCGCACCATTTCAGGGGCAGTGAACCCGCCTCTATCATATGGGGATGTCATGGCAGACAATTTTTTCCATACTGCCCCAGAGTGCCACAAGAACTGCGCGCAAGCCCCAAGTAGTCTCACGAAATATTTCTTCCCGGGCCAAATGGGGATATTGCAAAATATGTATAGCAGCCTGGGGAGTAATACCATCTTGACAAGTGAGAGTCTGCCTGCCATTGACAATGGGAGGGGGCGCCATCGCTCCCTCTTGTCTTCGGCTTATTGTGCCGCTGCTAAGTAGTTATCGGCTAGCAGTGTTTCTTTAGTCAGGGATATCTGGACCCCTAGGTACCTAACCCCTTCAGGGGACCAGCGTAAGGGGTACTCCGTGGCTGGCTGTGAAGTAGACCTAGTGAGGGGGAAGAGCTCGGATTTGGTGTAATTTATTGTGAATCCAGAATGTGTACCTATGCGGGTGATGTCCCGTAGTATTGGATCGAGGTTATTAGTAGGGTCTCTAATGAATAACAGTACGTCATTGGCATAAAGTGAAATGATTTTGGGAACGTCTTTCAACCGTATCGCTTTGCGTGAATGGCGTGCCCTAACATGATCCGCCATTGGCTCTATCGCCAGGGCGAAAAGAATCGGGGAGAACGGGCAACCCTGACAGGTGCCCCTGTAGAGTGGGATTAGGCCCGACATCTGGTAGTTAACTTGGACCCTGGCCACTGGCGAGGTGTACAGTAATTTAATGTATCCAATCATGTTGGGTCCAATGCCCATGGTTTCCAGCACCAGCCACATATACTTCCAGGACACCATGTTGAATGCCTTCTGGGCATCGAGCGTGACCGCAACTGCCTTGTCGCCCTGCTTGCCGGGTTTAAGTAGTACTGTGATGGCAGTCTCACGCAAGGTGGGAGGGAGAGAACCCAGTCGGAGTGCCTCATCCCACACCTCAAGGAGTCTAGGGGCCAGGAGTGCAACGTGCTCCTGATAAAACTCTGCCGTGAACCCATCGGGGCCGGGTGCCTTGCCCTTAGGGAGACCCGATATGGCCCCAACAATCTCATCCAATAGAATCAGAGAGTCCAGTTGGTTTCTGGTTTCGGTGGAGACACAGGTCGCGGGAATCTGCTCAAGGAGGTCTCTCATATGGGATTCAGTGTGTTCGCGAGGTTGAGAGTATGGGTCTCTGTAGAAGTCTGTGAAGACGTCCAATATCTGCTGGTCAGACCAGTGCATTGCCCCTTGTTTATCCCTGACACAGGTTATCTGGGTATGGCCCCACTCCGCCCTCGTCAGTGCGGCCAGCGTTTTGCTTGGTCTATCGCCCTCTCCATACTTCCGGGCCGCCTGAGGGTGGCTGAAGTACCGGACCTCCCTTGTAGCCAATTCATTAAATGACTGCAAATCTTCGCTGATCTGGTAGAGGACAGCGGGGTCAACTGACGCCGGGTGTGCCTGTTCTAGTTGGCACAATCTAGCTTCAGACTGGCCGAGGGCTGTTCTGATAGTTTTAAGGACCCCAGCCTCCCTGGAGATAGCCATTCCCCTGATAAAGACCTTAAAGGCGTCCCATCGGGTTGCCATCGTGGTGGTTTGGGATGTGTTGTATTCAAAGTAGGATTGGATGTCTGCGAGAATGTCTGCCTTAAAGAAGACATCCCGAAGGCGGCCGACTTAAATCTCCATGTATTGATGGTGGGGGGGGGGGGGCACCAAGGTCCAGGGAGAGCAGGACCGGAGCATGGTCGGAGAGCGTGCGGGCAAGTATGCATGCGTCCACCACTCTACCCAGCATTCCGCTTGACAGTAGAAATATGTCAATTCTAGAGGAGCTGTTGTGGACCGAAGAGTAGTAGGTGTATTCACGCATCTGTGGTTGTAGTGTCCTCCATACATTGCGTATATCAAGGGTTGTGCAGTGAGCCAGCAGTCTACGTGACGCACCAGTCAGCTGTCTAGGGGCCGTGCCAGTCCTATCCAGGGTAGTGTCTAGGATCAAATTCATGTCCCCAACCCAAATGACCTGTACCCCCCACATAGCCCAGCAGGATAGATGCCACTGAATCAACAAAATCGGGCGAGTCCACATTAGGCCTGTAGGCATTCACCAAGAGGTATTGTATATTGGTTATCGTGCAATGTAATATAACAAATCTCCCCTCTGTGTCGATGTAACTCCTGTGCAGTACAAACTTGAGTGACTTGTGAATCATCGTCAGGACCTCCCCTGGCCCGTGTAGAATATGACATGAAATATCTATTGGGGCCCCAGGCTGGCGCCATACACTTTGTGAGGGAGCCCATGGCGTGCGTCTCCTCTCCTGTAAATATAGTATTTTACATCCATGTCTGTTGGCGTAGGCCATGACTACGGGCCTTGGTGTAATTACTCAGGCCCCGGATGTTCAAGACATTACTGTAGTAGGCATTCGGGGTGGTTCAGGGTACATCCCAGCTCTGTCGCCGTACGACACATTCACCATGCGAAACAATACCATTAGCGTGTCCCGATGCAGTGTAGTGCTCAATTCTGCCTCTGCCTTTTCCAATAACGGTCCCCAGCCCATACCCTCCCCCCACCCGCACCACCACATCCTCGTGGGTAATGTATCCACCCTCCCCCCTCCCTTTAGAACCAAAGTCCCCACCAATACAGGGGTTAGCGATGGGACCCCCAACATGGGTCCAATTCGCTGGTGGCCCAACCGGGGCCAAAACCCAACATTAACGTAACAAAAATAAACATTGCAATCGCAGTGGGGTGCGCTGTTGCCGTGAGGTGGAACCAGGACAGACACGGATAGCATAGAGTTTCTGGCGGTATATAAAGTATTAGAACGCATGCTAGTCATTTTGTCCCACACCTAGCTGATTGACGATGGGGAAAATGTGAGATCTGACGTGAGTGACTGAGGACAGACCTGCAGGGACCGGGGAGGGACCACAGATGGCCTTGCAAAGGACAATGCCAGGCATGGTTGCAATGAGCATCTAGTGTGCATGCGTAGTTGAGACAGTGGAATGTTGTTACCACCGGCACATTAAGAACATACAATAATGACTAGGCTGCATGATAAAGTGTTAGATGGAATTCAGTCATTGGCATCAAGATCCTCGTTTGCGTTGTGAAGTGGTATCTGAGATTCTATGAATTTCACGGCTTCCTCCGGGACCGTGAAAAAGTACACTTTTCCCTTGAAGGTGATCTTGAGGCGAGCCGGAAAAAGGATTGCATAGGGGACGTTGCGTTCCCGTAGTAGTTTCTTGACGCCAAGGAACTGGCGTCTCTCCTGCTGTACCCCAATGGAGAAGTCGGGGAATATCCGAATGGTACGTGAATTAAGGCGGAGGTCTTCCTTCTCACGGGCCAGGCGGAGGATGAGGCCTCTATCCCTATAATTAAGGATCCTGGCAATTATAGGTCTGGGGAAGTCCCCTGGCTTGGGGCGTGGTGATAGAGCACGGTGGGCTCGCTCAAACGTAAAGTATGGTGACAGGGCGGTTGTATACGAATTGTTCGTTTTACAACTGCTCGAATGACAATTGACCTTTTCACAATTGACCGAATTGTGAAGGTCAATTGTACCATATATGTGGGGGGAAACCCCCCAAAACCCATATTTTATATATATATTATATATATATATATATATTCGGTCAATTTGTGAAAAGGTCAATTGTGACCGAACAATTTGGGTAATACCAACAGGGCAGGGTCGCCCAGGAGGTCCTTCAGTAGTGTCTCGACTGCCAGTTCCATACGCCCCTTGAGGGCGTTCTTGGGAACCCCGATAATGCAAAGGTTGTTCCTGCGTGAACGGGATTCGAGATCATCACATTTTGCCTTTACAGTTTTCATGTCCCGGGTTAGAGTGGCCACCATGTCCTGCAGCGAGTGTAGAGTATCTTCATTTGCCCCACTGTGGTTTTCGGCCTCCGTGATTCTGGTTCCCGCCTGATCGACACGGGATTTGAGGGATGCAACATTGGCATTAATGTCATCAAGCTTTTCATGGAAAGAGGCAACATTTTTGGCCATGGATTCCATCATTGCGCTAAGATCTGGGCCAGATGCGCTGGAGGAGGGCACGTGATCAGAATCCTCATGGACAGGTGCCTCGGGGCCAGCCTCTGCACGGGGGGTTGCCTTTGCAAATTTGTCCATGGCGCCCATCTTGTTGGTCCCCCTAGATCTATTAGACATTGCTGATGTGATGGAGGGGGTCCGTCAGTTGAGACCCAGCGTTGCGCAGGGCACAGGTGTGTAATAACAGATACAGTTCCCAACGAAGAAGCCAGGAGGAACAGACAGCCCACCACTTGCTTTTGATATTTTATGATGAGGTTCCAAGAGGGATACAACGGCGCCGTCGCGCCTAGGTGCAAGTGGGTTGGTTGGGGATGTAGCCCTTGGTTTGATAATATTTGGTAGTAGAGGGTCAGGCTATGTAGCAGCCAGGGTGAATTTAGGGGCCACGATGAAAGTGGGGCGCCTGCCCGTCAAGCAGTGGAGCGCTGGAGAGGTGATGCCGCTGGCCCCCCCCGCGGGAGTGATGGGGCATGCACAGCCGCTCCAGGCGTCAGGCCGCCTATGAGTATGTGTCTCTAGACCAGAGGCAGAGGAGCGGCGTTATGACTACTGGGCAAACTGGCCGTGGCCAGGTGTACCTGGCGCCTAGGCAGTCTCAGCAGGAGTGTGAGGGCCCCAATGCGGGGCAGCGTCGCTGCAGGTGAGGCCAGGCCTTGCGGCGGCCAGTACAGTCCGGGGGGGCACACAGCGGTGAGGGATCTGCCTGGGTGTTTCTGGCAGGAGGAATCAATACCGCCCCCCCCCAACTGAGCACGCTTCCATCTCTGGGGCCGTGCACCACAACAACCAGGCCCCGGGTGCAGTCCCAGCCCGCTATGGGCGGCTGGCAGGGCGGTGGGCGGCCGCGGCCAGGCCGGGCCGGGCCACAGCACCGCAACACACGCGCGGGGGGCACTCCAGGAAAGCGGCAGCCGAGGCCAAGTCCTCCGGTCCCGGCGGCCAGATGCAGGAGGGGCCACGCCCCCGAGGAAAGGGAGAGATTTACTCCCCGGCGCGCGCCACAGTGCAACAGCGGGGCGATGAGGGCCGGCAGACAAGCCCGCTCCAGCAGATGATCCGGGGCAGAGCCTTCGCAAGGGAGGACCGCCGTCAAGCCCGAGCGGCAGGGCAGCAAAGTTGGATGCAATGTAGCGGGTCCCCTGGGGCCCAATTCAGTCCAATACTCGGCCCGGGCAGGCAGCAAGTGTCCAGCAGTAGCCCAGCAAGTTGCGCGTCGATGGCGGCAGGGTGAACCGCCGATAAGGCCGGATTGAGTTCCTCGCTTCACGGAGCTCTGCAACTAGGCAGCCATTTTTCAGGCTGCTCAACAGCGCCCCTCCCCCGACTGTCAGTAACTTTAGCAAAAGGAGCTTCATGTTTGTATAATATTTACACATTGTTTTTTTAGTATTCAACCTAGATATCGTGGTTTTAAAGCATCGCTGTTGTGCGTTCCCTTTGGTTATACCATGGCTTGTTAGTGTGGCTAGTCAATTGTATGAGAAAATTATTGTATAGTAACGTGTTCATTAAGGTGCTTGGTGCTGTCTATAAGTTACTAGATTGTGCCTGGTGAATCACCCTCCTTCACCCTGTCATGGCACTGACCTGATGGCAGGTGGTTTCCCTGCTCAGGATCAGCGTTAATATTCGTTCTTGGTCTGCGTTCGCAGAACGCTGCAAAAATGAAGCATTGCAACACTCGTAAATCGTCTTGTCTAATGGGCGCTTAACTGTGTAAAACAGTGTCGCTGCTGCCGACCCCCTGTTTGTGTGATTGTTGCGCTTACCTTCAGAGCGCATACATCGCTGATGTGGTACTTGCTTCAGTGGTGTTCGGTTTAGCTCTGAAGCCCGGTCCCTGTATGCAAGTTGGACATTGCTTTGGCAACATTTGTATATAAAATGGCCGCTCGCTGTAGAGCGTGCCGGCCACATTGGTGTGGGCAAAAGCTGGTGGCTGTGCAGTCAACAGCCAAACTTAATTTCTATCAAGTTGTGAATCGAAGTTTAAAGGTTTATTATGTGTTATCAAGGCTAATGAACTGCATAGTTAGATAATGCACCTAAGTTCTACAGTATATATGTATTTGTAAAGCACATGTTTATGACACGCATTGTGTGCGAAGGGAACAATAAATTGCTAATGATTAAAAAAAGGGAATTTTTAAAGGAAAATTTTGTTGCAGTCATTGTAGTAAACTTAATGCATACAGGGTTCTAACTGTAGAGGAACATGCAATATTGGATGTAAAAAAGAGAAAACAAAATACACCTCTTAGACAATGCTGTTCACTATTGGTGTCTTACTATATACTTCATAATTAAAGGAGCACTTCATGCTTGATGGAACATGTGATTTCAAAAGTGAATAAAAAAACCAATGCATATCTCTTTGACAGTACTGCTCTCTAATGGTATCATTATGTATGCTTCATAATTACAGGAGCATATCCTGGCTGATGATATTCTCTAGGCATGATGCGTCATTAAATGACATAATATGGAATGTGATGAAGAGAAACTTTCTCGAAAAAAGTAATTAGCAAACAAGGCATTAAATTGTGGGTCAATCACCACAAAGAAAAGTCTGGTTTTTCACAAGAAGCTGTTAAGGTCGAGCTCATCATTCATTCCTCGCGGTGATAATGCCTAGAGTCTGTCGATCCAATAGGATTCTCTCTGTTGTCTGTTTTTCTTGAAGTAGGTAGTAGTGCTCTCAATGACTTCTAACACCTGAAATTTAACTTGCAAAATAGTGTGCTTTTTTTCCATTGAAGTGCTTTGCCACTGCTGAGTTGGTATTCTTATTCCGTATACACGATTTGTGTTCATTTATGCAAATTCGTAGCTTCCGGCCTGTTTCTCCCACGTATTGCACCTCACAAGGACAGCGTATGCAATAAACACAGTTCTCTGTTTTGCAGGTTGCGTGACATTTTATTGTAATTTTCTCTCCTGTGTAAAGATGCAAGACAATTCCTCCTTTTATTATGTTATTGCAATTGCTACAATTTAAACAAGGATAAGTACTGGTTCTCTTTGTTGAGTTGCTTTTTCTTGGTTTGTCTTCGCTTGTGTTCACAAGCCGGTCCCTCAAATAGATCTTTGGTAAGCGAATATTGGTGGATCGGTGAACAGGTCTTTTGTTCTCGTCTTTTGTGAGAATTTGCCAATGTTTGTTTATGCACCTCTTGATTTGCATGCTGTGTGTTGAAAATGTGGACACATATACCACTGATGGTGATGTTGACTTGTTCTTAGGACTGAGGGTACTTGCTCTTGTCTTTGTAGCTACTTTTTCTGTTACATACCCTGCCCATATGGACACAGTGGGAAGCTGCCCTGCGCATAAGAGGGATGGGCTGTAAGCCACGTACCTGGTTGAGGGCAGTCCCACCTTGACACTCGTTCTTCGAATTCCAGGGATGGCGTCGGACGGGTGCCTCTGTCTGGCGCGGCGGCCATCTTGTTGAGCTGCCTGCCACGTGTTGCTCGGCTCGCTGGGCCCAGCCTCCTCCAAGACTCTTGAGTGTGGATCACAAGGCCTACCCTGATCCTCGGGTCTAGGCCTGGTAGGTGTGACACCCTCCACCCGGGGGTCAGTGGAGCTGCGTTTAGGTGCCCCCTCGGACGTACTGCCAGTACTAGGACATAGCCCCTCAGCCATATTGCCAGTACGAGGGCGGAGCCCCTCAGATGACTATCCGGTACGAGAACCTTGCGGTCCCTCAACACTACCACCGGGAGGATCCCTCGGCCCGAAGCTGCAGCAGCCTCAGTGCACGTGCTGGTATAAGGATCTGGCCAGTCCTTGGGAAGGAGTCTCCTTGCGGGGTGCAATGGAGAATAGCGATCCTATCTTGGGCTTGGCTCAATGTTTCACAAAGGTCTTGAGATCCTCTGGAGGCCACTTCGGGAAGAGCTCCCTCCACCTGGCCAGTCTGTTCCTCAGCGCTTTCGAGGACAGCGAGCCACACGCTGTACAAGCTTGCCGTGGTCTGGGCCAAGGCAACGTAGGCAGAGGGCGTGGGGGTCTGAAGTTGGGAAGAGCCCATTGCAGGATGGACACCTGCGGAACCCTGTGTAAGTGGACAAGAGCGGGGGGGGAGCGTGACGCCCGAGGACTGAGTACCTGAATGATAAAAAGAACAAAAAGACAAAGAGAAGAAGTAACCGCGCGTGGAATTACATGGCTGAAGCCAAACCCAGGAGCGCTGGTGAATTCGGCCCGTTCTCATCGACGCAGAAAAAGGGGACTGAGGTGTGGCGCCAGAGGGTGGAGTCAGGGCAGCGCATGCTCCGTGGGCCACACCCCACGCGCCTCTAAATTTAAAGGAGAAGAAGGTTTTTTCTGGGGAAGAGTAGTCTCAATTGAAGATGCTCGTATGGTGGGCTGTTGAAACTATTAATCTCTAAACCATATTTGAAAATTGTCAGAGTGAATTACTTGAGCTCTAGGTGTGACGTTCACCTGCTTATTCCCCAGATCTTTCATGCAGATGGGAGCTGTATGATCCTCATTTGAATTGATCAGAACATTAATGTGGCCTAGCAGTATCACCTTAAAGATCTGGTAGTGCATGTTGTAAAGAGATCTAAAAATCACATAAAGAAGCTACTCCATTGGCCTTAATGCGACCATGAGCGTACCTGAACTGGAAAATTAATAGGTATTTTCTGGTTTTAAAAAAAAAAAGTAACCTGAAATTTACTTAAAGGGTACGCGTGCTTCACAGATCAAGATATTCCTTGCCCCCTTTTGACTCTAGGTTTCTACGTGACTGAGCAACCATGCAGAAAACATGCAGTTAGGACAGAATACCTAGTTTTCTTTACCAACAAATATACCAATCTTTTAGCAGATGAGCATTGTGTAACCATGACTAATGCCAAATATTGTTCTTTGTAACCTGCAAATGATATTTTTAGCAGTTTCTGGTAAGTCAATGTATTATGGGGATTTTTTTCATGTGTTGCCATTTGGGTTTGCTAGGTTTTAGGAAGGTCACTGTGGGTGGACATATTGGAGCAAACGTGAAACTAAGGTCTTACTAGAGGAGAAAAGAGTGAATGTAAAGAGAAGGCAGATGAGAAGCGCCCATTTTAGCAAACAATCTGATGTGCGTTAGGAAAGATTTCTTTTTTAGGCAACCATCTTTCCATGTACTATGGACCCCCACATTTGTTTTGCTATTCTTTTTCTACCTGTCCTGACTTTTTACAGACAACTTCCCTGCCTTTTTGCTCATTTTGTCATGGGAAAACTGGACTAGTCCTTCAGACCGTCAGTACTGCGAAACTATGTTTCCCTTTTGTCTTTTACTTTTTACCTTCTAATGGTAATTTGTTATCACTGCACACAGCATCTTTAACCCTTATGTGCCAGGCTATTATGCAAGTCTATGCAAAAAGGACAAGTATAGTCGTCCTTGGCACAAAGGGTTTGCAGTGCAATGGGGTTACTTTTGTATCACCCAAGACTTTTTTATGTGGTATTTTCGGTCATTTTTAAATGTGCCGGAAGACAAGCTGGTGGCAGCAGACACATTTTTACAATTCTTGCTATATTTTTTAGTATGCACATTTGCCTTGACCAGGTTTGGCTACTAACAGTGGCTATTGTCCAAAGATGGCCGTGCCACAAGATTTTTCACATTTTGTTGGTTGGCCTTCTTCCTGCCTTCCCGGGTCAGGAAATCCCTAATGTGGTCATGCATTTGGCCGTGAAAGCTCCTGCTTTCACTGGCTATTGCATGCCATTTGTGTGCGGGCCCAGAAAGTGGGTTGGGACTGACTGGTCCCAATCCACAAACTGGTTCCAGTAAGGACCAAGTTACATACCTATTGCTCCTGTTTCCACCATTGATATCTTGCATAGATTAACATGCTGTGAATGTTTCCCGTCGTTGGGTTGGTAATGCTCGGTAACAGAGCAGTTTAAACTTAAAATGAAACTTCAGTCACTTTAGTGCGCTAGTATAGTCAACCTTTGGGTCATACTGCACACAGCCAATAGAAACCTCTCTCTGTCGGCCATCTTCAGATTTTGGCAAGCGCACAAGAGTGGTAGCATGAGCCAAAGAAGAGCCAGAGGGGTAGGCGGGAGGGTCGCGTGTGAATCTATGAAAGATACCAAAGCTGGAGAACAGGAGCTACAGTTAAGTAACTGATTCCTTCTCCGGCATTGAATCCTTCATAGTTTCCCATGCTATGAACAGATTACAAAGCAGTATTAAAACATTACATGGGGGCGGAGGCAAGCTCCATGCAGAAAACCTACCACTGGAGACCAACTAATCTCACGCAAACAGGTTCTGAAGAACTGACTGGCCAACACTGGACTCTGCAGCAGAATCCCTGTCGACACAGTAGTACCCGGTGAACCTGTGCAATGATCTCCAGGTGGCTGCCCGGCAAATGTTCAGCAGCGAAATCCCAGAGAGGAAAGCAGTAGTAGCCACCACTGCCCTGGTGGAGTGAGCTTGGGGACTGCCAGGAAGCAGCCAGCCAGCCTGTTAATGCAGAAGGAAATGCAAGCCGCAATCCACCCTGACACAGAAGGTTTAAACAGAACCTTCCCTGGTCCAGATGTCACAAACAGTTGCTGTCTGATGGAAGGACTTTGTACGAGCGACATTGTATTTAAGAGCATGTACCACGTCCAAGGAATGTAATGACTGTGGCCGGTGAAGCAGACATGCCAAAGAACGCTGGCAAGATGACCGGTTCATTAAGCTGGAAGGGACTTTCGGCATAAACATAAGGTTAGTCCGTATGACTTTAGACTTGTGAAATGTCAAATAAGGCGCTTTGCAAGAAAAAGCTTGGATCTCACCCATTCTCCTGGCCGATATGATGACTATAAAAAAAGTCGGTCTTCCAAGAGAGCTGTTGGAGGGATGCTTTGTGCAGAGGCTCAAAGGATGGTTTCATCAGCCTTGATTGGACAACTTTCAAATCCCATGCTGGTGATGGACGCTGGTGGAAAAGACCTCAACAACCCACCGAAACATTCAGCCATTGAGACCAGAGGCAAGGTACAACATCTGGAAATCACAGCAAAACGCACCTTGATGGAAGAGTATGCCAAACCCTATTGCGCCAGGGACAGTAAATAAGGCAAAATATACTGCAGTCGGATGTTGGCTTCTGCACCACACCCGAAAACGCGTCCACTTTTGTAACATGTGTTAGGGGAGTTTTCCTAAAGTCCACTTGAGGGAAGACTTTACAAAACGATCCCAATGGTATACAGGTCCCCAACTCTTTATATCAGTCTGTACTACTCATGGAAGGAACCTTGGTAGAATGGCAGAGCAGTTAGGCTTATCATAAGAGGAAGATGTGAGCTGTAGGTAAGTACACTGAACCCAGTAAGTTCAGTAGTCCAAAGAAACACACCAATAAATGTATATTAAATTACAGATGTATTATGAACACAAGGAATATCTTAAATACTTATATCACTTAACCAACACACATAGAATTACATATAACTACTTTTCAAAGTTGGTAGTTGCTCGCGGTACAATTGTTACAGTTTGACACTAATGACAGTTCTACCGTATTATCGGCATGACCGAGCACAAACAAAGATATACAGTAATTGTATTTAGTTAGCGAAACCACATAAAATAAAGTCTTTTAGGAAGGAAAAAGGTTGGTAAGTCAAACAGCATCTAGTCGGAACCCTAATTCTATGCAAAAGTTAGTTTGGAGAGGACTCAAAGTCTTGCGAAGCTGCAGAACAGCAAAAGTTCCAGTGGAGACTTTAAGTCTCCAATTAATTAACACACGTTGGAGACCCTGTTAAAGGACTCACAAAAGGGACAAAAGCCGACAGCTTGGGTCAGAGGTAAGAGTGGACACCCTGGACACCTCTTTGTGCACTCCAACACTTGGTGTAACTTCTTGGTTTAAGGTAAGCAATATCATTTCACCCCAGAGTACCTTAGATTAGAAGAAATATTCATGGCTGGATTCTCCCCTGTGCAGCAGCGATGGACTCCGTCTCTGGATTCCTTGGTCTGTTGACAAAAGGCAGGACTCTGATCGGGGTATCTGAGCAGCAGTCTCGAGAGAGGACCTCTGGCATGGAGTTCCTCAGCTTCTCTGGTCAATTTGGGGTATTGGCGCCTTTTCTGCAGCACCAACAAAGGACACGATTCACCCTGGTGAATCTTCTTCAATTCCCGGAGTCCTGCACTCTGGTGAGGGGACTTGGATAAGTCAGATTGTGTCCCTGGAGGTTCACCTGGAGCTCAGCAAAGACTTGGATGGATTCAGCATCAGCAAGACATTGCACTACAAATGTGTGGGAGGTCTTCTGGTATTCGAGGTCTGCAACTCTGGAAAGGCATAGCACCGCGGGAGATGGCTCAGATTGTAGTTTGTCTCAGGGCTGGTTGGTCCAACCATCCAAGGGAAGGAGTCGTCCACTTTGGAGCTCCTCAGACACACAGAAAACAGGGTCAGGACAGCAGTGGTCGCTTCACAGTGTTGAAAAGGGTATGTAGGCGTCTCTGGTCGTCATCTTCTTTGGTTATTTCAGTTTCCTTCAGTTCAAGTGGTCGACTTGCCTTTCACCTCAGGAACATCACCTTTTATTCAGTTTCAGCACACTCCTCTGCAATTTCTCTCAGCAGTTTACAGAAAGGGGCAGGTGGCTGTCAGATCGGGACAGCCAGAACCCCAGTGGGCACTGGTTCCTTTCAGGCACTCAGGCAGACAAAGAGCAGGGAAGAGAAAAACTCCTCCCCCAATTCCTGCCCAGCCAGAAACATTGGAGCCTAGGCGGGGAAACCCAAGGATTCCAGCCAAAGGCAAAACACACACACAGATCTCCCTCTCCCAGAATGGTAGAAGGGCTAACGAAGAACAACTACAATAGAAATGACGAAAAAAGAAAAGAGCCACCATGTAAGCACATAGGTGACCCTATTGTGCAGAACCTGGACTGTGAATAAAGTACACAGTCAATATTGGCACAATAGTTGGTCGAACACGTCCACTGCCACCAGACATAACTAGGGGGTTGTCTATGTGACTAAACAGTTACAGGAGCAGAGACAAGGGGGATACTAGGTATCCCCTTAACACTCCACATAAGGTGGCGTGTGCTAATCTCTTAGAGTATAAGGTTTTAGGAGTGATACAAAGTATCCCTCTATCCTTAAGAACAGTAGTAAGTAAGGATAAGAAAGAATCTCAAAGGAGAATCCAAAGGGATACCAGCAACACTGCCCATAAGGAGCTGTGTGCTGAAAAAGTTAAACAGAGATGCCTTAAAATGAGTTCTGGAGGAAAGTAGACTCCATAGTAAAAAAGGTAAAAACACAGAACAGAGTTCCAAAAAACAGATCATATGAGAATAAATGAGTAGAAAAAGGCTCCACTCATTCAGGATGTAAAGAAAAAGGTCCAGAAGTCCGGCAAGAAGTACTGGGGGTCTCACTAGCAGAGGGGATGAAGCATAGCAATGATACATCTTCCTAACATGCCAAAGTGGTTGGGGCCCTGCCCTACCACAAGCCAAAACCTCCTGGCAGTCTTGTGATAGGGAGAAGGATCCAAACTCTAAAACCACAGGAGCCACACCATCCGATTCAGTGAGGCCGGGTCGTGGTGAAGCACTGCACCCGGGTTCCTGGATAGCAGTGTCTGGTAAGGTGTCAACCTGAGTGGAGCTGCTGACGAGAGGGCGAGGAGGTCCGAGTACCAGAACTGTCTCGGCCACGCAGGGTCCACTAATATCAGTTTGCACCAATTAAGTCTGAAAGTGTTGATAACTTGAGTCACCAACGGGATTAGAGGGAATGCGTACAGGAACTTTCCTTCCCACAGAAAGGCAAAGGCTTCCTCCAGGCTCATTGGATGCGGAAACCTGCTGGGGAAGCATTTGCACAGTTTGTTGTCATAGGTTGCAAAAATGGCCATCTGACATGCCCCAATTCTGGAACAACTGGCGAAGTTGATCATTGTGTAGTTTCCACTCATGGCAAGAGCGCAACTCCCTGCTGAGAGAGTCTGCTGGGATATTGTGGATACTCAGCAGGTAGAGGGGAAGCAGAAACATGTGGAGCTGCAATGTCCAATACCAAAGGGTCTGTGCCTCATTGGACAGCTGTGGGGATCTTGTCCCTCCCTGCTTGAAGAAGTAGAATATTGACAGTGTTGTTGGTAAATATCCGTACCACCTTTCAGGTCAGCTAAGGGGGGAAAAGACTAAAGGGCTCAAATAAATCGGCCTCAGTTCCAGTAGTTTGATGTGCAGTAGCTTTTTGTCTTGAGACCATAGACCCCTTGAGTGTAGATATTGACATTTGGTTCCCCATCCTTATAGCGAAACGTCTATCGTGACGATGGCCCGATGAGCTGGAAAGGAGCACCGTTTACAAGGTGGGCTTTGACTGACCATCAGCGAAAGCCGTGTCTGAACTGCTGTGTCAGAGTGATGCGATCTTCCCAGGATCCTGACACTTGTACCCAGCGAGCATCTAGGAAATCCTGAAGAGGCCACGTGCGCAGCCTGCAACGAGTGATTTGAGGAATGCATGACGACATCATCAGAGCCATGTTGAGATTGTGCAACTTTGCGAGGAGGGTGGACACCAGATCGTCCAATGGTGTCGCAGTGCAGGACAACAGGTCGAGCTTTACTCCCAGGTAAAGAGCTTGTCTTGCTGGTATCAAGCACAACTTTGGGAAACTGATAGAAAATTGGAGAAATTGCAGACATTGGATGGTGAATGATGTGATTCTTGCTGTCACGGCACAAGACCAGGCCCTCAATAGCCAGTTGTCCAAGTATGAGTAGACGTGGATGCCCATATGACGTAGGTGAGCCACCACTGGAGTGTGGCATTTAGTTAAGACCCGTGGGGCCGAGCGAAGGCCAAAGGGCAATGACTTGAATTGGTACTGCACCCCAGCCACTATGAACCGCAGGTAGCGGTGATCTAAAACAGCAAATATGGATGTGGAAGTACGTCTCCTCTAGGTCGAGGGACGCCAGAAGGTCGTCCTGCTGTAGTTGAGACAGGACCTGTCGTAATGTCACCATATGAAATGTTTGCACTTCGAGTAATTTGTTCAGTACCCTCAGATGTAAGATGGGCCTCCAACCCCCTGATTTCCTGTGCAATGCCTTTTTCCCTACCAGGAAATAACATGAGTAGACTCCTGACGATAGTTCTGTCTTCAGCACTTCCTCTACCGCCCCCTTGGCGAGCAACGCTTGCCCCGCTTGTAGCAGCAGATGGCAGAGCTTTAACGGCTTGCTTAAAGGGGGAATGTCTGGCAGCATGATTACGAACTCCAGCAAGTGGCCCTGCTGGAGAAGGGAGAGCACCTATTCGTCATATGTGCTTGTCTTCCTCCCACTGGGGTGCTCAAGTGGGAGGGTTTGATCCTTGCTGTGTCAGGGGTGCTTGCTCGCCTGGCCCCTGGATTGGGAGGAACCCTGGTGCTGCCGAGTGCCTTGATAGGATTGAGACTTTCCTCTGTACTGATCGGCTGAGGAGTATGTTGGCGTCTTGTAAGAGGAGGAGGATTGGTAAGACGGATTGCCCCATGAAGTCTGGCCAAAACTGTTAATTCATGTGTGAAAGGACTGCTGCCACTGCTGCAGCATGCCCAGGCAACGAGAGGTATCAGTGTCCATCTTGATGGAGAGTAGAGTTTTGTCGACCCTTTTATCAAAAAGATCTGTGCCGTTGAAAGGCACGTCGACTAACTTTGCTTGTACACCCGGTCTAAAATGAGTCACCTTGAGCCAACCTTAGTGGGGAATCACCACTCCATTGCCCAGTTGACGGAACCCTGTGTCGGCAATGTCGACTGACACCGAGATTACATGATCTAACGCCAACTCACCCACGTGGAATATGCCCTTTGCCTACTGCTTTTTATCGTCTAGCAAATTCAAGGACAGGGCCCAGTTAGATCGCGATGCTATCTTGCAAGGATGGCCATTGCATTTTCTGACTTGATGGTGGTGGCTCAGGTTGTTATAACTTTTTTACCAAAGGCATCCAGGTGTTTGCCCTCTGTCTGGAGGGACGGAGCAGGATGAGGAAGGATGAGCATATCTTTTCCTGGCAGCAGCGTAGATCACTGAATCAAGCGTCAGTTGTGTGTGGAGACAGACAGGAGCATTGTCAGGGGCTCTGCATATCATATCAAAGCAGTCCTTTTTTGCTGGCTCTGAAGAGGGGTGCATCATGGTAACATGGCCGTCTCCCCAGATAAATTCCAGGAGTGGGAAGAACATCATGAACTTCCTCTGATGTTCCCTCTGCTTGTACAGAAGGCTCTTTTTATGCTGCTCCACCGGTGCATTTTGGATGCTCTTCCATTTTGGATGCTCTTCCAATGAGCCTGTGGAACAAGCTCACTTCGTCTGGGGGAAGAGTCTCTAGCAGGGACTTCATCCAGTTTGCCACGCGTGGGAACAAATTCATCTCTAACACGTTTCAATGGAAGCCACATCATCTGGTCGATTTGGAACGGTGTCAGTGTGATGACGAGGGTATGGGGCTGGTGAAGCATTCGGCAGTCTTTGTTGCAGTGTGGATACCATTGTAGTGAGAAGGTCTATGGAGCTATCCTTTGCAGGGGTTGGCACCAATGACGGGAACACAGGCAAACTTATAGGGCTTTATTTCCTATGATGTAGGCTGTGGCGGTGCTGCTGGTGCCCTGGCAGGCCTTGGCCTCCTTTTTGTTGAGACACGTCTTTCTTGACAGTGGTCTGTTGGGCTCCAGAAGAGGAGAACTGGGGGCGACAATACCATCCTCAGCCCCATCATCATAGGAAGACAGTATTGGCTCCACCACTATCGCTAGTCATACTGGAAACCCAATACCTGCAGAGGGTATAATGGGCGTGGAAGCGTTGCCAGCGCAGACACTGTAGAGGTCGTGGTCAATGACGAGGTAGTACCAGCCGCTGATGGTGCGATGGTTGTGACCACTTTCTTTGTCGCCGCCTGTTTCGTAGTCGACATCGGGGACAACATTTTCGACAACAATGTTGGTATGGCACCTGCCGTCGACAGGGTCATCAATGTTGTTGTTGACAGTGTCGTAGTTGGCTTGATTCCCGTGGCTGTCGTCGATATAGTCGTCGACAGAGTAGTTGTCTTCGGCATCAATGAAGTAGAGGACAATTTGGTCTTTGACGGCGTTGTCGTCGACAATCTAACAGTGGACGATGAAGACCGTAACCGCTTTCGGCAACTATGCCGTCTTCGTAGACTTAGACAATCTGGGTTCCAGTGATCGGGAGGAAGGGGCTGACATCCCCTTGTCCTTTGAAACAGCTGAGGCACTGACTTTAGGTGAAGATGATCTTTCTGCCATCTTGTGAGACAGTCTGTTTCTGGACGCATCTGTACGCCTTTTTCCTGCTGCTGGGAGGCTCCTCATGTGACCTAGACCTCTTACTAGAGGTAGCTTGCTGGGTCGTCCTACCCTGCCAAAGTGAGGCATGACTCCGTACTGAAGCAGTCAGAGGCCCCAATGGCTTTGTCGAGCCATGCGACCAGTCATCCGTGTCGGTCACAGAGTGTCTTATTATGAAAAGACTGACAAATGTTGCATTCTTTGATGACATGATGCAAATGCAAGCAGTATAAGCAGTCATTGTGCAAGTCTTCAATATAAACGTTTTTCAGGCCGCAGTGAGCACAGGCCTTGATGAGGCTCTTTCTCTTCGTCTCAGCCATGAGATAGGTTCAAATGGCACATGGCTTGATCGTACAGCAATCGTTGGCGGATGTGAGTCGTCGCACTTAGTTACCGTTGTTGAGGACGTTGACGAGTCATCAAAAGATGGGTTTTTTTTCAAAACTATTTGTAATACGAACGTGCGGTAAAAAATCTGAAAATGGCCAACAGAATGAGCTAAGGGAGACATTCCTATTGGTTGTGGGCAGTATGACCCCAAAAGTGACTATACTAGAGCACAAAAGTGACAGAAGTTTGTTTAATCGTAAACTGCTCTATGTTACGGAGGATTCACAGCCTAACAATGGGGAATATTCACAGCATGTGAATCTATGAAAGATCCAAATGCTGGAGAAGTCTAGTGTGCATGCACACTAGACTTACTAGCACCACTGCTGCCTGAGAATGGTGCTGATCCTTTCTATTGGAGGGCTGATCACTCATTTGAATTTAGGATAAGAAGAGGAGTCCTGGAGCCATTCCCACAGATCAGAAATGTACCCAGGTATCCTGTGTAGCTGTGCAGCTGACTGAAGACCCGAGGATGACCTCGGAAGAGGTCCATAGAAGGCAGATAGCTAGTTTATACAAATACTGGTTACTGAAGGTCACAAAAAGGTCAGGAGGGAGTTTTGTGATAGTTAAATGTATGAGTTCAGACACACATCTAAAAGGTTGTAGGTTCACAACAGAAAAAGAACAAATTAACCTTAAAAATCATATTTGAGCCATATCAGGCTTACAAAGAAGAGTTCCAAACTGTTTTTACACCACAGTTGAGTGAGTGAGGGTTAGTAATATAAGTATATGGTGTGAATTCAAATACTACTTTAAGAATGGTAGTATGTTATTGTTGTCGACACATTTATGTTGGTGTTGCTAGTTCGGGAAGGAGTCAGCCTTCACTGGGATAAAAATGTTTACAGTTGAAGGGTCCGAACTTTCATCAGGACGTAGTTCAGGGTGGTGAACGCCTAAAGGAACAGGTGACACATGAGAGTGTCAGAAATAAGGGGACCTCACAGAGAGATTTTCTGTGTAGAAAACTGAGTGCTATGAGCCTACCTTTGTAGTATCAGCAGTGGAACATGAAATTGTATTGATGCCTGCAAAGGTTTCTCTTGGGGGTCCGTAGCAAAAGTCTACAGAGAAAAGGGGTAACAGTAGGTTACCTGGATATAATGTTCATTCATAAGAAACATAATAATTAACAGTGTGGAAGCATACCTTTAAGTGTAGGTTTTAGTCCAGCGTTGAAAGAGGTGGACAAAATGGCCTTCTGGGGCTGCATAAATCCTTGCACCAACCTTGAGGTAAAGGAGGAGAGCGGGTGAAGGGTGACCAGGTGAGGAATGACAAAGAGACAAAGAGAGGAAGGGGGAAGAAGCCTGCTATAGAAAAGAAGGAGACTCACAGGATGGGTGAGAGGGCAGGTGAAACTGAGGTAGTTGAAGAAAGAGGACATTGAGGACGAGGGTCTTAGAGGGGGAGACAGAGAACAAGAGGCAGAGAGGCAGTAACAGAGGGAAAAAAAATAGGGCCAACGAAGAGAGAGACAGGTGAGGTGAAGAGAAGATGCCATAGAAGAAAGATAGAGAAATAGGTGCAAGCAGCGGGAGAGGGAATAGGCAGCGGAATAGACCATTTTCCTTTCATCCACCACCAGCCTGAATGCCATCTGCAAAACGAAAAGGTGATGGCTGGAGTGTTTTGAATCAATCATAACCATGGGCACAGCTCTAGGCAACCTTCCAGACCATCGTTTTTCAGCCTGCCAAGCCACTACAGAAGGGGAAAAAACCAACAGAAATCATGATCATATCCAAAGACCAAGAGAAGGAAACCGCCATCCCGTGGCCAACAGAAATGGGAACCGAACCATAATCTGGGAGTCCTGATAGACAACACCCAAACATTAGAACTGCAAATAAAAGCAACAGTCAAGAATTGCTTCTTCCTCCTCCACACGGCAAGAATATAAATATATAAAAAATACTAACTTTCTTCTCCTTCACACACAAAACACTCACTATCGTCGCCCTCATCATGTCAAGAATCGACTATGCAAACAGCCTCTACCTCGGAATACCAGGCCCTGCCTTGGCCTCCTCCTCCTCCTGCGTCTCCTTCGTGCGGCCGGTAGCAGTTGGTGTTCGTCTTCTTCTTGGAGTTGGAGTAGTTGCAGTGCTATCAGGTCCCCCAGGGCCAACATCGCGAGTCCTGCCGGTAGCATTTCGGTGTGGTTGTGGGAGGAGACTGGCTGGAGCGTTCACGAATTAGGTGCCGTGGGGTCACCCTATTTCTGACACTCTCTTTCATGTGTCATCTGTTCCTTTAAGCGTTCTCCACCCTGAACTACGTCCTGATGAAAGTTCGGACCCTTCAATTGCGAACATTTTATCCCAGTGAAGGCAGACTCCTTCCCGAACTAGATACACCAACATAAATATGTGTCAGCAACAATAACATACTACCAGTCTTAAAGTAGTATTTGAATTCACACTATATACTTATGTTACTAACCCTCACTCACTCAAAAAACAGTTTGGAACTCTTCTTTGTAAGCCCGATAGGGCTCAAATGTGATTTTTAAGGTTCATTTGTTCTTTTTCTGTTGTGAACCTACAACCTTTTAGATGTGTGTCTGAACTCATGAATACATTTAATTATCACAAAACTCCCTCGTGAGCTTTTTGTGACCTTCAGTAGCCAGTATTTGTATAAACTAGCTATCTGCCTTCTATAGGCCTACTTCCTTTACACGGTTGACAAGGGGTAGCTGTTGACTCTTTTGTTCCCTCCCATGTTAAATCGCCTTTTTGAGTCAAGCCCCCCTCCAACAAAAAAGGCTTTCCTTGCCCCCATTTTTTTCTTTACTCTGAAGAGGCCCGGCAACCTTTCCTGCAACTGTCCCGGTGAAGCCTTGCGGGACTACCTGATCTCATAAGGCCCTTGGTGCTTCGTCCCTTTAACTGGTGGGGCCAACCAGTCTCGACATCTTCTCGAGCTCCTGCAGTCCTGAGACTTCAGAATTGTCCCTGAATTAGGCTACCGCGCCAGAAGCGTTGTCGTTCCGAGTTGTCACCTGGAACTTCGGTGGTCGCAAGATCATGCTACAAGTCTCCTTGCTGCAATGTTTCAGCTTCCCAAAATCAAGGGATGCTGTCCTGGAATGTCTTCTTTGACCATGACTGGAGAGGTCAGTGTGCAGTGACTGTCACCAGAACCAGCTTTTTTTTACGAAAGCTGCCATCTGGCGCAGTGTGCTGAAGAGGCCTTCATTGGTGCCTGCTGCATTTCTTCATCCGAAAGGGTTGCACTCCATGCCTTGCACCCGCACCTCCTGGGCTTCCATCTACTGTATCCAAAGGCGTGAAAACCTACCTCCAGTCATGGGTTGCCAGCACTTGCAATACTTCCAGCCGCCCCCGTCTCCCCTATAATAAACCTTAAAATAAACGTTGGTTTATTCCATTCTACCGCTTGTGTTTGTTTTACTTCCTTTATTGGCACACTTGGTACGTTACATTAACACAACAGCATGATGAAACCTATAGACTGACAGACAGGAATGGAGCACCGAACATTACACATTGGAGGAGTACATAATCCGACCAAGAAGGGACATTTATAACCATCAGTGATGTGGCCACCACTTCAGCATAAAGTTTGGGGTGCGATAAATCAAGAGTCGATGGGAGCCTCTGAAGCCGCAGATGTACATATAAGGAATGCTTCAAATGGGTCCCAAATGTCTCTGGGCGGCACCTAACGGGTTGCATACCCGCCCATTGTTCTTCCATGTCATTGTCCCACACTACATCTCCTCAGCCATTGGCCAGCCGATGAGGTTATCCCACTCATCCATCGCAACAGTATACAATGCTTGGCTAGGACAAGGCAAAGATTTACAAATGTACTCATGGTGCCCAAAGTGGGCTAAAAAAACATGAAACAAGGCATCGGTGAAGAGTCTACAAATCTGCCCATCATCTGTGACAATAGCTGACACACATCTCTCCAGAATGGTAAGTAATGGACAGTCCCACATCAGACACAGATATTTAGCATTAGCAGTCTTGCATCTGGACATTCATCCGCTCCCCTCCCCGGAGAATAATCACAGCCTATTTGGCGTATACTGATAGCTGTGCAGCACCTTCAATTACAAAAGCTGGAATCTCGAGTTGTATGATACCTTATGCGTCTGTGCAGACATATCTTCCCAGAGGTCATCAGTAATGTCTAGTTGCAGGTCCCTTGCCCATTTAGAGCGAGCATAGGATTGCGATGCTATCAAGCAATTGTGGATCATGCGATAGAGTACACCCAGCAACGGCGGTCACTCACACGTAAAATGTATCCCAAAATTGTGCAACTCATTGGGAAACCCTCCCATTGTTTCTTACATGCCCTTGCAAACCAGAGTGCTGCAACCATAGTGAGGTCTTGCGCTGTACCGTTAGTGGGATGTCGCTAGAGGAGATTAAATTCCCCTCCAAGTACATATCCTCCAGCGTGTGAAACTCATGTTGCGGCCAGATTTCTGGGGAGCCAGCATCTGCGAGGGGAAAGGAAGGCACACAATTCCAGAGGGAAAGAGATCCTTATGGTACGGGATCGTCACGCCAATCTCCTTCCATAGTTTATGCCAGGCCATTGCTGTAATGCTCGCTGCGTCGAACTCACAGTTGTCGACTACTCGGGCATGGAAGAATAATGACTTAAGGTCCCCGTCACAAGCAGCATAAGCCTCTAGCTTAACGTGCAGGGCGGACGGGCCCTCAGGGAATCAGAAGGCAGCACATTTGAGTAGTGGCACAGTCACAGAGGTAAAAGTTGGGGGCCGTGAAACTTCCCTTCTTGTAGGGTTGTGATAATATGGCCTACTTGAGACGCACCGCCCCGGAATGACATACAAATGTACATATTTCTACCTCTAGGTCCTGGAAGAATGCACGGCCAGGCCATAATGGGACATTAATGAAGAGATAAAGGAGTTTGGGGAGCACAGTCATCTTAATGAGTGCTATCTTGCCAGCAATAGCAATGGGAAGCCGGGCCCAGCACTTAAATTTAGTTGCTAGCTGTGTCATGTACAACGTGTAGATGTTTTGGTCATTAGGGGCTCCTACTCCAGAGAGAATGGACATTTCTCAATGGTCTCTAACATATACCAGCGCTGATATAGAACTACTAATAAAGAATTCCTCCTCCTATAGAGTAGCGGGTCCAAATGGTCTTAGTAATTGGACACTAAAAATCAACTCATCGTTATGGGCCCATGTACTTAAACTATTATTTGACAAAATAATTATGTCAAAAGAACTCCAAGAATCATGGAAAAACTCAATTATGATCCCGAGGTGATAAACTATTAGCTGTGAATTATCAATCAATCTCGCTATTGGATGCCAACAGCAACATTTTTGTCAGATTAATCCTAAGGGAGTTGGAGGAACGGGCTAAATCTAATGGAATAATACCAAAAGAAGCAAACTGGTTTTGGAAAGGGACTATCCACCTCTCTCAATGGTCTGGTACTCAGTTGTTTAAATGGGGATTTGGGAATCAAAGGTGGTATGCCTCTCTTCGGGGCTTGGATTGACCTCTCCCAAGCCTTTGACACTGTTAATAGGGGTATCTTGTGGAAGAAATTGTATGCATGGGGGGTCCCCCCCCAATCTACACTCTATCCTGATTGAATTGCATCAAAATACCACGATGCGAGTCAGACTTTCCAGAGCGGGCCAAATATCGGGACCTATATGGGTGGAAAGAGGGGTTTGTCAGGGTTGCCTGATAGCGCTGCTTCTGTTTATCCTTTTTATGGATGACCTTGGCCAAAATTTAAGGGAGAGTGGTCTTGTATCCCCGCGCATCAGCTCAACTAAAATCAGCTGGTTGGTTTATGCTGATGACGTGGTGGTACTGGATCACTCTCAGGTGGGACTCCAGAGGTTGCTGTCGGTATTGGAAACCTATGCCCGAAGCAATGATCTCAGAATGAATCCAAATAAATCCAGGGTCCTAATTTTTTAAGCATCCGAGCAAAAGAACCAAGAATTATTCTTGGGAACTGGATCACTGACCTATAGAGGTTGTCTCTGAGATTACCTATTTGGGATCAATAATTAAGTCATACCCAACCAAAATCCATCTATTGGAAACTATTAGTTTAAAAACCATTAAGTTGGGGGCTCAGATGAAAAGGATAAGAACTAAGTTCTGTAAAGTCTCAATACTACCTTTGGTGAAATTCTATCTAGGTAAGGTGGTCCCTGTCATTCTGTTCGGTATGGACAGTAATCTTCTCTCGATGGATGTGAATTGGGATACTATAGAGTCAAAGCTTTGGAAAAAAACACTATCACTTCCAAATTGTGTTCCTATTGTGTCCCTTAGGTATGAATTGGGCCTCTCCTCTCTAAGATCGTGGTTGGAATGGAAATGGATCTCCCTATATAGGTCGCTATTGGATCCTCCAAAGGGATCACTATATGAGGACCTGTCCCTCCTATTGCAGTGCAATACTAACATATTCCTTGAAAAATTAAAGCTCAGATGTCTAGAGCTTCTGAATAATGCAGATTGTACACCAGATCTTCTGATACAAAATCCAACAAAACTAAAAGAGTGGATGAAAAATTGGGATTGGTTAGAAACAGAAGAAAAAATGAGGAGGGCAAAGTTGTCGCAATCATTTTCAATTATGGGTAAAAAAAAAGGGCGATTTTGCCCCCCTACTTGACCAAATACCCGGATCCGAGATCAAGGATCTTTTATTTGAGATTCAGACTCAACATACTCCCCACTTTGGAAATTCAACCAGAGACTCAGTCTTATCTGATAACTAGTGTGATAAATGTGACGATATTGAACATCAAACGATAAAACAGCTTTTATCTAGGTGTTTGGGTACAAGGGATTTGAGAGTTGTTAGACTGAAAATATTTGTTCATGATGTTGGATGGTTGGACACGGAGGAATTTTGGCTTAGACTATCATCTGGTAATGAAATATTTCTAACCTCAGAAGTGGTCAGAATTTTATGTGCTTAATTTCTATTGTGCAAATTGTTTTAAATTATTTGTATTTGTCTCAAAATGTGTAAAAAGTCACAAAATATTGGCTAAAGCACAATAAATTCAAAAAAATTCAAAAAAGATGTTTTGGTATAGCCTGACCCTGTTAGGCAACCACAACACCCAGGTAGCAAAAAAGTGAAGCAGGACCAGGTGAAACCCTGCAGATCGCAGGACACCAAATTGGCATCTGTAAGGGAAAAGAGCTTGGACTTTCTGCAATTTACAAAGAGGCCTGATACCGCCCCAAAATCTCGAATATCCGTCATTGTGGGTGCCAGGTGTGTGTGGGCATCTGTAGTTTTGCGTATCAAATCTGTATGTGGTTCAATGACAATAGCGAATATTTGGGGTGACAAAGGGCAGCCCTGGTGCATTCCGCTGGCAAAAGTAAACTAAGGGGACAGTATTCAAGTTGTGTTGACCCTAGCCGTCAGTGCCATGTAGAGGAGCCGCAGATATGACAGAAACCCTGAACTAACCCACATTTCACCAATACTGCATACATGAATTGCGAGGAGACGGAATCAAATGCTTTTTGAATATCCAATTCAGCTGCCACTGCCTGAGCTCTGGGATCAGTCTGTACTAATATATTGAAGAGGTGCTGTAGGATCAATGTGGGAGGCCTCCCAGGAATAAACCCCCAGTTGGTTGGGGTGGATAATATGAGGCATAAACAGCAGGAGTAGGTTAGCCAAGATCTTTGCAAATATTTTGACATCATTATTAATTAGGGGAAAGTGGTCTATAGGATCCACGCAGTTCTGGGAGTATATTTGGCTTCAGGAGGACTGTGATAATAGCCTTGCGCATGGTGTCCGGGAGGACCCGTGCCACGAGTGCCTTCCGCCACAGCTTTAACAGGTGAGAGGCAAGGGCTGTCTTGTCGAAGTCAGATGTAAGCCCATAAGTACCGGGTGCCTACCGTGTAAATCATTAATCGCCCAGGTAATGACCGCAAGGGAGATCGAGATAGGCCCTGGCATCCTGGGACAGTTGACTGATCGGGAGGTTCTCAAGGAATCTGTCAATCTTGTCTAAGGTACAAGTGCCTTTGTCAGAATAAAGATCAGCATAAAATCTAGTAAACACCCCGTTGACATTGGTCTGTGTGTACAGTATTTATTGCCTGTTTCAGAGATGCATCCGCTGCCCCATTCCTGCCGCGTCATGAAAGCCAGCAATCCGCCAGATCGCTCCCCCTCTCCATATCGCTGGGAAGCCTACAGGGCGCCCAGGTATTTGAGTTCCTGGTCGGCATGCGCTCTAAAGGTGTCCACAGCCTCCTTAATCTGTATAAGCATGGCCGTAAGTGGGACCGCAGCATGCCCCCGTTCCAGCTCACCCAGCTGCACCTCGCAGTTCGCCATGTCTCGCCGGATGGTTTTGAGGACACTAAACTCAGTAGACAAGGTGAATCCACGCACAAACCGTACAGGTTTCCAACAGCATTCTAGAAGAGGGGACTAAGCCTATGTTAGTGTCAAAATATAATTTCACATGCTCGTCCATTGTGGCAGTGAATGCTAAGTTGTGCAGCACCTGCGACTTAAATAGTCAGCTATTGCGAGGCCTAGGTAATGACTGCAATACTAAGGCGATACAAATGGGAGAATGGTCAGAGTAGTGTGAGAAACCAGAAGGTGTCTCACCCACTAGTCCCCAGGGATCTGTCATCCAGGTGGCCAGGACATGGCCATTGCTTTTGGATCCAGTTCCTGGGAGTGGACAAGTGGGGGAGGATCACCTGGGTAAGAGGTCTCCGGGGAGTGAGATGCCGGATGGTGAAACGCAGTATCCCCTACCCTGTAACACCTTTACCCCATCCTACCAGGTAGAATATTTCGGAACTCTACCCCCCCCTTTTTACAACATGCACACATTCACACGGACAGCCCGCTATGAGAGAAAACAGACCAACACCCGAGCAGTATACCTGATGTGTTCCAATACAATGGGCAGGCGAGATCAGGCAATTACTGGCCATCACACACACACCTGACTTCCATTAAGCTACCCCACACGGATAAAAGGTTGGAGCATGAGAGCACACTCTGAGCGAGGCAAAGCACACAATGAAACAGCAGCTTCAAGATGGCAGCCGAACAAGAGAAGAAAGGTGGCAAAACAGAAGGGGATCGCAAAGAGGGAAGTTCCCTTGACCTTTTCGACAAGGAACCGTTACTTTCCAGAAACCTTGAGAATAGAAAGCGTAAGACCAGGCTAAAGAATCCTGCATTGTGTGCGGAAGATACCCAGGGCCCTCCCGCGTCAATAATCAAGGCATGGAGAAGCAGCAGGCTCTGAGGGACCGACCTGGGCTCCAAAAACAAAGCAGCGTCAGTTAAATCAACACAACCGGTGAGTTGGGGAGCCCCATACAAGACCAGTCTGTGTTGAAGCCAAGGTTGCAAGCAGCAACGTTGTATGGCGAGCGCTGGAACGAACATTGTTAAAACGCATGTGATAAGAGACGCAAGTAAAGTCGAACTGCTGATGAGTGACTGAACATTAAAAGCAAAATCCAGCGCACATTCGAAAGTCTTCAATTTTGATGAAGTAGAGAAAGTTTGGAAAAGTAGACAAATTTGATCCGACCCCCGGCAGAGGTAGGCCAATTGAAAGTTTTGTGTTAAAGTGGGTCTGAGCCCGGCAGAGGGAAAACATTAAAGTTGTATATGTGAAATCCTAAGAAGAAAGGAACTTTAATGTTTGTAGTGTTGCATCAGGACCTCTGAAATGAGAGACTTTGAATGGGAAAGAGACTTTGGCACAGTTGGCCCCGATGTTGAGGTTTTGAACTGCATCCTCTTGCTAGAGAAGCCAGAGAATGTTCTAAGCTCGAGTGTGCTGCCTTGTCCCGTGCTGAAAAAGTGGGGAAGGGGAGCCAACGGCTTGAATATCCTGACATAACATTTCTTAAAGACTTTCCTTTTGCATAACATTGTTTCCCACACTATTTGTATTTAGAAGTAACAATTGGCAATAGGTTTATTATAGGCCCTTTTATTTTGACAGAATCTACTAGGACTGTATTATTATTATTTGATGGTCGCAGCTTGCTGCCATCTCTAGATTTAGAATTAGATCGGCGTTTTTCAAACCCAAATGAAATAAACACCTTTGAACTGTGATCACTCGTGTCTTACTGTTTCATACCATGCCTTCCTTAATGTAACTCAACTGCCCTGTGTAACATGTTGGATATTAGCCAAAAATCTATGCAAGAGAAGGAGTCATGAACGGATGAATAAAACAAATAGGCACGGTCCCTAGCATGTAACGCCCTCCAAGCATCCACCAGTCCCAAGGTTGCCATGCCCCCCTTAATGACACAAGCAGCTTGTGAGAGTGGTCTGTGGGTGGACAGGTTCAGTTGCAGGTCTATAATTGAATTGAAATGGCCCCCCGCACAGGACTGGGATCATTGGATATATGTGAACTCCGTAGACATTAAACAAAAGCCGTTTGTGGCCCGCTAGAGCACCATAAATCAGAATATACCTGCCCTGGGGAATCGATAACCTCCTTCCTATTCTGAAATGGGAGAGTTGTGTGCATGAGAATCATCGCACCCCTGAACTGTGTTAAGTATGTGGTGTAGAAACAATTTCTGCCCCAGTTCCTAGCGAAACCCTTGCACCTGCTGTCAGAGCATGTGCTTCCTGCAAATACAGTATTTTGACATGGAGTCTCTCCACATGAAGGAGTATTTTACGTCTTTTGATTCGATTACCCATCACCCTCACATTCCAGCTGAGGCATGTTACTTCACCTATGCTGTAAAAGGATGCATCTTGCTACCGCCCTCTGTGTTCAGGCATCGCCACCCTCCCACCACTGGGCCGCCTACGGTGCCCACCATCCTCCTGCCAAGTGCCAGAAGGAGTGGCAGGTGCATTTTTATAAACGCCAAAACCCCCCTCCTCCCGCATCCCCCTCAAAACTTGGGTGATGATGCCCATGAAAAAAACATACCAACCATCAATGCAGCACTGCATGGGGAGACCGTTGCACACTTAAACACGAGCCAGTCAACAGGCTGAAACACATGAAAAGAACAAGTACCATTCGTACCTGCCTATACAGGACCTTCACCTCAGCCTTCACTGCGGTAACAGTCATCCACTGTGCCCACTCTTGTCTGCGCCTCCGTTAAACGCTGATCAGTTTTCTCCAGGCATGCCTTCATGAACCGGACAGTGGTGATAATGTCGCCCAGCTTGCTGTTCACCACTGAAAATCCTTCTTGCATGCACGCCATCATGCGTTGCATTTCAGTGAGTTCCGTAGGTGCAATTATTGGATCCATAGCCCTAGCTGCCTTTGGTAACTTCAGTAGTCTTCGTAGCGGATTTGGCATACAAATTCATGGAACGCTGCTTTTCGCACCTCCTTCAGTCATCCTCGCTATATGGATAGGGCTGAGTTGTAAATTGATAAGTCGCCAATGCAGGCCGGGACCGGACTGAACGCATTGCAGCAGTGCTCCCAGACTTCAACAGGGCAGACAGAGCAGAAGCTGCCACAATCGGAGGGGCAGCAGATTCGCATGCAGTAACTGGAGGCCGAGTGTATCTTGCACTGGAACAGTCAGAGATCTGGGGTTCTCGTTGTGTAAGGCGGTCAGTAACACCCAGGTACAAATCACCCCAAGGCCCCTAGAGGCAGGTTGCAGAAGATGGAATCAGAGGAGGGCAGCTAATGTATATGTATGCCAGTTCAAAGGGGCCCTGGAGGACACAGTTCATAGACTAATTGGGGGTGCAGATAAGATCAGTTCCTCCAGTATACCAGAGACCATGAAAACGGGGTGCAGGGTGTCACAGGTGCTCAATCCATATATGCTCTGGGCCCCAACAGTGCTAGGGGAACAGGGTGCTCTAACCGAATCCCTAGCCAGTGCAAACGTCTCTGGAGGTCAAAGCGTTGCAATAAATGGAGCCGGCCTCATTATGGCAGGCTGACCGCCTCGTCAGCAGCTCTCTCCCCGATGGCCCCCACCCCCGCTGGCAAGTGCCACTGAAGGCGAGGGGGCGGGCGCGAGGAGTAGTGGGGACCCAGGCTCCACAGCACCAGCAACGGTCGGGGCAGTCTCCACAGAGAGGTCTGCTAGATATAAGAGGCTCCAGCCCCAAAGCGCTCGCCGCACGAACGATCCAGAGTGGAGGTGTCAGGGACGTCACTCCCCGCCGCTAGGTGTTAGGCAAGAATTGATGTAGTAACATCAATGATGTACACCAGCCTTCTCCTCTTACTATTAGGTAACCCACCTATTGGTATAGGTCTGTACTACACAAGTTGGTAGTGTGACTGAGCCTTCAGACTTATCTCAAGAGGGGTAAATGTGAGCTGTAGAGTTGGAGCAATGAAATCCACCAATACAAGTATCAAAGTAACACTTATACTCAAGGTTTTCTAATAAAATCATTTTTTATTTAATGGTCAGTTTTAAGTAAGCATTATTTAAAAAGGGCAATATATGTAGCAATCAAATACACTTCAAAATACTTTTTCAGAATGGACACAAAGCAAGTACATACACTTTAGAGATACTTCATACACTGCCTACACCCTGAGGTGACTTCACTAACTAGGACAGTAATGGCATTTACATATCACTTGTACACTTTTTAAATTCTGAGGTTGGTAGAAAGGAAAGGTTAAAAGGAAGCAAAAAGGTTAAACAGGCTCTCCGAGGATGTGAGCACTTTATATCTTCAAATGAAGTCTAGATAAAATCCTTTCCCAGCAATATTAGTTCAAAACTGATGCATCACCTATGAGGGACAGTAAGAATCAAAGTCCAAGGAATAGAAGAGTCTGCAGGGAGCCAGGACAGCGAAAAACAATTGGAGCAAAGTCTATGGAGCTGAGGCACTTCTTAGATAGTAAATGTCTTGCACAAAGTTAGAGAGTTTGTTGAAGAAAAATTACTGTAGGGTCACAAGCTGTTACACTTGGGAAAGTTAGAGCTGAGATCAACTCTAGAAAAGCAGTTACTGCAAGTCTCGACTGAGAAAAGAAATCTACAGACAATGAGGTAAGCACCCCAAAGTCAGCACAGTACCTTTGGTTAGAAGAAGAGGGTCCAGCCTGGTTGCAGTGATGCAGATCCTGTGTTCCAGGACCTCAGTCGTGAGGACAAGAGAGAGGACATCTGGGAACTCGTGCGGCAGCAATTCGATGGGCAACGGCAGCTACAGGCTCTTTTCGGATCAGCAGCACTTTGTGGTTTTCAGCGCTCGGTAAATAGCACCACCGTGGATCTTGGACACTGTTTGGGCTTCCTTCACTCCTTGAGTCCTGCACTCTGGTGGGGTGACTGTAGCTTGGGTCGTCCTGCTTCTGGAGGGTCCTCTGGAGCGTTTGGCGGGCTTACAGACGTTGGACGCGACTAAGGATTTCTCGACCCCTGGCACTCAGATATTGCAGCAGAAAGAAGTACAGCGAGTTGGGGAAGGTCTTCCAGCAAAGTTAGTCTCGGGGTTAGTTGGTCCAACTAACCCAAGAGACGAAGTCGTCCTTTCCGGAGCTTCTCTTGTCGAGTAGAAAAAGGAGTTTCAGCACACCAGCAGGGCTTCACTGGGCAGTTCAACGGTCCAGAAATATGCAGCAAGCTTCATTGTCGGTTTCTTCGTCGGGTTGTTCTTCCCAGTGGTCGACTGTCTTCAGTCCAAGAAGCCTTGCCTTTTAAGCAGTTTTCTCATATTCATGCACAGCCTAGCTGTCACTCACACAGCAGGGTGGCAGCCAATAAGGATTGGGTGCATTCAAGTTTCCTTGGAGACTAAGGATAGGGGAGTTTCAGGCACCTCCCTCACTTCCTGTCCTGCCAGACACACTAGAGTCAGAGGTGGGTTTCAGTACTGAAGCTCGCCAAACTCAAAATGAACAAAGGGGTCAAACCTGGTTTGGCGTGCTGAGTAAAACCCAAGAAAGACCTCACAAACAAGAAATTGCGAAAAAAGAAGACCAGGGCCATTTTAACAAAATGGTCACCCATGGGTGCTAAGGATTCAGACTGCGGTAGAAAAGCACAATGGTAGAAAAATTAAACCACTTCCACCAGCCATTGAAAGTAATGAGGGTAACATACAAAAGAGGACGACCTAAAGGGGGGGCTGTTCACTTCGATTCGCCACCGTGGACAGGAACTAAAATCCGGTGGTCTACTTCGATGCTATTGGCGTTAATGGTAAAATGTGATCTTATTTCAACACCCAGTTTCCTAATAGTAAATATATACAATCCGCCTAATGGATTGTATAATAAAGAAACATACTTACCATCACGAGTATCTTAGAGGAATATAACTCCTTGCTGCCCATCATATTAGTAGCTGACTTGAATGCTCAAATTTATATACAAAACATTGAATCCACAGGACTATTGGGATCTGGCCCTATGGAACGAACCTCTAATAGTCATGGAAAACCTTGGACAAAACTGTTCCTGAAATATGGCCTAAATATGCTTAATGGAACTACTAGTGGAGATCCACATTGTGGGGTGACTAGAGTAAGTGGACAATATGTCCACAATTGATTATGTATTAGTCAATGAAAACGCTAACGTGATAGCATTGGACTTTGCCATTGGCTGTAGGGAAGAGAGTGATCATCTCCCATTATTTATATTATTACCCACCCATGGGACCCCTGGTGAATACCAATTGAATGACCAGATATGATATGATATGGCATTTGTAACGCGCCTATACACAAGTGTTTCAAGGCGCGACGAGGCAGGGGGGGAACAAAGGGAGACAGACAAGGATCCTACTAGGCCAGGTGTCATTCAGATCGCGCAAGGTAACCGGATTGTGTGGAATCCAGGTAAACTGGGTAAAGCCAAAGTAATTGCAGATGTGGAATTGGAGAAATGTATCGAGTATGACAAAAACTTCTACCATGAGCTCAATAGAAATGCTAAAGGTCCCTTGAAGAAATGGTAATAGCAATAAAACCAGTTACGGTTAAAAAAAAAATAAATAATTTTAAAAAAAAGTTTTATCAAAGCGTTCATGAGAGATGGAATCTTAACCATGATAAGAATAAGACCTATAATATTGCTATACGCAGAGCAAACAAATTACTTAGAACCTTTATTGGTGAAATAATATGTGGGGAAAAGTTAGATGCACCCACTAATTCGATCAGAAAAGAAAAAGTATCGCACGTGGCCGCGTTTCCATCACCCTATGAAAGTAAATGAAAAGTGGTGAATGATAGCCCAGTGTGCACAAAACAATAATAATTAAGGGATTTGGAGTGTAATTAATGACACCAGACTTAGAACTCTTCCATTAAACAGTGTACCCGTAATTGAATGGATCAAACATATTGCAAACACATTGGGAAAACTTACCTCGACCGAGGGTAAGCTAGAGTGTAAGTTTAATGCCTGGAAAGGGAATTCTACCAGTAACGAGTTGTCAATATTGATAAAGAACTTGCGGAATTCTAGGGCGGTGGGACCTGATGGCACTTGTAATGCATTGATTAAATTGTCTCCTACCAGATGGGCTGAAGCACTAGACATTCTGTTTAAATGGATTGGTACACATGGGGTTATACCCGCTAGTTGGCATGAGAGTATAATCCTCCCAGTTTACAAAAAGGGCTCATGGAAGCTACCTGGCAATTACAGAATGTTAGCTATGTTAGATGTTCCAGTAAAGATTTTTGCTAAAACTCTACTAAAGGAATTAAATCAATGGATAGATGATTCCAATATACATGGAAAATACAAAAGTTGACTGTGGATGCCGCATTTATAGACTTTACAGTGGCATTTGATACCATAACACGAGACCGGTTGTGGATGAAACTCGTTAGCCATGATTAAACTGCTGTATAGTGATACCTCAGTAAGAATAAGGTTAGATATTGAAGGTAAATTATCAGTGTCCATGAAAACCTACAGAGGAGTCAAGCAAGGCTGCATACTTGCAGCGACGTTATTTAATCTATACCTAGCTGACTACATGAGAAATGTGCATCATATGCTAATGAATGATTTCAAAATAGGTACCTTAAGATTGAGTTGGCTAGGTTATGCAGATCTTGTTCTGCTAGACTATACACCTAAAAGGTTTGCAATATAAATTATCTGAATTAGAAAGTTTCGCAAAATTGAATGGTTTTAGCATCAATATAAGCAAAACTAAGATTTTATTTTTCCTCAATACAACTAGGGCGGTTAGGCGTAAGTCCTATGAATTGACCATTATGGAACAAAATATAGAGGTAGTAGCATGTTATAAATATTTGGGAGTTATTTGTGATCAAATAATGAACTGGAAACACCACTGGGAAGAGACAAAAACCAAATGTCTAAAACTTGTTTATGCACTTAGTCACTTTATTGTTAAGCAAGGCAGATTTTCTGTTCATTCTATAATACTGCCTTATTCTTCTAAGGTGGCATCTTGTCTTTTATATGCTGCTGTAGTATGGGGAACAGCCTATACTAAAGAAACACATTGTTTTGAAACAAAACTTTTAAAGATTTTACTTAGGATGCCTAAAACATTATCAAGAGAGTATATATTATTGGAATGTAATTTTATGAGTGCTACTGATCTTATTGTATATAAAAAAGCAATGTTATATGTGAAATTGTGCAATTTGACTATTAAGACATTTATTAAAGAGTTAATGGATGGGTTTTTCAAAAAAGATTATATGATTGTAAATGGCACCCTCGCACAGTTAAGTAAGGTATATCACCGATGGGCCAAAGATAATGCTGAGGCTTGGCTACACCTTCCTTATGTAGGAACAAAACGGTTATTAAAATTTGAAATGTATAGTTTCGCTGTAGAGCTTGACAATATAAATTTGACCACCAAAGCTAATAGTGGTCTCTTTTTAGAGTATAGGGAACCTAACTCGACTAAGCCTGGGTACCAATTCGCTTTCCCAAACTGTACAACAGTACGACACTATCTGCTGTTTAAGTTTAATCTTCAGCCTACACTGGAAGTATTAGGTGGGAAATTGGGCAATATTAAAGAAGAAAGATACTGCAGAATATGTGGAATTTTAAATATATAGAAACTGCTCAACACTTGCTGTGTAATTGTGAAAGCCTTCATGTAATGAGAACAAAATATGTGAAAACATATAACAATGGCTTTGAGGTCGCAAATATGCACAAATTATGGAAAATGTTACTGCAAGGGAATGATTTAAATGCTATATATGATATGATGACATTTTATGAAATGATTTTAACGGTAGTAATGGAATTGTCTAAGGGCATTTTGTTTTTAAAAAGTTTCTCATGATGAATATTTGTTTTATTGTTGATAATCTGGTGATGAAATGTTTTTGAGCAATGATCCAACTCAGGGAATCATGTTATTATGTATATTATTGTCCATATGTAAAGCCTAACTGGCTGTATACATATTAATAAATAAATAAGTGAGTTTAGGGGCAGGTAAGAACCACTCTAACTCACCCCCCGTACTTCGATTCTTCACAGGACTTGTCAGGTCAATTGAAGAAGGTCTGCGGTTGGTTTTCCTGCTGTCAGCTTCAGTCTTTGATTTGCAGGGGTTGCAGGTTCGAGCAGATCTCCGGTCGGTTTCTTTAGCTGGTGCAAGGACTCTCGGATTAAGAATGCAGAAACACACTATGCAGGACCCCTCTTAGCATTGGACTAGACTCAGGTAAGCTGTTTCGGACAGTGGTCACTGCAGCACGGCGACGCAAAGGGTCTCAGACTTTCCTAGCTATCTTGGGTCCCTTTGACACTGAGTTAAGTCTTGTAGGACAAGCTGAGGATCACCCAAGTTCCAGGCCTCAACGCGGAACGGCAGCAAGGTAACCCAAACTCGGAGCTGGTCAGCCACAGGACGGTCCCGGGACACTTCAGACAGATGATCTTCTCAGGGTACCGAGCAGACATCAGGAATGGATGTTCCCTCCCCTCGACAGGTCAAAGCTCCCTCGCAGGTCTGCTGAAGATCAATAGCAAGAGAGGGCTCCTCCAGGACAGCAGCAGAAGTTGGTTGCCAGGCCTCCTTAATACATGTCTCTGGTCTCTTCGTCTCACAGCTGGAAAGGAGTCCTGGCTCCTTCAGGTTACTGCAGGATCTCTGAAGAGTGGGCACAGGGGTCCTCTTCTTATCCCAAGAGCCAGGTAAGACCCGAAACTCCCACTCGCCAATAGCAAAACTAGCCCGACACACACCCCAGCAGCGGTCCAATCAGGACCACTGGCGGGAACACTCATGCATAGCACTCATACACAATTAAACCAGTTTGTGGATTGGGACCAGCCCACATCATGCCAGCAAAAACACACATCCCTCCAGTAGCCCGCCAAAAACCTCTGCTTTCCCAGACACTGGAAGTCCATATAAAGATTTTCCTGGCCTCACAGGCCAGGAAGAAGGCTAAAAAACAAGATGTCCAAAGGACAAGCGAAAAACCTTGTGGCATGGCCATGTTTGGTCATTAGCCACAGTTAGTAGCCAAATGCGGTAAACGCAGCAACGCTAAAACGAAAAGCACCAAAAAATGGTGACAAGTCACTGCTGCCACCAGCATGTCCATTTAGCACACCTAGAATAACCAAAAATCTATTTGACTGTTAGTCTAGGGCAAAAACAAAAGTGTACCCCATTGTACTGCATTGTAAGATGCATTTTACAATAAAAGTTACCACAAGTGATGACAATGCATTACTTACTGTAAAAACATTTCTGATGGTTGTATCTGCTTTGATTCACATGCTGTGCATAGTCCGACATCCAGTGGTCACTGCGGAGTATTGCATTTTGTTTTTCGTAGTCGAAAGGGGGACGTCGACAAGGCGTGTCTGAAACACTACCCCTATAGTGACGTGCAGTATACCCACAATCCCTCGCGCGTCGAGGTCCCTCTGCTTGTATTTTCTGCCCTGAGGGAGCCTATCAGACGTGAGCGAGTACAGAAAAGAGAGAAAGGTAAGGATGTCTATGTTCCTTCCATCCGAGCGGGGAGGAAGGGTGGGCGCATGTGAATCTAAGAAGATACAACCACCAGAAATGCTTTTACGGTAAGTAATGCATGGTCTTCTGATGTTTGTTAATCTGCTTAGAATCACATGCTGTGCATAGACTAGCGAGCAGTACCCGGAGTTGGAGGTGGGTTGTGAGAAGGAACAGTAGAAAATAGAGGTCTTAACACAACTTGCCCCACCTGGGAATCAGATCTAGAGTGGGCATCTAGACAGTAGTGTTTGGTAAACTTGTGTACAGAACTCCAGGTTGCCGCTTTGCAAACGGACTCCAGAGGGACATTTGCAATGAATGCTATGGAAGCCCTAGTGCCTCGAGTAGAATGTGCTCTTGGCTTGAAGGGTAGTTCTCTCTTAGCAAGAGAGAAACAGAGTGATGCATTGGACAATCCACCTAGAAATAGTGGATTTTGAAACTGCATCTCCTTCTCTTCCTGCTGCCACCGAGACAAAGAACTGATTAGTCTTTCTCAGAGGTCTAGTTCTTTCCATGTAAAACATGACAGCCCTGCGTACATCCAGTGTAAGCAGGCTCTTTTCTCCCAAACTTGAAGGGTTTTGAAAGAACATTGGTAGTTCTATTGATTGGTTGACATGGAGTTTAGAAATGAATTTTGGTGCAAACCTAGGATGTGTGCGTAGCACCACCTTATCCTTGTGAACTGTTACAAAGGGGTCTAGTATAGAGAGCGCTTGTAGTTCACTCACTCTCCTAATGGAGGTGATGGCTATTAAGAAAGCAGTTTTAAGAGTGAGGTTCTTAAGGGATGCTTTGTGCATGTGTTCAAAGAGTGAGCCCATAAGCCTGGTAAGTACCACATTTAGGTCCCATCCGGGAGCTGGGTTAGCTATAGGAGGGTGTATTCTCTTTACCCCCTCCATGAAGGCCTTAATAGCTGGGACTTTCCACCATCACACTGTGTTGAGAAGTGGTGTATGCGGAAAGTGCAGCTAGATGAATTTTAATGGAATTAAAGACCAGACCTGAGTCTAATTGAGTCAGGTAAAGAACAATCTGTGTGGGAGAGCAGTCAACTGGGTTGATGTCCTTATCACTACACCAGATGACAAATCTTTTCCATTTGCTGGAATAGCAGTAAAGAGTTTTAGGTTTTCTAGCCTCCTTAAGAATGTCCATGCATCTTTGAGGGAGTTGTAAATGTCCAAATTCTATGACCTCAGGAGCCAGGCTGCTAAGTTCAGGGTCTGTGGGCATGGGTGTAGTGTTCTGCCCTTGTCCTGTGACAGCATGCTGTACGGGCAGGGAAGTTCCACTGGAGGAGATAGAGACATTTCCATCAAGTGAGCAAACCATGGCTGCCGGGGCCAGATAGGGGCCACTAGTATCATGGTAACTGGTTCCTGGTGCATCTTCTGCACTATCTTGTTGAGAAGGGGAGTCGGGGGGGGGGGGGGAGCGTAAACAAATTTCCCTGACCATGGTATCGATAGACCGTTCCCCTTGGATTGGTTCTGGGGTTACCTGAAGGCGTAATCTTGGCATTGGGAGTTCTCCAGAGTTGCAAACAGATCTATTTCTGGGAATCCCCATTGTGTGAAGAAGACGATGTCTTCTTGTAACCGCCATTCGTACTCTGCGGGCAGAGGGAAGTCTCTGCTGAGTTTGTCTGCCAGCAGATTGAGTTCCCCTGGTACATGTTGTGACAATAGGAACATGTTGTGTTTGAGAGCCCACTTCCAGATGTTCTGGGACAGCTTGGACAGTCCTGGAGAGTGAGTGCCCCCTTGCTTGTTTAAATAGTACATGGCTGTGGTGTTGTCCGTGAGGACCATCACTGTCTTCCCTTGCAGGTGTGCCTGGAAACCCTTCAGTGCATTGAAGACCGCTAGCAGTTCCAGCAAGTTTATGTGTTTGGATGGTACGCTCGGAGTCCAAACTCTGTGTGCAGTCTGATGGGATAGGTGAGCCCCGCATCCTGTGAGGGATGCGTCTGTGGGTAGAGTGGCCTCCACTGCAGGGGTGGCGAATGGTTTCCCTATTAGAAGGTTTTCCTTCGACCACCACCGTGGCGAGAGAACCAAGGCCTGCGAGACCACCACTAGATCGTCCCATTGTCCGTTGGCCTGACTCCACTGGCTGTTCAGCCACTCTTGCATTGGGCGCATGCGCAGTCACGCGCGAGGTACCAAATATATACATGACGCCATCATTCCTAGCAAACGCATTGCTTTGCGCACCATCACTTCTCGACCGGCCACATATTGAGGGATCTGAAACAGCATATTTTGGACCCTCTCGTTGGAGGGGAAGACGAGGCCGTCCTTTGTTCGAATTAGAGCCTCTAGGAATTGTTTGTTCTGGCTGGGGTCTAGGCTGGACTTCTTCTCGTTGATGGAGAAGCCCAGTTGGAACAAAAGGTCTACAGTCTTTTGGGTATTTGAGAAGCATGTTTCGTAAGAATCCCCTGTTATGAGTCAATCGTCGAGGTAAGGGTTTACCAGGATGGACAACCTGCGCAGGTGGGCCGCTGCCTCTGCCAGTACTTTCGTGAATACCCTTGGCGCTGACGCAATGCCGATGGGTAGCACTCTGTTAGGGAGAATTCTCTGTTTAGGCTGAATTTCCTAACCTAGTGAGTCCCCCAGCAGCTTTGCTGGATTTTTTGGGGTTTATTTTTTTCTCCTGCCAAGAGTGAGACTCTTTTACCCTCACGCTTGGGCATGATTTGAGGGTGTTGATGTGTTTAATGGGCTATGGGGTCTTTTACTCCATAGGGCTTCATGTGTTTTTGTGATTTGTGTTACACAGCACCCTCAGTGCAGTAACACAGGGGTGTCATAGTGACCCCCCAAGATAGACTCCATACCCTGGGACTGACTACTGTCTCCCAGGGCATGTAAAGTAACCATTGACTTTACTAGTCTCAAATTCTGAACAGAACCAGTACAAACCATCATATTGTGGACGTACTGGCCGGGGCAATTCGATTGCCCCGGGGTCTGTTAGTCGAGGGGGCACGTCTCCGTCCCCCCTGATCGAGTTTTGGCTGGTGGCAGTGGATACTACTTTCTATATTCGACCGCAAATATATCTCTATGGGATTTCCCATTGTTCGTGGCTACCAACTTTAATTATTTAATTCCTATAGCCTCGAACATACCGCAGGTTTATTTATTTAATATTAATTCTCCGGCTGGTATTCTTTGCCAGAACGCAGTTCAAAACTGGCGTTTGTGTTCGCTTCTGTGACTCCAACCCAAGGTGAGCCCTTTGTTCCACTTTTTTGGCAGGCTTCTCCACAGAAGCCCTCCAAAGTGGTGCCACTCAGTCTGGGGTACTTAGGAGGGGTGGAGGGGGATTTAGGCACCCTGGACTGAGTTGCCTAGGCAACTCGAGTCGCACTCCGTCCTGATTGGCCCAAGTGGTGAGCCGGCCTAGGCTGAGTGAATGGGGGTTTTCTGCATAAAAGCAGGGCTTTGGGGACTGGAACTTTAGAAGTCGCCACAGGACCTAAGAATCCGACGAGGGAGAAGCTGAGCCGACCTGCTACGACGACACCACCGGTGGAGCCCTGCTGAACCGTCTCACCACTTTTCCCAACGACAGAGGAGATCTCCAGCGAGAGAGTCTTCTTCCTTCGACTGGAGGGGATAACCAGTCTGCTTCCTTTTTCGCTTCCTGGAGCATCTGGTGGCCGCCTTGCCTGTGCCAAGCACCCCGGCAACCGGGATACCACGGTTTACCACTACCGCGAATCAAAGGGTAGTACCTTTAACCGGAAAACTCCGCGGCTGGTTTCTTCCCCGGCAGTGCAACGACCTTCATCTTTCCTCCACGTTGAGATCTTCTCTTCCTCTGGACGACGACGCGACTTGCACCCGCTGCCAGGAACAACTGCCCCGCTGGAGGATCTTTTCCACATAAGGTACCGTGTTCCGCCTGGCTTCCCTTGCAACTGACTGTACGGGGTAGAGTTAGCCCCCGCCTTTCGACCCTGGGTTAGCCTGCAACACCCTGGCTAAACTTTTCTGAGCCTAACTAAAACCTTTCTGAACTCCCTGCAAGACTTTTTAAGCCTGTTGTCATTGTGTGATCTTGGGTGCATTTGTGCCCTGCTCTCTCCAAGAGTGGGCCCGGCCTATGGACTTTGGCTCACAAGTAACTTTTGTCTTTCCTGCCTTGCTTAAGAGTTCCTAAGTATTAGTGTGGTGTATTTTCCTACATTCTGCCTTTTTCCCTCCCTTTTTAGTTAACTTATTGGAGTGCCATCTATAGTTAAGCACTCACCTCTGTCTGGAAATAAGTGGTGTTAACTAAGACTTGTCTGATAAGGAATAAGGGATGTATATATAATAATAGTAACTGTGTTTAGAGTTATTTACAATAATAGTGCTGGAGTGTTTCAATAAGTGTGTTTTTAAATAAATAATTATATACCTTGATACCAAAGCTCTGGTCAGCGTTTGCTTGTGCTATTGTGTCCGAGTGCCTATTGTGTATACTTTACATACTGCCTAACTCTTCTTGAGGGAAGTCTGACTGCTCAGCCACAGCTAACAGGTACATCTGCGTGGTACCGACAGCTACCAAGTGGGTTTACTGCCAACACCTGTAGTCCTAAACCTTTTGCAGTGGTCCCCAAGGGAACTGCACAGGTTTCTGCCTAACACTGGTGTACAGCGGTGGGATTTGTATTGAGTATACATTTTAGAGTGCTTTAGGATACCTTAGTGCAACTAACCACAAAGCTTAGCACTGAAAAAGTAATCTTTCTAACATGTCAACTATGGAAAATTATAGGCAAGAGTCCCTTGCTACAAAAACTGCTGATTGTTTAAGAGTTCTCTGTAAGCATAAGAATCAAGAAAATGGAATTGATAGAAAGGTTGTTAGCTAACCAAAGTCTGGATGATGGTTCAGAGGAACCTACCATGCCAGAAACTGCAGATAAAAGTATAGAGATTGATGTTGATCAAAATGTTGATAATCTGAAGAGTCAGAAGAGGAGGGTGAGGCTGCTGTGACTGTCCCCCCTAGGCCTCTGCCTGCTCTGCCAGCTGTACCTACTGGACCTTTGCCAGGTCCCACACTTAGTCATCAATATCTTGAGCTAGAGAAAATGAAACTTGAATTAGAATTCAAGAGACTGAATACTCAGGCTGAAAAAAGACACCAGGAACTGAATCAAGAACCCAGGCTAAGGGAAATGGAGCTCAAGCATGATCTAGAAATGAAGAAATTATCTGTAGACAATGCTTCACTCTCTGACTCCTCTAGAAGTTCCAGTCCTAAAAGACCCCGGATGCCTAAGGAATTGATTGGTATGTATGAGCCTAAGTTGGATGTGTAGGATTGGTTGTCTCGGTTTGAATATAATCATGGGCTCCAGAACATCACAGGAAATGACTTACTCACCTGGTTGTTCTCTAGGCTTCCCCCTGTTGCAAATGGTGTGGTAATGGAAATGGAGGAGGAGGATAAGAAGGATTATGAATGTGTGAAACTAGCTTTGATAGCTAGATTTGGGAAGACCCCTTCCCAGTATATTAAGAGGTTTAGGAGTCTCAAAAAGCATGATGGTAACCCCCTTGGGCTACCTGGGTGAGTGAAGGGTTGGAAAACGTAGAGGGATGGATTAAGGGTTACAAAGTGAACACTAATGAAGGTATGAGAAATTTGTTTATGTTGGAGTCAATTTATGATGCCTGCTCTCCTGAGCTCAGACAGCACTTGGCTGATTCAAATGAATTAGATTCCAGAAAACTAGCTACGGCTGCTGACTTGTGGGTTGCCAACAGGGCCACTCACAAGGATTCTGGGGTAACTCAGAAACAGGATGAGGGGAAACAGCCTAAAAAGGACTCCAAAGAGAATTCTAATACTGCAAATTCCAAAGAGGGCCCCAAACAAAACCATAAGGGTAAGCCACAAGGGAAACCGAATCAGGCTAGTGTACCTTCTGGTCCCAGACCTTTCACATGGTCAGTAAGGCCACTGACCATGTGAAAGGAGATCCCAGATGTAAGGGTAAACCTCCATGGATCCAGCTTGCCTCCTTAGCCTTCGCTCAAGAAGAGGAAGTCCCAATGGCAAGTGGAAACTTTCTACTACTGGCTGATGAACCCATGGGAGTCTCAGCCAGTGTTTCTTTAGTCTCTCTGGGGTTGTGGGAACAACAGAATTTAGATGTATATAATTCTATCCCAGATAATACTAAATAGTATTATAAGGACAGTGTCCAGGTGAATGGTCAGGAGACTCCTGCCATTAGGGACACTGGGGCCAGCATAACTGTGGTGGATGAATAATTTTTCAAGGCAGAGGATGTTGCTAAGGCACCCAAATACCTCACCAAGTTAGCTGGAGGGCCTGTGCAGATGTGTCCTCAGTTACCAGTTCTCATCCAGTGCAATGATATGACTGTAAAGATACCTGTCAGTGTACAATGCGATGTGCCAGGAAGGGTTCTGTTGGGTAATGACCTGAAAGCTCTTGGAGTTGTGTCACATACCCCCAGACCTCCTAGTAAAAGGTTACAGGAGCTCACTAAACCTGCAAGAGAGAAAACCTTGAGAGGTTCTTCTCAGGAGATGATGAAAAAAGATATCACTCCTCCTCCAATGGAGCAAACTACTGCAGTCTCAACCAGATCAGGAGCCAAAGGGCAACCCAAGACTCCAAGGAAAAAGCCAGCAGCAAGTACTCCAGTGCTTCCAACAAGGACTTCCCCTAGGATGTCCGAATTTACACCAGTAACTCCCCCTCCAGCTGAGGCTGAGAGGGTGGTTGAACCCTGTGTGGTTGAACTAGACTGAAGAAGAGCTAGTAGGAGGCCAAGACCTTATTGGAGATTTAGATCCAGCTGACCATCCTGAGCTGCAGTCTTTACTGGCATAAGGTGGACCCCACAGGGCAGACTTCAGTAAGGGACAAAGAGAATGTCCAACTCTGGAAGGTCTTCGCCACCAGGCAACTTCTCAGGCAGATGGGCAAGAGCCTGGGAAGTATAGGTTGCATTGGGAAGATGGCCTCTTCTACAGTGAACCGACTGAGTCTGCACCTGGAGACTACAAGCGGCTTGTAGTACCTCAAGAAAACAGACAACAGTTCTTACAACTAGCACATTAGATACCTTTGGCTGGTCACTTGAGTTTCAAGAATACCAAGGAAACGCTCTCTCTCTACTTTTATTGGCCAAAGATGGGGGCTGAAGTAGATAAGTCTTGCAAGAGCTGCCATACCTGCCAGACTTCTGGTAAGGTTGGTTCCAAGAATGTGGCACCTTTAGTGCCTCTCCGTGTTGTGGGAGTCCCATTTGAGAGGGTAGGGATTGACATTGTTGGTCCCCTTGATCCCCCAACCTCCTCAGGCAACAGGTTTATCCTTGTTGTAGTAGACCATGCTACTAGATACCCTGAGGCAATTCCTATGAGGACTGTTACAGCTCAGGCTGTGGCTAAGGCCCTCCTTGGTATTTTTACCAGGGTTGGGTTTCCTAAGGAAGTAATCTCTGACAGGGGGTCGAATTTTATGTCCCACTACATGAAAGCCATGTGGAAAACCTGCGGAGTTACTTACAAGTTCTCAACAGCATACCACCCTCAGACAAATGGATTGGTAGGAAGGTTTAACAGAACCATGAAGAGCATGATAGGTGCTTTAGAGGAACCCCTTAAACGAAAGTGGGACCTTCTACTGCCATGCCTTCTCTTTGCTTATAGAGAAGTCCCTCAGGAGGGAGTAGGTTATTCTCCCTTTGAGCTTCTTTATGGCCATCCAGTCAGGGGTCCATTGGCCCTGATCAAGGAAGGGTTGAAGAGTGCTCCCTCCCCCAAGCCAGTCAGAGTGACTGACTATGTGACAGGTCTCCGACGGAGAATGTCACACATGATGGCAGAAGCAAGTGACAATTTGAAAGCTGGACAAGCTCTGGTCAAGCATTGGCATGATCAGAAGGCTAACATGGTTGAGTTCACTCAAGACCAGCTAGTTCTCGTTATGCTCCCAACAAGGCAGAGGGCCTTGCAAGACAAATGGATGGGACCCTTCAAGGTTGTGGGAAAACTTGGAGAGGTCAACTATCTGGTGGATCTGGGCAAACTCCCAGAGTCTTCCACACCAACCGCCTCAAAGCCTATGTCTCTAGACCTGAAGTAGGAGCCTTGCTTCTAGCTTCATCGGAAGAGGAGGAGGAGAGTGAAGCTCTACCTGACCTCCTTAGAGGCTTACCTTTGGACGAAAAGGTTGAAGGAGTTAATCTCTCTTCAGATCTGACACCTGAGCAACAAGAGGAGTGCAAATCTATGTTAAATCAGTTTGCTTCCCTGTTCTCCCTTTCACCAGGCTTGACCCCTTGGGGCCAGAATGATATTCTCACTGGTGACTGTCTGCCAGTCAAAAGCAGAGGGTACAGAATGTCAGAACATGTCAGTACCCACATCAAAGGTGAGGTCAAGAAGATGCTTGACCTCGGGGTAATAGAGCCCTCTACTAGTCCATGGTCTAGCCCAGTTGTGTTAGTACCAAAAGCAGGATCCAAAGAGTTGAGATTCTGTGTGGACTATAGAGCTCTTAATGCAGTCACTAAGACTGATGCCCACCCTTTGCCAATGACAGATGAGTTGGTGGATAGACTTGGCTCCGCCAAGTACCTCAGCACATTTGACCTTACGTCAGGCTATTGGCAAATAGCCCTGACAGACCATGCCAAGGAGAAAACTGCATTTTCTACCCGAGTTGGCTTATACCAATTCAAGGTTATGCCTTTTGGGCTGAAGAATGCACCTGCTACATTCCAAAGGATGGTAAACCAAGTTCTAGCTGCGATGGAGGACTTCTGCATGGCATACTTGGATGACATTGCAGTCTTCAGCCACTCCTGGGAGGAGCATGTGAACCACCTGGGGCATGTTTTGCCAGCTCTTGAACAGGCCCATCTGACCATCAAGGCAAGTAAATGCCAGATAGGACAGAGCAAAGTGGTCTACCTTGGGCATGAGGTAGGAGGTGGAGAAATAAGGCCTCTGCTCAGCAAGATTGAAGCTGTGCAGAATTGGACAACACCTACTACTCAAACCCAAGTGAGAGCCTTCCTAGGCCTCACTGGGTATTACAGGAATTTCATAGAGAACTATGGGACCATAGCTTCTCCACTGAATGTAATCTCCTCTACAAAATTCCCTAAGAAGGTCAAATGGAATGAGGAGTGCAATCAGGCCTTTGAAAGCCTGAAGAAGGCTCTTTGCCAAGCTCCAGTACTGAGAGCTCCCGACTACCTGCAAACCTTCATTGTACAAACTGATGCTTCCAATGTAGGAATAGGTGCAGTCCTTAGCCAACTGGATGGGAAAGGTAGGGAGCACCCCATTTGCTTAATCAGCCGTAAGCTGAAGGATCCTGAGACAAGGTGGGCAACTATCGAAAGAGAATGCTTTGCTATTGTGTGGGCACTGAAGAAGTTTAGGCCATACTTGTATAGTTCTACTTTTGTCATTCAGACTGACCACCAACCCTTGAGATGGTTAATGCAAATGAAGGGAGAAAATCCGAAACTATTGAGATGGTCAATCTGCCTGCAAGGGTTTGATTTCACCATTGAGCACAGGTCAGGGTGTCACCACCAAAATGCTGATGGTCTCTCTAGGATGTATGTCATCGACTAGAGCTATGAGATTCATCCAGGAGTGGATTAAATCCTCCTGTCCCTTAGTCTGGGGGGGGGGCGAGTGTTAGGGACAATTCTCCGTTTAGGCTGAATTTCCTAACCTAGTGAGTCCCCCAGCAGCTTTGCTGGATTTTTGGGGTTTATTTTTTTCTCCTGCCAAGAGTGAGACTCTTTTACCCTCACTCTTGGGCATGATTTGAGTGTGTTTCTTTGAATCTAGATGTGTTTAATGGGCTATGGGGTCTTTTACTCCATAGGGCTTCATGTGTTTTTTGTGATGTGTGTTACACAGCACCCTCAGTGCAGTGACACAGGGGTGTCATAGTGACCCCCCAGTATAGACTCCATACCCTGGGACTGACTACTGTCTCCCAGGGCATGTAAAGTCACCATTGACTTTACTAGTCTTAAATTCTGAACAGAACCAGTACAAACCATCATATTGTGGACGTACTGGCTGGGGCAATTCAATTGCCCCAGGGTCTGTTAGTTGAGGAGGCACGTCTCCGTCCCCCCGGATTGAGTTTTCGCTGGTGGCAGTGGATACTACTTTTTATATTCAACCGTGAATATTTTCCTATGGGATTTCCCATTGTTTTAGGCTACTATCTTTATTTAATTATTTGAGGTAGCCTCGAACATACCGCTGGTTCATTTAATTAATATTAATTCTCCGGTTGGTATTTTTTGCCAAAACTTGATTCTAAAATGGCGTTTGTGTTCTCTTCTGTGACTCCAACCCAAGTCGAGCCCTTTGTTCCACTTTTTGGCGGGCTTCTCCACAGAAGCCCTCCAAAGTGGTGCCACTCTGTCTGGGGTACTTAGGAGGGGTGGAGGGGGATTTAGGCACCCTGGACTGAGTTGCCTAGGCAACTCAAGTCGCACTCCGTCCTGATGGGCCCAAGTGGTGAGCCGGCCGGCTCACTACTTAGCATGTTTGAGTGACAGCTAGGCTGAGTGAATGGGGGTTTTCTGCATAAAAGCAGGGCTTTGGGGACTGGAACTTCAGAAGTCGCCACAGGACCTAAGAATCCGACGAGGGAGAAGCTGAGCCGACCTGGCACGACACCACCACCGGTGGAGCCCTGCTGGACCGTCTCACCACTTTTCCCAACGACAGAGGAGATCTCCCGCCGGAGAGTCTTCTTCCTTTGACTGGTGGGGATAACCAGTTTCACCGTCTTTTCGCCTTCCCGACGTCCCTCGTGGCCGCCTTGCCTGTGCCAAGCACCCCGGCAACCGGGATACCACGTTTTACCACGACCGCGAACGAAGGTACCACCTTTAACCGGAAAACTCTGCGGCTGGTTTCTTCCCTGGTAGTGCAACGACCTTCATCTTTCCTCCAAGTCGAGATCTTCTCTTCCCCTGGACGACGCGACTTGCACCCACTGCCAGGAACAACTGCCACCGCTGGAGGATCCTTCCCACTTAAGGTACCGTGTCCCGCCCGGCTTCCCTTGCTACCGACTGTACGGGGTAGATTTAGCTCCCGGCTTTCGAACCTGGGTTAGCCTGGGACACCCTGGCTAAACTTTCCTAAGCCTCTCTAAACTCTTTTTGAACTCTCTGCAAGACTTTCTAAGCCTAGAGTAACTGTGTGATCTTGGGCATATTTGTGCTCTGCTCTCTCTAAGAGTGAGCCCAGCCTTTGGACTTTGGTTCACCAGTGACTTTTGCTCTTCTGCCTTGCTAACAGTGTTCCTGAACCTTAGGGTGGTGTACCTTTCCATATTCTGTCTTTTTCCCTCCCTTTCTCACAAACGTATTGGAGTGCCATCTAGTTAAGCACTCACCTCTGTATGAAAATAAGTGGTGTTTTACAGTGACTTATCTGATAAGGAAAAAGGGGTGTACATATTACAATAGTAACTGTGTTTAGAATATTTTACAACAAGAGTGCTGGAGTGTTTCAAACTGTGTGTTTTTAAATAAATAATTATATACTTTGATACCAAAGCTCTGGTCAGTGTTTGCTTGTATTATTGTATCTGAGTGCCTATTGAGTATACTTTGCATACTGCCTAACTCTCTTGAGGGAAGTCTGACTGCTCAGCCACAGCTACCAGGTAAATCTGGGTGGTACAGACTGCTACCAAGTGGGCTTACTGCCAACACCTGTAGTCTTAAATCTTTTGCAGTGTTCCCTAAGGGAACTGCACAGGTTTCTGCCTAACAGCGAGTGTTAGGGAGAATTCTCTGTTTAGGCTGAATTTCCTAACCTAGTGAGTCCCCCAGCAGCTTTGCTGGATTTTTTGGGGTTTATTTCCTTCTCCTGCCAAGAGTGAGACTCTTTTACCCTCCCTCTTGGGCATGATTTGAGTGTGTTTCTTTGACTCTAGATGTGTTTAATGGGCTATGGGGTCTTTTACTCCATAGGGCTTCATGTGTTTGTGTGATGTGTGTTACACAGCACCCTCAGTGCAGTAACACAGGGGTGTCATAGTGACCCCCCTAGATAGACTCCATACCCTGGGACTGACTACTGTCTCCCAGGGCATGTAAAGTCACCATTGACTTTACTAGTCTCAAATTCTGAACAGCACCAGTACAAACCATCATATTATGGACGCACTGGCTGGGGCAATTCGATTGCCCTGGGGTCTGTTAGTCGAGGGGGCACGTCTCCGTCCCCCCTGATCGAGTTTTGGCTGGTGGCAGTGGATACTACTTTTTATATTCGACCGCGAATATATCTCTTTGGGATTTCCCATTGTTCGAGGCTACCAACTTTAATTATTTAATTCCTATAGCCTCGAACATACCGCCGGTTTATTTATTTAATATTAATTCTCCGGTTGGTATTTTTTGCCAGAACTCGGTTCAAAAATGGCTTTTGTGTTCGCTTCTGTGACTCCAACCCAAGGTGAGCCCTTTGTTCCACTTTTTTGGCAGGCTTCTCCACAGAAGCCCTCCAAAGTGGTGCCACTCTGTCTGGGGTACTTAGGAGGGGTGGAGGGGGATTTAGGCACCCTGGACTGAGTTGCCTAGGCAACCAAGTCGCACTCCGTCCTGATTGGCCCAAGGGGTGAGCCGGCCGGCTCACCACTTAGCATGTTTGAGTGACAGCTAGGCAGAGTGAATGGGGGTTTTCTGCATAAAAGCAGGGCTTTGGGGACTGGAACTTTAGAAGTCGCCACAGGACCTAAGAATCGGACGAGGGAGAAGCTGAGCCGACCTGCTACGACACCACCGGTGGAGCCCTGCTGAACCGTCTCACCACTTTTCCCAATGACAGAGGAGATCTCCAGCCCGGAGAGTCTTCTTCCTTCGACTGGTGGGGATAACCAGTCTGCTTCCTTTTTCGCTTCCTGGAGCATCTCGTGGCCGCCTTGCCTGTGCCAAGCACCCCGACAACCGGGATACCACGGTTTACCACTACCGCGAATCAAAGGGTAGTACCTTTAACCGGAAAACTCTGCGGCTGGTTTCTTCCCTGGCAGTGTAACGACCTTCATCTTTCCTCCAGGACGAGATCTTCTCTTCCTCTGGACGAAGCCGCGACTTGCACCCGCTGCCAGGAACAACTGCCCCCGCTGGAGGATCCTTTCCACATAAGGTACCATGTTCCGCCTGGCTTCCCTTGCAACCGACTGTACGGGGTAGAGTTAGCCCCCGGCTTTCGACCCTGGGTTAGCCTAGGACACCCTAGCTAAACTTTTCTGAGCCTAACTAAAACCTTTCTGAACTCCCTGCAAGACTTTTTAAGCCTGTTGTCATTGTGTAATCTCCAAGAGTGGGCCCGGCCTAAGGACTTTGGCTCACAATTAACTTTTGACTTTCCTGCCTTGCTTAAGAGTTCCTAAGTATTAGTGTGGTGTATTTTCCTACATTCTGCCTTTTTCCCTCCCTTTTTAGTTAACTTATTGGAGTGCCATCTATAGTTAAGCACTCACCTCTGTCTGGAAATAAGTGGTGTTAACTAAGACTTGTCTGATAAGGAATAAGGGATGTATATATAATAATAGTAACTGTGTTTAGAGTGATTTACAATAATAGTGCTGGAGTGTTTCAATAAGTGTGTTTTTAAATAAATAATTATATACCTTTATACCAAAGCTCTGGTCAGTGTTTGCTTGTGCTATTGTGTCTGAGTGCCTATTGTGTATACTTTACATACTGCCTAACTCTTCTTGAGGGAAGTCTGACTGCTCAGCCACAGCTACCAGGTAAATCTGGATGGTACAGACGGCTACCAAGTGGGTTTACTGCCAACACCTGTAGTCCTAAACCTTTTGCAGTGGTCCCCAAGGGAACTGCACAGGTTTCTGCCTAACACACTCTGAACTGGTAGTGTTTGCCCTCTATCATGAACCTGAGGTATTTTCTGTGCGCTGGCAACATTAAGATATGAAAGTATGCATCTTTCATGTCCAGTGTTGTCATGTAATCTCCCTGCAAAAGTAGGGGGATTACTTCCTGTAGGGTCACCATGCAAAATTTTTGAGGTTTGACAAATTTGTTCGCTGGGTGCAGATCTAGTACAGGGCGCATGGTTAAGTCCTTTTTGGGTACAAGGAAGTACACTGAATAAATACCTTCTGTTACCTGTGATAGAGGCATGACCCTATTGCTCCTTTTAGTAGCAGTAGTTCCACTTCTTGAAGAAGAAAGGCAAGGCGTTCCGATGACCGGCGTCGTCCCCTTGGGGGTCTGTACTTGGGGGACCGACTGAATTCTATACAGTACCCGTGGGCTATAGTTGACAATACCCATCGGTCTGATGTTATTCCCTCCCATGCTGGTAGGAAAGATGTTAACCGGCCCCCGACCGGTGATGTATGGGAGGGGACCCGGATCTTCAGGTCATTTGGTGTTGGTAGCCGGGGAACCTCTGGGAGTGGGGCCCTGACATCTGCCCTTGCCACGGCGCTGTCCTCTTTGCGTGTAATGGCCAGTGGTTCCCTGAGAAGAGTACCAGTTGCCTGAAGTGTACTTCGAAAAAAGCATTTGTTGCCAAATCCTCGCTTATTGGGAGGCCTTTAGATTTGGTCTAATGTCTAGAGTGTGTCAAACTCTTTCTTTGCAGTCTCCAGTGCGTCTACTGCCTTCCCAAAGAGGTTAGACTCCTCTATTGGTTTGTTAATGAGTGACGCCTGTGTTTCTGGCTTAAAACCGGAATTGCGGAGCCAGACATGACGCTTCAGAAGAATTCCCTGCACTAAGGAACGGCCAGCCGTTTCTGCAGCATCAAGAGTGTTTTTAATGATGCTCTGGTTAACCAGTGTTCCTTCTGTTACTGTGGCCAATAAGCAAGTTCTTAAGGGCCCAGGAACTTCCTCGAGGTCCTGCCGTAATTTTCCCCATTGGGCATCAGCATAACTTGCCAGTAGTGCATTATTATTGACAATTCTGTTTGAAAAAGCTGCCGGGGCTGTAATTCTTTTACCCAGGGCATAGAGCTTCTTTCCTTACTTGTCTGGGGGTGCTTCGCTGGTTGACAGCACAACACCCGCTCTTTCCCTTGTGGTAGTTACCACCAAGGAGTCCGGAATTGAGTGAACCCTAATGTATAATGGGTCTGACTGAGAGGGAGTAAACAATTTTTCAATTCTGGGATTGACCCCCTCTTACCAGTGTAGGTGTGGACAGCGATTGAGTAATTTGTCTCTTAACTGAGGCGAGGAAGGGAATGGTTTGGCTAGTGGGAGGTTTTTCTTTAATGATCTTTTTTCCACAAAATCAGTGTCAGGGGTCATTTCGCCAGTTTCGATCTCAAAATGCACTGCTGCCTTTCAAAGTAGCGCATTGAACGTGGGTTGATCATATATTGGTGATGGATTCCTGACCGGTGTGGTCTGAGGAGAGGGAAGGTTTAAGATGTCAGGGTCTGTAGACTCTGTGGGTGACTGCCAGGGCTGTGAGCCACCTTCATCTGGGTCTTCCTCGAAGCCCCCCCCACCCATGTCAGTGTTTTCCTCAAAAGCTTCTTCTGTTCCTAGGTTTTGTTGGTCTTCATTATTTAAGAACTCCTCATCTTCCTGGAAGTGAGAGTCCTCTTCAGTGAGGTTATAAGTATTCATGTCCTCTTGGAGGGGGTTAAATAATCTAGGATATGTAGCCCTAGGGTCCTCCTGAAGCGCCTCCCTTGGTCTCTTAGGTGTCTTATTTTCAGGAGTGGACATAAATCTGTCCAGCTTGTCCATACATGACTGGAATCTCTCAACAGTCCAGTATGGTAAACCAGAACAGTCTGGGGGTGAAAAAGGACGTCCCTCTGCCTCTATCCATCTAGGTCTGTCCCATAACGTCGAGGATAAGGTCCCTTCGCCTTCTGAGAAACCTTCTCGCAGGCTAGGGCCTTCTTTTGACGGTAGGAGCGATCCCTGCCTTCCTTCCGGCATCCTCAGCACTTCCCTGGCCTTGTGAGCGGTTTTCGACACATCACTCGCCGTCTGTTTCTGGACGTCCTTGGAAACTATACGTGCCAAGCTCTCGACGATTAGTTTCTCGGTCGAGGGTTCGTCTGGCGTCGTGCAGAGTCTTTTTCAGCGACGATAGCGCTCTTACGAGGCGCGTCGCCTGATGTTTTGGTGGTAGCGCCCTTGCCTGTAGGTAGCCCAGTCGCGGCTGAGGTGGCGGCGAGGGCTTGCGACCCTTACGGTCGGTGGAGGTCGCCAGTAGGCCCGGCGTCTCTGTTGGCACTAGGGCTGTCTTTGTCTTCGACGACGACGTGCCGTGGGTTGTGTGCTTGTGTTTGCTGTGTTCGTCCGTGTCGCCGGGGTGTTCATCCCCATAAGCAGGGCGTGAGCCGAGCTTGTCGGGGGCGGGGACAGACGAGGAGCGGGAACGCTCCCTATAGAGGTGTACGACCTCCGATGCGGCGGTCGGGTTATCACTATCCTCGTCACACTCGGCGGCGGCGGGTGAGGAATCAGACCTAGACATAGCGTAGGCTGCCCACCTTTTGACCCTGCGGTCCTTTAAAGTCTTTGGCTTAAAAAGCTTACAGGCCGCACAGCCGTCCTCTTTGTGGTTGAGGGGCAAGCAACGGTTACACCGTTTGTGCTCGTCTTTCCAAGTGAATTTGCCCTTGCAGCGCGGGCAAAATCTAAAGGGAGTCCTCTCCATAGCTGAGGATAGTAAACGTGATAACGACCCCGAAGGAAAGGGAGGGTAAAGAGAAAGGCATTCTCAGAAAGAACAAGAAATGTCCCACGACCCGACTCTCCCTACTGTCTTAGGCCAGCGAGGCCAGGCCACGTGTTCAGCAGCGCCGAAGGATCTCCTCCGTCAAAGTCACCGCTGTCGAAGTTCTTATTCGGCGGTGAAACAGCTTCTCAGCTACGACGTCGAAGGAGGGTTCTAATGTATAGTCTTAAATAACGAGCAAAGGGTTGAGTAAATGTTTTTGCAATTTCTCTCGAGGAGCTCCGCGTAAAGGCGACCAATATCTGGGCAGGAAAAAACGATCTGAGGGTCCTCGACGCGTGAGGGATTGTGGGTACACTGCACGTCACTATAGGGATAGTGTTTCAGACACACCTTGTCGACGTCCCCTTTTCGACTACGAAAAACAAAATGCAATACTCCGCAGTGACCAGTGGATGTCGGACTATGCACAGCATGTGATTCTAAGCAGATTAACAAACATCAGAAAACAAGTTACTAAAAGTAGTAACTGTTAGGCAGAAACCTGTGCAGTTCCCTTAGGGACCACTGCAAAAAGTTTAAGACTACAGGAGTAAGCAGTAAACCCAATTGGTAGCAGTCTGCACCACCCAGATTTACCTGGTAGCTGTGGCTGAGCAGTCAGACTTCTCTCAAGAAGAGTTAGGCAGTATATAGAGTATACACAATAGGGCTAGAAATACAGTAGAGCAAGCAAACACTGACCAGAGCTTTGGTATAAAAGTATATATTTATTTATTTAAAAACACACTGGCACTAATATATCAAGCAAGTTCAAACACAGTCACTATAAGTATATACACCTCCCTAGTTAATTATACGACAAGTCTAGGTTAAGACACCACTTATTTAGCAAAACAGGGGTGAGCGCATAACCGTAGATGGCACTCCAATAATTTGTTTAAAAAGGGAGAGGAAAAGGCAGAGTAGGAAAATAACACAGTACCAACACTTTTAAGAAACCACAGCAAGTCAAGAAAGGCAGGGTCTACTATAGAGCAAAAAGGGCATAGGCCAGGCCCACACTTGGAGAGAGCAAGGCAGAATGTGCCCAAGATCACACAGTGAAAATGCACTCAAAGTCTTTGCAGAAAGTCAAAAAGAGGTTGGATCAGTTCAGAAAGGCAAAGTTAGCAGGTCTGAGGTCAACCCAGTTAGAGTGTCAAGGATTTACGGGACACCTTGGACAGTCTGTTGCAAGGGAGACCAGGCGGGACACAGTACCTGAAATGGTGAGAAAGCTCCAGCGGGGGCAGTTGTTCCTGGCAGCGGGTGCAAGTCGTGGCTTCGTCCAGGGGAAGAGATGATCTCGACGAGGAGGAAAGCTGGACGTCATTGCACTGCCAGGGAAGAAACCAGCCGCAGAGTTTCCCGATTAAAAGGTACGACCCTTTTATTCGCAGTAGTGGTGAAGCGTGGTTATCCAGCCGCCGGGGTGCTTGGCACGGGCGATTCGACCACGAGACGATCCAGGAAGGCGAAAAAGGCGAACTGGTTGGTCCCACCAGCTCAAAGGGAAGAAGACTCTCCTGGAAGAAGATCTCCTCTGTCGTCGGGGAAGTGGTGAGTTCGTACAGCAGGGCTCCACCGGTGGTGGCATCGTCGTAGATGGCTCATCTTCTCCCCTCTTCGGATTCTTTAGGTCCTATGGCGACTTCTGGAGTTCCAGTCCCCAAAGCCCTGCTTTTATGCAGCAAAACCCCCATTCATCAGCCTAGCTGTCACTCAAACATGCTAAGTGGTGAGCCGGGCAGCTCACCACTGGGCCTATCACACAAGAGTGCGACTTGAGTTGCCAAGGCAACTCAGTCCAGGGTGCCTAATCCCCCTCCCACACATCCTGTTGACCCCAGACAGAGTGGCACCATTTGGAGGGCTTCTGTGGAGAAGCCCGCCAAAAAGTGGAACAAAGGGCTCCACTTGGGTTAGAGTTTCAGAGGAAAACACAAACACCATTTTAAAACCGAGTCCTGGCAAAAAGACCCAACCGGGGAATAAATATTAAATAAATAACCCAGCGGTATCTTTAACATTGCACCAAAAAGCGGTGCGTTTAAAATCAATGGGATAATCCCATAGGAAATATTCCGGTGGAATATTTCGCGTGGTATCCACTGCCACCAGCCAGAAACTCGATAAGGGGGGACTGGACAATGCCCTCTTGGAAAACAGACACAGGGGCAATCGAATAACCCCTACCAGTACTTCCACAATATGATGGTTTGTTCTGGTTCTGTTCACAATTTGAGACTAGTAAAGCCAATGGTGACTTTACATGCCCTGGGAGACAGTAGTCAGTCCCAAGGTATGGAGTCTATGTTTGGGGGGCACTATGACACCCCTGTGTTACTGCACCGAGGGTCCTGTGTAACACACATACCAAAAACACATGAAGCCCTATGGAGTAAAAGACCCCATAGCCCATAAAACACATTTACAGTCAAAGGACATACTCAAATCATGCCTAAGAGTGGGAGAAAAAGAGTCTCACTCTTAGCAGGAGAAAAAAATAAACCCCAAAAATCCAGCAAAGCTGCTGGGGGACTCGCTAGGTTTGAGATATTAGCCTCAACAGAGAATTCTCCCTAACACTCGCCACCCCCCCCTTCTTCAGAGCCCACACAATGGCAAAACACTCTGAATTGTTGCCCACCTGGTCTCAGGATCCTTCAGCTTTCTACTGATGAAGCAAATGGGGTGCTCCCTACCTTTCCCATCCAGTTGGCTAAGGACTGCACCTATACCTAAATTTGAAGCATCTGTCTGTACAATGAAAGTTTGGTGGTAGTCAGAAGCTCTCAGTACTGGTGCTTAGCAAAGAGCTTTCTTCAGGTTTTCAAAGGCCTGATTGCACTCCTCATTCCATCTGACCTTCTTAGGGAATTTTGGAGAGGAGATGACATTCAGTGGAGAAGCTATGGTCCCATAGTTCTCAATGAAATTCCTGTAGTACTCAGTGCGGCCTAAGAAGGCTCTCACCTGGGTTTGGGTTGTAGGTGTTGTCCAATTTTTCACAGCTTCAATCTTACTGAGCAAAGGCCTTATTTCTCCACCTCCTACCTCATGCCCAAGGTAGACCACTTTACTCTGCCCAATCTGGCATTTGCTTGCCTTTATGGTCAGGTTGGCCTTCTCAAGAGCCTGCAAAACATGTCCTAGGTGGTTAACATGCACTTCCCAGGAGTGGCTGAACACTGCAATGTCATCCAAGTATGCCATGCAGAAGTCCTCCATCCCAGCTAGAACCTGATTTACCATCCTTTGGAATGTAGCAGGTGCATTTTTCAGTCCAAAAGGCATAACCTTAAATTGGTATAAGCCAACTGGGGTAGAAAATGCATTTTTCTCCTTGGCATGGTCTGTCAGGGCTATTTGCCAATAGCCTGACGTTAGATCAAACGTGCTGAGGAACTTGGCTGCACCAAGTCTATCCACCAACTCATCTGTTCTAGGCAAAGGGTGGGCATCAGTCTTGGTGACTGCATTAAGAGCTCTATAATCCACACAGAATCTCAATTCTCTGGATCCTGCCTTTGGTACTAACACAACTGGGCTAGACCATGGACTAGTAGAGGGCTCTATTACCCCGAGGTCAAACATCTTGCTGACCTCCCCTTTGATGTGGGATCTTACATTCTCTGACATTCTGTATCCTCTGCTTTTGACTGGCAGTCACCAGTGAGTATATCATGCTGGCCCCAAGGGGTCAAGCCTGGTGAAAGTGAGAACAGGGAGGCAAACTGATTTAACATAGATTTGCACTCCTCTTGTTGCTCAGGTGTCAGATTTGAAGAGAGATTCATTCCTTCAATCTTTTAATCCATCCTCATCTGATGAAGCTAGAAGCAAGGCTCCTATTTTAGGCCTGGAGACGTACGCCTTTAGTCTGTTGGTGTCGAAGACTCTGGGAGCCTCCTTGGGATTGCCCAGGTGTCAGATCTGAAGAGAGATTAACTCCGTCAACCTTTTCGTCCAAAGGTAAGCCTCTAAGGAGGTCAGGTAGAGCTTCACTCTCCTCCTCCTCTTCCGATGAAGCTAGAAGCAAGGCTCCTACTTCAGGTCTAGAGACATAGGCTTTGAGGCGGTTGGTGTGGAAGACTCTGGGAGTTTGCCCAGATCCACCAGATAGTTCACCTCTCCAAGTTTACCCACAACCTTGAAGGGTCCCGTCCATTTATCTTGCAAGGCCCTCTGCCTTGTTGGAATCATAACTAGAACTAGCTGGTCTTGAGTGAACTCAACCATGTTAGCCTTTTGATCATGCCAATGCTTGACCAAAGCTTGTCCAGCTTTCAGGTTATCACTAGCTTCTGCCATCATGTGTGACATTCTCCTCCGGAGACCTATCACATAGTCACTCTGACTGGCTTGGGCGAAGGAGCACTCTCCAACCCCTCCTTAATCGGGCCAATGGACCTCTGACTGGATGGCCATAGAGAAGTTCAAACGGAGAATAACCTACTCCCTCCTGAGGGACTTCTCTATAAGCAAAGAGAAGGCATGGCAGTAGAAGGTCCCACTTTCTCTTAAGGGGTTTTTCTAAAGCACCTATCATGCTCTTTGTGGTTCTGTTGAACCTTTTCTACCAACCCATTTGTCTGAGGGTGGTATGCGGTTGAGAACTTGTAAGTAACTCCACAGGTTTTCCACATGGCTTTCATGTAGTGGGACATAAAATGTGACCCCCTGTCAGAGATTACTTCCTTAGGAAACCCAACACTGGTAAAAATACCAAGGAGGGCCTTAGCCACAGCCTGAGCTGTAACAGTCCTCATAGGAATTGCCTCAGGGTATCTAGTAGCATGGTCTACTACAACAAGGATAAACCTGTTGCCTGAGGAGGTTAGAGGATCAAGGGGACCAACAATGTCAATCCTTACCCTCTCAAATGGACTCCCACTACTGGGAGCGGCACTAAAAGGTGCCACATTCTTGGAACCAACCTTACCAGAAGAAGTTTGGCAAGTGTGGCAGCTCTTGCAAAACCTATCTACCTCAGCCCCCATTTTTGGCCAATAAAAGTAGAGTGAGAGCCTTTCCTTGGTCTTCTTGAAACTCAAGTGACCAGCCAAAGGAATCTCATGGGCTAGTTGCAAAAACTGTTGTCCGTTTTCTTGAGGTACTACAAGCCGCTTGTAGTCTCCAGGTGCAGACTCAGTCGGTTCACTGTAGAAGAGGCCATCTTCCCAGTGCAAACTATACTTCCCAGGCTCTTGCCCATCTGCCTGAGAAGTTGCCTGGTGGCGAAGACCTTCCAGAGTTGGACATTCTCTTTGTCCCTTACTGAAGTCTGCCCTGTGGGGTCCACCTTCTGCCAGTAAAGACTGCAGCTCAGGATGGTCAACAGGATCCAGATCTCCAATACGTTCTTGGCCTTCTACTAGCTCTTCTTCAGAGTCTAGTTCAACCACACAGGGTTGTACCTCCCTCCCAGCCTCAGCTGGAGGTGGAGTTTCAGGTGTAACTTTGGACAACCTAGGGGAAGTCCTTGTTGGAAGCTCTGGAGTGCTTGCTGCTGGCTTCATCTTTGAAGTCTTGGGTTGCCCCTTTGCTTCTGTTGATTTAGAGACTGCATTAAGTTGCTCCAGTGGAGAAGGAGTGATATCTTTCTTAATCATCTCCAGAGAAGAACCTCTCATGGTTTTCTCTCTTGCAGGTATGGTTAGCTCCTGTAACCTTTTACTAGGAGGTCTGGGGGTGTGTGACACTACTCCAAGAGTTTTCAGGTCATTTCCCAACGGAACCCTTCCTGGTACCTCACATTGTACACTGACAGGTATCTTCACAGTCATATCATTGCACTGGATGAGAACTGGTAATTGGGGAAGCATCTGCACAGGCCCTCCAGCTAACTTGGTGAGGCGTTTGGGTGCCTTAGCAACATCCTCTGCCTTGCAAAAATGATTCATCCACCACAGTTATGCTGGCCCCAGTGTCCCTAATGGCAGGAGTCTCCTGACCATTCACCTGGACACTGTCCTTATAATACGATTTAGTATTATCTGGGATAGAATTATACACATCTAAATTCTGTTCCCACAACCCCAGGGACACTAAAGAGACACTGGCTGAGACTCCAATGGGATCATCAGCCAGTAGTAGAAAGTTTCCACTGGCCATTTGTACTTCCTCCTCTGGAGCGAAGGCTAAGGAGACAGTGTGGACCCCTGAAGGTTTACCCTTACATCTGGGATCCCCTTTCACATGGTCAGTAGAGCTACAAACATAGCATTTACCAAATGCTTTTTGGAATGGTGGCTTGTTCTGACCTCCTTCTGGTTTGGCACCAGAAGGTATACTAGCCTGATTTGGTTTCCCTTGTGGCTTACCCTTATTGTTTTGTTTGGGGCCCTCTTTGGAATTGGAATTAATAGAATTCTCTTTGGAGTCCTTTTTAGGCTGTTTCCCCTCATCCTTTTTCTGAGTTTCCCCAGAGTCCTTGTGAATAGCCCTGTTGGCAACCCACAAGTCAGCAGCCTTAGCTAGCTTCCTGGAATCTAATTCCTTTGAGATCAGCCAAGTGCTGTCTGAGCTCAGGAGAGCAGGCATCATAAATGGACTCCAACATCACAAGATTCTTCATTCCCTCATAAGTGTTCACCCTGTAACCCTTAATCCATCCCTCTAAGTTCTTCAAAGGAACAAGTTACTTACCTGTAACTGTTGTTCTCCAGCATGGGTCTGGAATGGATTCACATGCTCATGAATATTCCCCGTCGTCAGGCTGGGAATACTCGGTAAAGCAAAATCAGTATCAGTTTCGTTTCTGATCTGTCTTTCATAGTAGTAACCAATCACTGATCTCTGCATCATACTGACCACAGCCAATGACTGCCATCTCCCTAAGCCCCGCCTCTGGCAGCCATCTTCAGATTTGGTAGCACGTGAAGTGGCAGTATGACCAAGTGAAGAGCCGCAGAGGGGTAGGCGGGAGGGTTCGCATGTGAATCCATGCCAGACCCATGCTGGAGAACAACAGTTACAGGTAAGTAACTTGTTCCTTCTCCAGCATGGGGTCTGGCATGGATTCACATGCTCATGAAAATAAGAATACATAGCAGTATACACATGCACAGCCACGGGAGGTGGCAAAAAGCTCAACATTAAGCAATACAAAAAACTCAACATTAAACATCTCTTACCTCCTCACCAGGCTCACCTTAAGCGAACAGGTTGCGCAGCACTGCTTGGCCGACCCTGGACTCCTCCCTGGAATCCCGATCGATGCAGTAGAATCTCGTGAAGGTGTGCGTCGACCTCCACGTAGCAGCCCTACAGATGTCCAGCAGGGGCACACCAGATAGGAACGCCGTAGTAGCAGCGATCGCTCTGGTCGAATGGGCTCTCGGACGGCCTGGCAGCGGTCGGTTAGCCAACCGCTGGCAGTGCATGATGCAGCCGGAGAGCCATCTGGAAATAGAAGACTTCGAGAGAGCCTTCCCTTGATACACAGGTCCAAAGTTCACGAATAGCTGTGATGTCCTCCGAAAACTCTTCTTGCGGTCCACGTAGTACTTCAGCGCTCTAGCCACATCCAGCGAGTGCAAAGTCCTCTCGGCCGGCGACCAAGGAGACGGGAAGAAAACAGGTAACACCAGGGGCTCGTTAAGATGGAAGTCGGACGGCACCTTGGGCATAAAGGAGGGGTGCGTCCTAAGCACCACCCTCGAGGCATGGAAAGTCAAGTACGGTGCTTTGCAGGATAGGGCCTGGATCTCTCCCACTCGTCGTGCGGAGGTAATGGCCACCAGGAATGCAGTCTTCCACGACACAAACTTCATCGGTGCGGAGTGCATCGGCTCGAATGGGGGCCCCATGAGCCTGGTCAGCACCACGTTAAGTTCCCACGCCGGGGCCTTCACCAGCGGGAACGACCGGAACAGTCCTTTCATAAACTCTTACCAGTCGATGGGACCACAGGGACGTCCTGTGGTTCTGGTATATCTGGAGATCGCCGCCAGATGAATCTTAATGGAGGCATGGGCTAGCCCAGCCTTTGCCAGCGATAGCAGGTACGGCAGCACTTGAGGGGCCGTAATCCGTAGGGGGTTGATCTTCTGTGCTCGGCACCAGATAGAGAACCTCTTCCACTTGTGACCGTAGCATTTGAGAGTCGAGGACGCCCTGGCCTTTGCAAGAACCTCTCTGCAGTCGGCCGATATATCGTACCCTCCAAACTCTAGCGCTCCAGGAGCCAAGCCTGCAGGTTCAGCGACGCCGGGTCGTGGTGGAAGATGGCGCCTCCTTCTCTGGAGAGAAGAGCCGCGTCCGCCGACAGCCTGATGGGAGGGGACATTGACATGTCCAGAAGGTCCGGGAACCAGATCTGCCTCAGCCACACCGGTGCGATGAGGATCATCCTGCACCGGGACCTCTTGAGCTGGTTGGTGAGTCGAAGCAGCAACGGCAACGGAGGGAACGCATACAGGTATAGGCCGTCCCAGGGGAACGAGAACGCATCGCCCATGGCTGGGGAAACCTGATGGCAAACCTCTTGCACTTCGAGTTCGTCGCTGTTGCGAACAGGTCGATTTGGGGTTTGCCCCATCGTTGGAAGAGTTGATCCACCTGATCCTGGTGCAGTTCCCACTCGTGACACGCGCGCAGCTCCCTGCTGAGTGAGTCGGCGATGGTGTTTCTTTCTCCTGCCAGGTGGAAGGGAACCAGGAACATCCCCTGGGCGACCACCCAGTGCCACAGATCCTGTGCCTCCTTGGATAGGGCTGGGGATCTGGTGCCTCCCTGCTTCCGTATGTAAAACATTGTCGTGGTGTTGTCCGTGAAGATCCGCACCACCTTGCCCTTGAGCGACGGGAGGAACGATTTGAGAGCCCAGAACACGGCTCGGAGTTCTAGGATGTTGATGTGCAGGAGCTTCTCCTCCTGGAGCCAGAGGCCTCTTGCGTGGAGATCTCTGGTGTGGGCGCCCCAACCCTCCAGGGAGGCGTCCGTCGTCACCGTCTCCTGGTATGCCGGCGTCTGAAAGTCCTTGCCCGCCGTGAGGTGCGCTCGAACGCCCCACCACTGAATCGCCTGCCGGAACACCTCGTTGAGGGGGACCCTGTCTTCGAAGGTGCCCGTCGCCTGCATCCAACGGGCGTCGAGAAATTCTTGAAGAGGGCGCATCCGTAGTCTGCAGAGGCGCGCCAGGTAGCTGCAAGAGGACATCATCCCCAGGAGGGACTTGATGGACCTCACCCTGGCCACGTCCGTGGCTAGCAGGCGCTGCACTTTGCCCACAATGGTCTTCGTCCGTTCTTCCGACGGTGCCGCCAGGCGCCTCACTGTATCGAGCTTCACTCCCAGAAACAGGGCCACCTGCGACTGCACCAGGTGGGACTTTGGGTAATGTATGGCGAATCCCAGGTCTGTGAGTAGCTGGACGGTCCTCGCAGTGTGTTCGACGGCGAGTTCCCTCGTCCTTGAGCGGATGAGCCAGTCGTCCAGGTAGGGGTAGACGTGGCGGCGCGGCTGCGCCTGCAGGGGATTCACAGGTGCTAGGCACTTGGTAAAGACCCTGGGGGCCGACTTCAATCCGAACGGCAGTGCTCTGAATTGGTAGTGGCGTCCCTGGACGACGAACCTGAGGAACTTTTGGTGACTTTTGAGGATGGGAACGTGGAAGTATGCATCCTCCAGGTCCAACGACGATAGAAAGTCGCCTTCCTCCAGCTGTCACAGCACGTGCTGGAGGGTGACCATCCTGAACTTTTGTGACCTGATGTATTTGTTCAAACGACGAAGGTCCAGGATGGGGCGCCAGCCGCCTGTCTTCTTCCTGACGAGGAAGTACCTTGAGTACACCCCGGAGCCTCTTCGGGACGAGCTCGATGGCGCCTTTCCTGAGCATCGCCCGTACTTCCAACAGCAGTTGCAGGACGCGATTTTCCTTCCTGGCCACGGGTGGAACATGAGGGCACTTCTTCAGGAATTCGATAGAGTGTCCTCTTGCCAGGGTATCCAGCACCCAACGATCGGTGGAGATGGACTTTCACACGCCGACGAAATTCGTCAGCCGGCCTCCCACCGGGGTGCTTCGGTGGGGGCCCGAGGCCACGGCCGGTTCAGTCCTGCTTGGAGGGGGTGGCCTTGCCGCCCTGGCCATCTTGCCGACGGCGGCGAGGCGCTCCCTGCTTGCCGCGACCCCTGTAGGCTTCCTGAGACGAGGAGCGTGCCGCCTGGCGGTAGGACGACGAGCCACCGCTGGATCCCTTGGAGGCCCCCTGTTTCTGGAGCTCCGAAAGGGCCGTCGTTGCTGAAGGGCTCCTAGGGCGCGGGCCGTCTCAGTGTCCGTCTTTATGGCTTGGAGGGATTCGTCCACCACCTTCCCGAACAAGTTGCTGCCGTCGAACGGCATGTCCAACACCCTGGTCTGGACGTCCTGACGGAAGTCGGTCGCCCGGAGCCAACCCTGTCGTCGTAGGCAAACTCCGTTGCCCAGCTGGCGGAACCTGGTATCGGCAATATCGGTTGCCACCGTTATGGCGTGGTCCGACGCCACCTCGCCTTCTTGAAGGATTTCCAGGGACTCGGACCTCTTGTTGTCCGGTAGGAAGTCCAATATGGGGGCCAGCTTAAACCAGAGCTCCCTGTTGTAACGGGCATGATCGGCAGGGCGTTGGCCGCTTTGATCGTCGTCGCCGCCGACGAAATGACCCGTCGCCCATGGCGTCCAACTTCCTACCCTCGCCGTCCGGAGGGGAATTCGACGTTGAGGCTCCTGACCCCGCCGCTTTCTTCTTCGCCGCCGCCGAGACGACCGAGTCTGGTGTTGGCTGGGCCCTGAGGCACAGGGGAGCGGTCTCGGGGACCCCGTATTTCTTCTCGTACCGGTCCCGTTTGGCTGGCCCGTGGAGGGGTTCTTGAGTACCGACAGGCCCTCGTCCCAGATGTCATCGATTAGAGGCACCGCGATGACAGTCTTCCTCTTGGCCTCCTGGCGCTGATAGAGGAAACCTTCCTTTTTCTGCTCCTCCGGGCAGAGCTGGAACAATTCGGACGCCCTGGCGATCATGGCGTGGAATGAGCCAATCTCGTCGGGCGGAGAGGCCCAGGCGACGGGAGACGGGAGACCCGTTCCGTCGTCGCCCTCAGAACCCGTCGTCGAGCCCACCGCACCGTCATCTCCCAACTCGTGGGAGGATGAGGAGGGAACTGTAGGCCTTACGGGGGCGAGTGGAGGAGAGGGTTGGGTCCTCCGTCGTTTGTTCTGAGGACTTCCCGACGGGCCAGGTTGCGGGTCCTCCGGCCTGGGCCATGGTAATCTCGTCCTTATCTCAGAGCATAAGGACTGGATCGCAGACAAAATGGCCGCCGAGCTATCCTGAGGCCTAGGTTCCTGCTGCGCCGGAAAGGAAGGCTGCTCTTCCTCGCCATCGTCGTCTTCCTTGGTTATCTCCCGAGGATCTTCCTTACGGGATCGAACCTTCTCGAATTGGACTTCGAGATTCCTCACGGCCTCAGTCAGTTCCTCCTCCGAGGCTGACTCCGAGCTCGAGGAGGCTACAGTGCCCCCCCTAGCTTCTTCCATCATGGTGGACATGACGATGGGCTGAAAAGAGGATTCCCTCCTTGGCGGCAGGGAAACTCTAGTCCCGCAGGCAGTCTCCGCTGGCGGGGTCTCTGCCGGCTTGGCCAGAGTCGCCACGATCGCCTCGATAGAGGCCTTTGCCTGCTGGGTAGGGGCCTTCACCACCTTAGGTGCGTCCCGGGCCTTCTCCTTAGGGGGAGGGGCGACGTCTCGCTACCCCTCTCCCGAGATCGGACGGGGCTTCTCCCGAAGCTTACCCGGGGTCTTGGACTTCCTCTTCCCCGAACCGGAGCGCTGGCTCGTGGTTGACGGTGCCAGGGAAGGTGCGTCCTGCCTGGCGACCGAAGAGCCTGACCTTTCGGCGCTCCCGGAGCCAGCGGACTCGCGGCACTTGGCCTGGTGTTGGGCCCTCGTCGCCGGGGCGCCCGCACAGGACTTAGAAGCCCGCTCAGACTCTTTCTTCTTCTTCTCACCCGTTGAGCCCCTCTCCAACCAGCTGGCGAGACGGGATCGACGGTCCCTCATGGTCCGCTCCGACAAGTTCTTGCAGAACTGGCAGTCCTTCTCTACATGAGTCTTGTCCCCATGAAGACAGTAGAGGCATCGTGAATGCTCGTCCTCCTTAAACACATTCTGCAGCCCGCATCCAGGGCAGCTGCGAAACAGCTTGGGTCCGGGTGACGAACTCGCGTCCTGGGCCATCTCGAAGTAGGCCGCAAATCTTCTGGAATCCTCCAAAAGGTTGATTCGACGAAATCTTCACCCTTGAGGGGCGTAGGAAAATCCCGCAACGGGTACCCGTTAACGGGAGTAGAAACGATGGAGCTTGAGGCTCGATTAACCGAAAAATGTGAAAATTCACCTGAAAAAGCGCGAAAACGCAGCAAAAGCTCGAGAGCTAAGCACGAGGACTCCCAACACTTGAACGTGCGGTAAAAATCTGAAGATGGCTGCCAGAGGCGGGGCTTAGGGAGATGGCAGTCATTGGCTGTGGTCAGTATGACGCAGAGATCAGTGATTGGTTACTACTACGAAAGACAGATCAGAAACGAAACTGATACTGATTTTTCTTTACCGAGGATTCCCAGCCTGACGACGGGGAATATTCATGAGCATTTGAATCCATGCCAGACCCCATGCTGGAAAACTTTTACTCACCTAGGTAGCCCAATGGGTAGTATCATGCTTTTTGAGGGTCCTAAACCTCTTAAGGTACTGGGAAGGGGTCTTCCCAAATCTAGCTATTAAAGCTAGTTTAACACATTCATAATCCTTCTTATCCACCTCCCCCAACTCTATTACCACATCAGATGCAACAGGGGGGAGCCTAGAGAACAACCAGGGAAGTAACTCATTCCCTGGGATGTCCTGGAGCCCATGATTATACTCAAACATAGCCAACCAATCTAACACATCCAACTTAGGCTCATACATACCCACAATCTCTTTAGGCATCCGGGGTCTTTTGGGACTGGTACTCCTAGAGGATCCGGAGAGAGAAGCATTTTCAACAGACAATTTCTTCATCTCTAGCTCATGCTTGAGCTCCATTTCTCTGAGCCTTAGTTCTTGGTTTTGTTCTTGGTGCCTTTGTTCTGCTTGAGCATTAAGTCTCTTAAACTCCAATTCAAGTTCCATTTTCTCTAGTTCAATACATTGAGGACTAAATGTGGGACCTGGCAAAGGTCCAGTAGGTACAGCTGGTAGAGCAGACAGAGGCCCAGGGGGGACAATTACAAACCACCTCTTCTGACTCAAGATTATCAACACTTTGATAAATATCATCACTGTTTTCTACATTTTCTGGGAGAACAGGTTCCTCTGAACCATCACCCAGACTTTGGTTTGCTAACAATGTTTCTATAAGCTCAATTTTCTTGCCTTTAGTCAGGATCTTCTTATGGTTACAGAGAACTCTTAAACAATCAGCAGTTGTAGCAAGGGACTCTTGACTATAACTTTCCATAGTTGACAGGTTAGAAAATAAACTTTTTAGTGCTAAGCTTTGTGGTTAGTTGCACTAAGGTATCTAAAAGCACACCAAAATGTATACTCAATACAAATCCCACCGCTGTACACCAGTATTAGGCAGAAACCTGTGCAGTTCCCTTAGGGACCACTGCAAAAAGTTTAAGACTACAGGAGTAAGCAGTAAACCCAATTGGTAGCAGTCTGCACCACCCAGATTTACCTGGTAGCTGTGGCTGAGCAGTCAGACTTCTCTCAAGAAGAGTTAGGCAGTATATAGAGTATACACAATAGGGCTAAAAATACAGTAGAACAAGCAAACACTGACCAGAGCTTTGGTATAAAAGTATATAATTACTTATTTAAAAACACACTTATGAAAATACACTGGCACTAATATATCAAGCAGGTTCAAACACAGTCACTTTAAGTATATACACCTCCCTAGTTAATTATTCGACAAGTCTAGGTTAAGACACCACTTATTTAGCAAAAAACAGAGGTGAGCACGTAACCGTAGATGGCACTCCAATAATTTGTTTAAAAAGGGAGAGAAAAGGCAGAGTAGGAAAATAACACAGTACCAACACTTAATAAACCACAGCAAGTCAAGAAAGGCAGGGTCTCCTGTAGAGCAAAAAGTTCATAGGCCAGGCCCACTCTTGGAGAGCAAGGTGGAATGTGCCCAAGATCACACAGTGGAAACGCACTCAAAGTCTCTGCAGAAAAGTCAAAAAGAGGTTGGATCAGTTCAGAAAGGCAAAGTTAGCAGGTCTGAGGTCAACCCAGTTAGAGAGGATTTACGGGACACCTTTGACAATCTGTTGCAAGGGAGACCAGGCGGGACACAGTACCTGAAATGGTGAGAAAGCTCCAGCGGGGGCAGTTGTTCCTGGTAGCGGGTGCAAGTCGTGGCATCGTTCAGGGGAAGATATCTCGACGAAGAGGAAAGCTGGAGGTCGTTGCACTGCCAGGGAAAAAACCAGCCGCAGAGTTTCCCGATTAAAAGGTAGGACCCTTTTATTCGCGGTAGTGGTGAAGCGTGGCTATCCAGCCGCCGGGGTGCTTGGCACGGGCGATTCGACCACGAGACGGTCCAGGAAGGCGAAAAAGGCGAACTGGTTGTTCCCACCAGCTCAAAGAGAAGAAGACTCTCCTGGAAGAAGATCTCCTCTGTCGTCGGGGAAGTGGTGAGTTCGTACAGCAGGGCTCCACCGGTGGTGTCATCGTTGTAGATGGCTCAGCTTCTCCCCTCTTTGGATTCTGTATGTCATGTGGCGACTTCTGAAGTTCCAGTCCACAAAGCCCTGCTTTTATGCAGCAAAACCCCCATCGATCAGCCTAGCAGTCATTTAAACATACTAAGTTGTGAGCCGGGCGGCTCACCACTAGGCCAATCACACAAGGCAACTCAGTCCAGGGTGCCTAATCCCCCTCCCACACATCCTGTTGACCTCAGACAGAGTGGCACCATTTGGAGGGCTTCTGTGGAACAAAGGGCTCGACTTGGGTTAGAGTTTCAGAGGCGAACACAAACGCCATTTTAAAACCAAGTCCTGACAAAAAGACCCAACCGGGGAATAAATATTAAATAAATAACCCAGCGGTATCTTTAACATTGCACCAAAAAGTGGTGCGTTTAAAATCAATGGGAAAATCCCTTAGGTATCCACTGTCACCAGCCAGAAACTCGACAAGGGGGGACTGGACAGTGCCCCCTTGGAAAACAGACCCAGGGGCAATCGAATTACCCCTACCAGTACTTCCACAATATGATGGTTTGTACTGGTTCACAATTTGAGACTAGTAAAGCCAATTGTGACTTTACATGCCTTGGGAGACAGTATTCAGTCCCAGAGTATGGAGTCTATGTTTGGGGGTCACTATGACACCCCTGTGTTACTGCACTGAGCGTGCTGTGTAACACACATACCAAAAACACATGAAGCCCTATGGAGTAAAAGACCCCATAGCCCATAAAACATTTACAGTCAAAGGACATACTCAAATCATGCCTAAGAGTGGGAGAAAAAGAGTCTCACTCTTAGCAGGAGAAAACAATAAACCCCAAAAATCCAGCAAAGCTGCTGGGGGACTCACTAGGTTTGGGAAATGAGCCTTAACAGAGAATTCTCCCTAACAGTAACTAAGTTACAAGACTAAGGGAAACAATGTTTCCCAGTACTGACAGCCGGAAGGACATTTCAGTTTTCCCATAATAGATGACCAAAGGACAGTGTAGTGAAGCTTAAGGCTTTACTGCACCGTGAAAAGTACAGGTCAGGATAACAAATAAAAGCAAAAAGTTTGGGGGTCCATACAAATGGAAGGAAAGGAGCAGTAAAGAGAATTCTTTCCTAACAGAGACCACATACTAGCCACCGACACCAGGAAGATCAGCAGAGTAATGATGATTACTAGAACTGAGTACCAAACACAACGGTGTAGTTGTTGGGCAGAAAAATAACCGAGCCAGGAAGTTTAAATACGAGCCGAACATAGTGATGGGGTTCAAGAGAAGGAGAAGGAAAAGAGAAAGCTGCAGACACGTGTCTGCCTGCCAGTCGGGAGCAAAGCTGAAAACCACGCAGTCGGAAGATATTCTGCTGCAGACGGCAGAGAGGCCAACCCGACATCTGAGAGAAAAGAGTAGGGGTGCCAGTGGTTTACCCCGAGGAAGGGAGACGCTGTGGGAACCACGCACAAAGAAACAGAAACAGTAGCAAGGCTGCGCTTAACCGGGCACACACCTAGCCAATACAGCAAAGCAGACAAAGGCAAAGCAGCGCCAAAGGCAACCAGTAAGCTCAGGGAAAGTAAAAGGCATACTGGGTTGCCGGCGGACCGATGCCATTACTTAGAAACAATTTGAAAGTAAAGTAATGAAAGCAAGGGGAAGCTCCCGACTAATGAGGAACGTAATGTACATAAGTGGAAAGCCAGATGGCATAATAAATTATACCACCTCATGAAAACGCAAAGGGAAAGCACATGGGAAGCCATTAATCGAGTGAAAGTATTTGTTAAACAAATTGTAAGCAGATCAATAAAGTCCTAACTGGAAAAGCAGGTATTTTTGTCAAAAAGTCCTGGTAGGAGAGTATACAAGTTCAAGAGAAGTGTACATGAAAAATTGTGTGAATCATTGAAAGGCAAGCAATATATATGAACTGTAAAGTAGTAAAAGAGGAAGTTAAATAAAGAGAACATCGGGAAGTGTGAACATAGTGCTTAAAAGAAAGGAAAGGTCCTTAGAAAGAAAGGTGCCTTGGGGACATGAAGTAAAGAGAAACCTTGGGGAAGGGAGCCACTACCTCAAACGACGTGAATGCTCCCAGTGGAGAGAGAAAATCCTCTTGGAAACATGGTGATTCTTTTGGGAACTAGTTATTTTAGACAAATAATCTAGAGAAGGAAGTTCTTCCTAGAACCGTGAACTTTGTGAAGAAACCCTTTTTGTTGGATTTTAAAATCTTGTGTTAAACTATGAACACTTTAAGAAGACTAGAAACATTACCTTTTATATCTTCGAGTTATTTTAGAGCGTGAGGGCCATCATAGGATTAAAAGACACAGGACACTTATTTGGACATTTTGACATTGACAGACTCCTTATCTTTTGGTTGAGGTAGGGAAATTCCTACTAGATTAGGGATAGTGAAGCATTTTCCAAATCCTTTTTCTTTTAAATAAAGGTTTATAGCCACAAACAGGTTTCCTCTGTGTCCATGTCTCATTCCTCGCTCCTCACAATAACAAACCAATAAAAGGGTAAGCAAATGATGCAGTAAGATAAAACCAAGTCACAAGAAATATGCCCTAGCTGCATAAATCCAATCCTTATGAAGAGTGGGGCCTTGTGCCCAAATGTTACAATGCTTCTCCCCAGAATGCATCTGATACAGGTAAAGTACTTGTGTTGGTGAATGTTCAAGAGAAGAGATGCAACAAAGTTACTGGTGCGTAAAAATGTGATCTATCTTTCAGGTTTTACTGTAAAGATGCAACAACCAAAAAGCACTGGAATGGAAGGATACAAAGAGACATGTTCTCAATGTCATCCTATAGAGGACAGAGGGAGACAAATGCTTTGCGTTTGCTTACTCCCCTAACTCCAATTTTCCCAGAAAACTGGATAGGTCGACTGTGGGTCTAGCTAGAGATTGGTTTTCCCACCGTTGGTTCCAGTGAGAGGTGCCCAGGAGTTGCGGGTGCAAGAATTCTTCTGGTTGGTTTCAGGAGTAGAGTGCACCCATTTGACGATGGAGAAATGCAGAAAGCACCAATTCAGACCTCTTCGGGACACTTCAAAGGCCAGTTCCAGTGACGACCACCACACACAGGCGACGACAGGCGTCCTTGCAGGCAAGAAGACCTTCCAGAGCAGGAATCCCTTGAACCTTCTGCAGGAGACATGGCAGGCATGCTTGCTAGAATTTTCTTTTGGATTTGGCGTCCATTTAAGACTATTGTGAATTACGAGCCAAGAACGTTATAGCATAAAACTGTAAGATGCTTACGCTAGAACGTTCTTGGCTCACTCTTCCTCGTTCCAGTACGATCTGTATGAATGAGGTCTACTCTACAGAGATACATAGACGTGTGAGGGACCACAGCGGAATAAGTGAGGAAAGTGGGAACCGAAATGGAGTGGGTGTATACTGTTAAGGATTTCAATATGGTGACACACCTTTGTCTCGGCCTAGTATGTAGTGCACGACTGAGATGCCTTTCTCCTTATTTTATGCAGATTCAATTTGAGATGGTACACAACTCGTATCACACCGCCTTTTTCAAATACCCTGGGTCACAATGGACCATAAACCAGGCTGGTTGGTGAAATGCAATATTTATTTTAAAAATTCAAAAGAAAATCATACAATTTTTAATATGGGGCAGCAATTACCAATGGGGTGATAATTACAATGAAAATAACGGTTGAATAGGAGCACGTTTTGATTTGGGAAAGATAGCACCCAAGTTAGGATTTCCTCTGGCAATGTTCCCTCAACCCACCAATAATCGAATTCTGAGTGGATAGAAAGAAGCAGCAGCAAACCAGGAATAAGAGGCAGCACACAGAATAAAAATCCGATCTTCCCTCACAGAATAAGGGAGGAGGAAGGAGAGGCTGGGATAGGAAGGCAGCACCCCGTGGATACTACGGAGAGGATCCAGGGGTCCGCGAAATTCTGGCGCCAGAAATGTGCATGGAGAGCAAGCCTGCCCCCCACCGGAGACACGTGGACCCGAAGGGGGCGTGTCATGCCTTCTTTCCTTCGAAGGCTGATGCTGAGGAGGGGGACTGGAAAAAGCCCCTACTCCCCGCACCCCCTTTTTTGTTGTTTGCGCCGGTTTTGAGAAAGCGAGAGGTCCGGCTTCCTGGACCTGCATTCCTGGAAGCCACAGAACCCTCCATATGTACAACCCTTTTCTGAGCGCTGCTGAGATTGGGTCTACGATTTGGGAATGGTCTTTGTCAGAATAGATAGAGACTTTGCCGTTTGTGAGCTTTTTTTCTTTTTGTCCAGCTCTTCATCCGTAGAGGAGTGAAAGAGGTCACCCCCCTCGAACGGGGGGTGTAGATCTAGAACGCGCTCCTGGACATCCAGGTTGAATTTCATTGCCCCAGAGCCAGGCTGTTCTTCTCAAGTCCGTGGCAATACAGATGGCACAGTCCGAGGCATCGATATGAGCCACTGTGGATTACATGAGGTCATGCGCCACCAGCTTGGCTTCAGCTAGCCCCGCCTTAAAGCGTGATTGCCACTGGGTTGGGAGTTACGGGAGGAAGCCCGCAATTTCCCGCCATAACCTTTGGTTGGCGGCAGCCAGCATGGCGTCTGCGTTTGCCTGACGAAGGTGCAAGGATGCATTGGAGTAGATTTTCTTGACGTACGCCTCCAAGATCTTATCTTCCTTGCATAGCAACGCCGCAGAGGAGGAGGTTGAGGACAACTGAGGCTTGAAGTATAGTGATGCCGCAGCGATCACTGAGGAGTGTGGCTGAGGATGGGGCGAGAGCAAGAGTGCATCCCCCTCCATCTGCCTGTACTTGGCGTCCAGGTGTCGATTGACTGGCTGGGCTTAGTGGGGCTTGAGCCAACCCTTCTTGGAGGGGAGACTACATCTATTTTCAGTGGAATCTCCGTGTTGGCAGAAGGGCATCGCGTGAGGACTTCAGCCAGAACCCCCTCTGCCGGCTGTTTGACCTCGGGTTGGTTTGAGGCCCAGGTAGTCTGCCAGGCCAGCAAGACGTTTGTGGAAGGCCCTGACTGAGGATGTCGTGTCCGGATCCTCATCCTCATCCACATCCATATCCTGCAGATCTGGAGGATCTTGTGTAGGAGAAGTAGAAGATGGCGCCGGAGGCTGGGGTACAGGGACCACAGCCGGAGGCTGAGGAGGAGGTTGCAGACTTGGCTGTGGAGCTGGAGGAGGCAGCTGCACCAGGGCCTGGGGGCCCAATGGAGGCATCTGTGGTGCTGCTAGCATGGCGGGGACGACTTCCCTGATGGCGTCCTTAATGATAACCCTCATCTGAGGAGACCTCATGAGGCCGAGGAACTTCTCGAAGACACCTCCTCACTGGCCAAAGAGGTGGCAGGGGGTGCCGATGAGGTAGCGGGGGGCTGCTGGATCCGCTGCACACACTGTCCATATGGACGCAAAGGAAAGCAACCATGCGCAAATGAGGGGTAGGCTGTAGGCCACGTACCTGGTTGAGGCCAGTCCCACCTTGACACTCGTTCTTCGCCGAAATCCTGGAATGGCGTCGGACGGGTGCCTCTTTCTGGCTCAAAGGCCATTTTGTCAAGCTGCCTGCCACGTGTCTGCGACATGGTGTTTGGCCCGCTGGGTCTGACCTCGTCCAAGACTCTTGCGTGTGGATCACAAGGCCTACCCTGATCCTCGGGCCTCGGCCCGGTAGGTGTGACCCCCTCGACCCGACGGTCAGTAGAGCTGCGTTTAGGCACCCCCCTCCGACTTATTTCCGGTATTAGGGCGTAGCCCCTCGGGCATATTGCCGGTATTAAGGCATAGCCCCTCGGCCGTGGTGCCGGTAAAAGGGCGGAGCCCCTCGGGTGTAGACCCGGTAAAAGAACCTTTCCGGCCCTTCCAACACTGCACCGGGAGGATCTGAGGATCCCTCGACCGTGTCGGTAGAAGGACCTGGCCGGTCCCTCCCACGCAGGAGAGTCCCTGGGAAGGAGTCTCCCTTGCAGGGTACGATGGACAATATCGGCCCTACCTTGGGCCCGGTTCGATGCTTCACAAATTCTTGAGATCCTCTGGAGGCGACCTCTGGAAGAGCTCCCTCCACCTGGCTAGTCTGTTCTTCAGCGCCTTCGAGGACAGCGAGGCACACGCTGAACATGATTGCCAACCATGGTATGCGCCAAGGCAACGTAGGCAGAGGGCGTGGGGGTCTGAAGTTGGGAAGAGCCCGTTGCAGGATGGACACCTGCTGAACCCTGTAGAAGTCGACATGTGCCAGGGAGGAGCGTGACGTCCGAGGACTGAGTACCTGAATGATAGATAAGACAAAAAGACAAAGAAGAAGTATCCGCTCGTGGAATTACATGGCCGAAAGCTAAACCCAGGAGCGCCAGTGAATTCAGCCCGTTCTTGTCGACGCAGAAAAGGGGACTGAGTTGTGACGCCAGAGGGCGGAGGCAGGGCAGCGCATGCTCCCTGGACCACGCGCCTCTAAATTTCAAAGGGAAGAAGGTTTTTTCTGGTGAAAAAGATTTCGTCTCCCGTCCCTTGGAAGGGACGCCCATACAGAATGGAGGAAAGGGGACGGGACGTAAGAGTAACAATGGAATAGAATAACCAATGTTTATTCTAAGGAGAACGGGGGGAGGACACATTCTACCGCCCCTAACTCCGATTTTCCCAAAGGACTAGATGGGGCGAAGTGGGGTTTCAGGGGGTGGGTCGCTGGAGGTAGTTTTTCCCACCTTTGGATCCAGTGAGAGGTTCCCAAGACCTGCTGGTGCAAGGATTCTTCAGGTCAGTTACAGGAGCAGAGCGCAACCCTTTGCGAGGAAGAAAAGCAGAAGGCACCTATGCAGACCTCTGAAGGACACTTCACCAGATGGGGAAAGCGAGTTCCAGCGACGGCCACGCAACACAGGCGACGGCAGGCATCCTTCCAGTTGAGGTTGAAGAAGACATTCCAGAGTAGGATCCATTGGGGCTGGGAGGTTGAAATTCAACAGGAATGGGACATGCGCCACAAGCTGGCAACTACCGAAGTTCTGACAAATGCGGGATAGCAACGGATCTAGCGAGTTAGCTCACTGGAGAGCTGGTCAGTTCACGGAGTGGTCCAGGGACTCTTCAGAAGGTTCAAGGCGGCTGGATTCCAGAGAATCGATAGAGACTGGTTGGTCCCACCAGTCCAGCGGTTGAAGCACCACTCGGGGCCTTCGCCGATCAGGTAGTCCAGCAGGGCTTCACTGGGCCAAATGCAGGAAGGGATAATAGGCCTCGTCGGGAGTTGTCCATGAATATTCAGTCGGCTTCTCTTCTACACAGGATACTTGGTTCCAAAGCAGGATCTGAAGACATGACTACAGGAGTCCTCATCGAATCCAAGATTTTGCATGGAAGCAAGTCCAGGCCAATCAATGGTAAGTGTCTGCACCATTTAAACAACCAGCAGTGGTCCAATCAGGGACCACCGTGGGTTTCACTTGTGCCACACACCTAGATTTTCAGGCACCAACGATGTGGAGTGGGACCAGAGAGTCTCACCCCTTCCTGGGCTACACACACAAAGGCATCACTAGCTTGCGAAAACAGCAGCTTTCCCAGGTAAGTGTATGACCATTTTTGGGATTTCCTAACATGGCAAGATATGAAGAAGTCCAAACAACAATATGGCCAAAGAACAAGTGAAAAGATTGTGCTATGGCCAATATAGGTCACTAGCCAAGGTTCCACTTTTTAGCATTTTTCCCTCCATTTCTATGGACCCCCAAACTTTTTGCTTTTGTTTTTCTACTGTGTCCTGACTTTTTCAAGTTAAGTGAAGCTTTCAGCTTCACTCCACTGCACTTTCGCTCATTGTTATGGGGAAATGGACCAGTCCTTCAGACTCAGTACTGGGAAACTATGTTTCCCTTTTCTTTGTACAGGTTATTTATTTTTTGGGTAACTTTTTATCATTCTATAATGCATCCTACAATGCAGTACAACAGGGTTTCTTTTGTATGACCCTAGACTACACTCAAAGGGATTGTTCTGCTTACTTTACATGTGCCCAATGACAAGCTGGTGGCAGCAGTTGTATTTTTACGATTTTTGCAATACTTTTTGTTAGCCTTACTGCATCTGGCTACTAACTGTGGCTAGTGTCCCAACAGGTCTACCGAAGCAGCAGCAGGAGCTCCCTTACCACTGCAGGAGCAGTGCCACAATCCACGTAGGGGCCTTCCCCTTCACATGGTAAGCCTCTGAGCTTTTTATGGAGCAGCTAGCGCACACAGCTGTTTGCTAAAGAAGAGTTGCGGTTTGAATTCTACTTTCATCAGCACACGCCCACAATCCTGTGTTCCTCTTCAGCAGCAGCCGTTTCGTGACAAATCCCCCCCCCATTTGCTGCACCCTTTATGGTCCGGTGTGCTGGGAAACCACAAGGCTTTCGTTATAGAAACATGGCTACCATGTTATTGTGCGGCGAGCACCTCCTCTGCAGTATACAGCTTCAGTAAGGCTGCACCCGGATTGGCTGGATCCATCCACATGCTGTGCCCTGATTCGCTGGCAGGCGAGAAGCTGGCACGCCTCCAAAGGCCCAACTACCAAGGCTGCCCCAGTCTCGAGCCTGTCTGAGCCGGGAGATGCAGAGGTCGGTCCCATATACTAACATTTTCGTATGACAAAAGCCTCTGATAGACATCTACCGAACTCTGCTGGACCTCCATCTCACCAGATTAATATAGCGGGTAAGCCTCTGTCATATGCTTTGTTGGTGTGTGTTTTCACTGCACTGCCACCCCCTGTACTATCCCCACACCGGGTACAAGAAAGCAGCCACAAAGCTATCTTATTTTACAATCTACGCCTTTACTTCACTGTGCAGGCCTGGCATCCCCCCCACCCCTCACCCCTCCTGGCTACATTCTTTACCCAACCGCTTCATTTGACCAGTTATAGGGGCACTCTGCTAGCTGCCTGCTGCCCAGAACATGGGACCTTCAGTCGAATGCAGTCTCACCGAATTTTAATACCTAAAGTTGTTTTTATACACTACGTTAGCCACTACAGCTATTCCCGCCTTCCCCCATACTTATATTTGGCGTCCTACCGCTTGTGATTTGTTTCCGCTTATTGTAAGCCTGCATAGCAGGGTGCATGTAGGTTGATCTGCCTATTTTATTATTGTTATCAATCACAGTGGCGACCTCCACTCCATTCCAACGTTGTTATACTCTCAAAATATGTTTGGTGTATCGTCCCCATTACATAGGTACACACCAGCACCCGACCTGCATTCTATCTGTACCTTTTTAGTTTTGTTTTGATTATGGACTGTATAGGTTGAATTGTTTATTGCTTTATTCCACTTCCACCTTTTTGCATACTAGTCTTCTACCTACAATACTCGTTACAAAACATTTCAACTATGTATAACACACCAGATTATTAACTATAGGGAAACGCACAGACCGCACCTCACACTGATCCAGGACCTAATTCACTGCCAGCTATTCCGACCTCCAGTAGAGCAGGACCACCATGGGACCACTTACTCACTTCCTCCCAGCTCTCTTCCCCACACCTCCCATATCCTACATTCCTCTCCCTGTGTCCACCACATGTAACAACTACCCTTTAGCCATTAGACGTACGAGGTTTAGGAGCTGCACCAAATTTCCCCATCAGAAAAAGCGCCCCAGATCAACAGGTACCAGGAATAATCTCCTTTGACTGCGCTCCCGACATGTCACAGATGACACCCATCTTAAATCTTTCCTGCTCCTTTACCTCCCCCCCCGTGATGCCTAATAAAGCCCATCATAGTACCCTCAAGGTACTTATGACTGCTCAGCCTACTAAACTCAGTACTAAGACGGATTCCACTCCCCTGCAATGTGCACTTATCAATGCAAGGTCACTCCCAGCACATGCAACCGAAATATATGACCTGCTTACTAATCTGGACCTGGATGCCTTAGCCATTACCGAGACTTGGCTTCATTAAGCATCAGGACCCGCTATCTCACTAGCCCTCCCACCAGGACACACTATCTTCCGGCAAGACAGACCCACTGCTAAAGGGGGAGGGGGGGAGTAGCCCTCATAGTCAGAGAGTCCTTAGCAGTTAGACGAACCACCTCTCAGCTAGGTGACAATGTTGACCTGTCAATGACGTGCTAAGTCAATGCCATCGTCTCCTCTGCAGCATTCACCACTAAAATTATCCACGCAGTCAAACCCTACCTGTCACCCACCAACCGCCTATCAATAGCAAGAGCCACGGTAAAGTCGAATTTTGACTACTGCAATGCCTTACTATTGGGTACGTCCGCAAAAAACCTCCACAAGCTACAAGTTACCCAAAATAATGCCCTTAGAGCTGCACTGTGCATCCCCAAAAGGGAACATCTTTCACAGGCCAGAAGAGATGCACACTGGCTACCTGTTAAAGAATGTATTCTTTTCAAAACCATGGCCATCACACACAAGTGGCTCTCACACACTGCCCCTTCCTACCTGATTGAGATATTTTCTCCCATCACCAATATGATGCACTTTCCTACCTTCAAAAGAACCAAAGCTGGAGGCTCCAGCTCCCAACATCTAGCGGCCAAACATTGGAATGCTCTTCCCACAGCGCTGAGAAATGAACCATCTTACACTGTATTCCGTAAAGCCCTTAAAACCCAATTGTTTAACTAATCTGTAAATCGTCAACAGCTGTAAAAGTGCTCCACTGTAACCAAGGAACACATTGTTAACCCTCTCTGTTAACATATTCCTCTCTAATGTATTCCTTCAGTATATTTATTGCTTCTTATTATGTACCTACTCTATAACTAAGCGGAAATAAACAAATAAATGGATGTGCCACTAGGTTTTTGCTTTTTCTTTTGGCCATTTTTTTTGTTGGCCTTCTTCCGGACATGCCAGGTCAGGAAATTCCTTTGATGGTCAAGCATTGCCCGGGAAAGCCTTGGTTGTCATGGCCTAGTTCTGGGCCATGTGTGTGTCTCCAGAAAGTGGGATTGAACGGTCTGGCCCCAATCCACAAACTGGTTTCTGTGTGTCTAGAGAGAATGCATGAGTTTCAAAATCAGTGGCGCTCATTAGACTACTGCTGGGGTGTGTGTGAGAGGCACATCTTCTATTGAGTGGGCTGAGTTTCTATCTCACCCAAGTTTACAGATGAGAAGAGTCCTGCAGCCATGCCCCAGAGATCCTGTAGAGATCTTGCGAGGAGCCAAGTATCCTGCCCAGCTGGGAAGACGTCGGAAGACCTGTGGACCTGAAGGCCTGGCGACCAACTTTTGCTGCAGTCCCAGTGGAGCCCTGTCTGGCTGGTGATCTTTGGTACTACTTCGACCCTAGGAGTGGTGGGACCAACCATTCCCGATGTCTACTAAGTTCCCAGCCATCTGGGGTCTTCAGAGGCGCTCCTGGAACCATCCTGTGTGCTGACCAACTCCTGTTTGGGCTACCGCGTTAGAGGAGTCGGGTTCCGTGTTTCAGCTCAGAACATTTGGGACCCTCAGCTTCTTTGAAAAGAGTCCCTCCCGCAAACTCTCGGCGTCCCAGCATCAATGGGACGCAAGATATGATGCAGACTCTGACCGCAACAGTTGTGTGTCCTCTCCTGTCACTGTACATTGGTGACTTTCGTCGAAACCGGTGTTCCCGCGTCTAGTTAAGTGCCTAGTGGAGTGCTGCATCCGTGTGGTCTACATTGATCCACTGCAACAGGTTGCACCAGCTCCTGGGCCCAACCGGATCTTCGTCTGGCACCCAGCGCTCCTGGGCTCCTTGGACTGGAATCCATGGTGGGAAAACTAACCTCTGACGACCCTCCAAAGACATGAGGAGAAACCGTATTATGGGGGGTGAGTTACAGCAATACTTACTTGCACCCCTATCTCCACCTGTAAACGTTTTGAGCACTTTTGAAAGGTTTTACAAAGGTTCGGCTTTGGCAAAACTTGTTGCCGAAAGCTGTTAACAGTATTGTTTACTAAAATAAGTCATCTTCTGACTTTAGGAAGCCTTTTCCCCCATCCACGAGACCCTCAGCCTAACTTTTCCGCAGCTCCCAAAACGTCTGGAAACGTGAACTTTTTTTTCTTCTTCTTTTACATTTTATTTTATTTTGGGTTTTCACAGAATAGAAACAAAAACACATTTGCAAAAACAACCAGAGGTTAACCCACACCCTCTCCTCCCCGTCGTTCCCTCCCTCATCCTCCCTATTAACAGTGTCTTCTCTGAATCAAAAAACCTTTTAACCACAAAACCCTTTGGTTGTCTAGAGCAGGGGGGAAATAAAGTGATGAGTTCCGTACTTGTCCGTGACTGCCTCCTGTGCCTTTCTCAAGTTCTTGGGCTATAGTCCAGTTTATCAGGGGTCCCCTGAGGGGTAGCTCCTCCGTCCTATTTCCTATTAGTACAGCACACACTTTAAAACCTCCACTTCCTACCGAACATCACATATCCTTAATTGCGCTGATAATTGTTCATGAATTCCACCCACATATCCTCATGAGATGCTGCCCTCCCGTGAAGTGCTGCAGTGATCCTTTCCATGGAGGATATATATTCAGCTCCACATTGACCCAGTCCCTTTTACCTGGAGTCCGGGCACTTTTCCATTTCATCACCAGGCAGGCCAGCGCTGCAGCAGCAGGGGCGCTGCCAACCCCCCCCCCCCCAACCTTGCCCAGCTCTCCCTCCTTTTCCTCCATCCCAAACAGGGTCAAGAATGGCGTTCTGGCTCGCAGGGGCCCTGTCAAGTGCCTTAATCCAACACTTCCTTCCAAAACATCTTCACTCGTGGGCATCCCCATCACATATGCCAGTAATCGGCCCTTTCCCCACATAGACGCTAACACTCCGGACTCACAGTCTGGAACATCTACGAGAGCCTGATGGGGTCATATTGCCACCTATGGAGGAGCTTGATGGCGTGCAGCTTATATTGGCTTGAGATCGATGTCCGAGAGGCCCTTCTACACAGTCTCAGCCACAATGTTGGATCTATTTCCCTCCCCAGGTCATTCTCCCATCTCAGCCTCACCTTTTCCGTGGTTCCCTTCCCAACAAGCACCTGTTCTCTGTACATGACCCAGATCAGGCCCTTCATTTCCATTCTTTTATCTAAAATCTTTTTGAAAGGAGTGAGGTCCCTCTGTATCTTGTCTCTCCATTTCCCACTGGTGAGCACCCCTTTCAACTGGAGATAAGAGAAGACCGAAAGGGTGCCCAAGCCCAGCTCCCCCTCCAACTCTTATGGTGACAAAGGCATTGCCCCTCCACAATTGACCCACCCGTTCAAGACCTGCTTCGAACCATGCCTGGAATCTCTATGGGTTTGGGATTGCGTCCCGTATTTCTGACGGCCACAAGTGGCTCAGAGGGAAGGGCTAGGTCGTCACCTCATACATCTACGCGACCTGTCGCCACAGGTCCCATATTGTGCCCAGAATAGGGTGGTCGCGGATTCTGCCACACAGCACCCACAACCACTCCCCGACGAGGCAGAGGACAGGTGGAGGTTGTCCAAACCTACCCTCTGCATTCTGAGGTGTGAGATAAGGACCTGCAGTTGTGCGGTTTTGTAGTACAACTTCATGTTTGTGAGCCCCACCCCACCCCCGTCTTTCGGAAGAGCAAGAGTCTCCCAGGATATTCTCAGCTTCTTCCCCTGCTACAGGAATTTCACCATAGCCCCCTTTATTTCCCAGAAAAATGCTTCAGGGACTCAAATAGGAAGCATTTGAAATGCATACAGAAACCTCAGTACGCATTCCATCATAAGGACGTGGAGGTGTCCGAGCCACAAGATAGTTGTCCCCATTTTTCTAGGTATGTCCGGAATCCAGATAACAGTGTGGGGACGTTGGCCTGAAATAGTTCTCCCAGATCTCTTGTGAGGTTAATCTCCAAGTATCTCAATGTGCCCAGCTTCACCAAGAATCCCAAGGGAGAAACCCTATGTACTTCTCAGGAGGATAGCTCAGGGACAATGTGCTCGCCTTGGAAGCAAGACGACACAGAGCAACACAGGTTCAATCCCCGGGTCCGTGCTTAGAAACCTCTAGGCATTAAGCGCGTTATAAATAACCTATCATTTCATTTCTCCGTCCCCCTCCCAGTCCAGAGGGAAGAGAACCGATTTTGACCTATTAATCTTAAATCTGGAGAGGACTCTATATTGTTCAATCAACCCAATTACCCTGGGTATGGAGGTTAGGGGGTTCCTAATATGCAAGAGAATATCATCTGCGTATAACGCTACCTTATATTCCACTCCCCCCACTGGGAATTCCTCTACTCCTGGGTCCTCTCAGATTCTCTGCGCTAGTGGTTCTAGGGAGAGCGCAAATAAGATTGGGGAGAGAAGGCACCCATGTCTCGTACCCCTGATCAGAGCTAACCAGCGGGAGAAACCACCATTAACAGCGACACATGCCTGGGGCGACCTGTAGACTGTCACGATACCCAGTCTCAACCTGGGGCTCAGTCCCACTTTGCCCAAAACCTCGTTGAGAAAGCCCCATTCCACCCTATCAAAGGCTTTTTCCGCGTCCACCGAGAGGAGAACAGGGTCTTCCCCATACCTTGTGCCTCATGGATCAGGTGCAAGGTTTTCCTACATGTGTCCGCGCCATGGCATCGCTTTATAAAACTCACCTGGTCGGAGTGAATCAATTCGAACATGTATGCCTACAGTCTTGGTGTCAAGATCTGTGTATAGATCTTGGCATCAATATTCAGGAAGGAGATGGGACGGCAAGAACCGCATCTCTGGGGGTCCCTAACCTCCTTTGGTATGACCGTAATCATTGCGCAGGAGAGGGATTCCTGGGCAACCCTGTCTCCATAATATCATTGAATAACTCTACCATAAATGGAATAAAGGGGTACGAAAGGAATTCTAAAAGCCTGGTGAGTAGCAATCGTCCCGTGGGACTTTTCCCATTGGCATCCTTGCCACTGCTTTCCTTATTTCTTCAGCCGTTATTGGGGCTTCCAAAGCCTCAGTATCCTCCAGGGGTAGACCGAATTCCCTCCAAATAGTTTGTAATTTCTACGGTATCCGCATCAGTTCCTCTTCTGTAGAGGTCTTCGTAGAAGGATGCGAACAAACGCCTCTTGGGTCCCGTCCCTCGCTTGGTCCTAAGTTCTATCCACCCTCTCTATGGCTGACACCCATCGTTCAGCCCGCTGCTCCCTCAGTCTCGCGGCCAGCATTGCATCGGCTTGGTCTCCTTTTTCATAGAATTTTTGTTCAAGGAATTGCAATTTCCTGATTATTTGACTCTCCTTAAGGATACAGAGCCCTTCCTGCTTCCCCCTCGCCTCCATGTCCCTTTCTTCCCTCCCCTTAACAGTGTCCCTTGCCCTCTTGTATAACTGAGCGATTTCAAACCACAGCCCATTTTTAATTAGTTTCCATTCTTCCTTTTCTGCGCCCCTTCACTAATCAGGATCCCCTTCATGTCGCTTTTCCCGCTTCCCACACCATTCTCCTAGAGACCTCCCCTGTATTATTTGTTTTGAAAAATTCAACAATCACCTTAGATACTCTTCATAGAACAGCAGGTCTTTCCATAGAGATTCGTTGCATCTCCATTTAAACCCCCTGGGTACCATCCCTTGCCAGTTCGGGTCAACTAAAACCAGATCATGGTCCGACCACATGATCGGGGAAATCTCCGAGCTCACTGCTTTCTCCCATAAACCCCTCAAGATATACAAGCAATCAATTCTTGTGAAATTGCCATGTGGGGCCTAGTAAAAGGTATACCTTCTTTCCTCCGGATACAGGTACCGCCAAATATCCCATAGCACATAAACTTCCAGCATTCCCAAGACATCCACGTGCGCCGGTCCAGGCACCTCCACTCCCCTCCAGACCCCCCAAACCCTCCCCGACCCCGGGGCCTGCCTGTCGGTCTTAAAATCTGCCCACATGTTTGTGGCCCAAGGCTTCGAGCATTAACTTAGGGAGAGTTTTCAACAGGAATCTCTGTTGCCCCTGATTTGGCCAGTAGATTGTAGCGAATGTAAACCCCACCTGGTTTATGGTCCCCGAGACCAGGAGGGCCCTTCCCTCTTCATCTGCCCAGACCTTAGTGACCTCCATGCTTATCCCTTTACTAATAAGGATTCCAACCCCTGCCTTTCTTAGAGGGCCTGACCCCCAGTATTCCTGGCCCAGTACCCTGCATGGGACCCTGCGTTCTTCCCCTCTTGCGTATTTAGTCTCTTGTAGGAACATCACATCAATGCCAGCTCTATGGAATTCCCTAGCAACTGAAGACCTCTTAGTGGGCGAATTCAACCCCTTCACATTCAGCGTCCCTACCCTCAAGAGGCCCCCTTTATTACCCGGGTCTACAGCCATCCTCCTATTTCCCCACTCCTGAATCCCCTAAGCGCTCTAGGTGGCCTGCATCCATAAATCCCGCCCACTACAACCGGCAAGCACCATTTTGAGAAGATCCGTATCGCACCCCATTCAGAATAAGAAAAGAAAAAAACCCTTTTAACCCGCATTGGGCCCAGATTGCCCCCTGGATGACCGCATCGGGCCCGATTGCCCCCGGATGACATCACCAGATTAAGATCGGGCCACCAGTTTGAGCCGGCTCCCTACCGGTCCCATGCACACAGTGCAACTTTGAGCCCCCACTCCCACCCCCCCGTCACACCAGCATCAAATCAACATCTCACAGTGCACCACAATCAGCACCCCCCCCCACGTCCCCAGCTTCAGGGGACAGTATATCTCCCCCCAATAGTCCCGGGCTCAAACTCGTCAGCAACTTGAGTCGACCACAACGGTGACCAGCTTGATCATACTCCACACAAACACATCCTGATGAGAAATACTCAGGTCCTGTGTCCACTCCTCAGATAGTTTTGTATGGATCAAGTGTCAGCAGTGGGCGATGTTCAGTTTTCTATATTTCCTAGATCACAGAATCCCTCATCGCCTAGGTCCCTTGATCAGCCACAGCCTGTCGCCTGGTCTCCTTGCTTCTCCGAAGTGTCGGCTTCTCCTAGCAACTCTTCAGTGGCTTTCGGAGTGTCTTCCTCTGTTGTCAACCTGTATTTATGGCCATCAATCACTTTGTCGGCCTAGTTGTGAAACTTGACGAGGACCGACCTTGGCCATCCCGCAGCCCCGCACGCCCGGTGGCTCCTTTCAATCTTGGCTTCGTCTACAGTGTCGTCTTCAAAGACTAGTTGTGTAACCTCGTACAATGCTCTCCTCAGATCGGGTTCCGTTTCCCCCTCTCGATCCGGAATACCAGAGTCTGAGGTTGTTCTGCCTCTCACGATTTTCCAGATCGTCCATCTTCAATCTGACCTCTTCCTCTCGTCTCTCCATTCTGAAAAACCGCATGTCCATTTGCGTCTCTAGAGTGTCTAGGGAGGATTGGTTGTGCTCGACTTCAAGCCTCTCCTCTATTTTGTCTATTCGTTGGGTGATTCTATCCACCCTGCTCCCAATATCTACCCTCATATTTATTATTTCCTCCATTAACGCGGCAACATCCTTCTTAGTTGCAGAGGATTCCTCTGGTGAGGTGGCCAAGTTGGTCTGTGGTATGTTGCGGACTCCCGGGCTACTTGACTTATATTTATAAGCCGCCAACTTCTGTCTTGCCTCCATGCACCTCCTCTCGCAGTTCCCACGGGTCTTCTGTGGAGTGTCTCCCTCTGTCAATGGCTGAGACAGGACCCTCCGTGTCCGAAACCACTCAGTCTCCCTGGGGAGGCGGGCCCACGCCCCTGCAAAAGGGGGCCCTCACCTCCCACTGATTGCCACTGCCGAACCCTGAATCCTCCTCCTTTCAAGCTTGAACTCTCCTCGTGGATTTCCGGGAAGGGGGCCACCCTTATGTACACAGAACTTGATGATCCTGTGTCGATGTCCGGGCCAGGGACCAGCACTTGCATAATCACTTTTATTCCTTCTTTAGGATAATATGTGTCCTTCTCGGCACCACGTGGATCTCCTCCTTTAGGATAATATGTGTCCTTCTCGGCACCACGTGGACCCCCTAATTTAAGGGTTGTACAACAGCTTCCCTGGTATGCCCTAGCGAAACGTGAACTTTTTGGGCATAAAGCCCCAGTCAAGTTAGGGTTGTATTCTTGTGGACTGCCATTGCAAATAATAACCACTGCCCTCTCTCAGCATTGTGGGGGTGGAGGGATAGTGATTTTATATATATATGTATTTTATGAAGAGTATTGTGTGATAGTATTAGTTTCCTATAGACATTTTCATAGTGTTTGCTTGGCCATAAATAACTATAGTACTTTATAAATATCTTGCAGTTGGTGAGCAGGTGCAAGTGCATCTAGGTCACACTGCCTAAGCCCCACCCCCCTTCTTAGCCCTGCTGCTTCCATTCTGCTCTCAACTCTTAGATCAAAAGGCGTCTCTCGCCAGGGAATCCAAATTTAAGGGCAGAGGAAGAAAAGGGCAATTCCTGTTGGACCTGTTTCGGTCCGGGAGGACCCAGGATCAGAACTCCTGCCCCTCTTTCCTTGATCTGAAAAGCAACTGTAATTGTATATTACACCATTAGGTCATACTCACCTGGGTTGACTGAGTGCTATCCTGAATGTAAGTATAGGTTTATACTGTACCATGAATTTGTGTTCCACTATTCAGAAAAGTATCCTGGTAACGGGGTTGGTTTACTAAGTGATTCCTTAACGGAGTGTCACTGCAGGACTGAGAGTCTACTACCCTTGACTTACTGCAAAGTAATCTAAAAGTAACTGATGGTTTTACTCCCCGGAAACAGGTGTGTCCTATACTAAATGTGTTCAATAAGGTCTGACTGCCCTAAAAATACTGTTAGTTTTCTGAACAGGGTCTATGCTTTGGTCTGTGTACTTTAAAGCATGGTGTTGTGTTTTTATAATGTGTTTATGACAAAGTACATACCCCAAGACTTAACTTGGCCTAGCTATGTGTATAATATACCTTTATTATTTTATAATACTTCTTGTTGAAAGTGTTTGTTGAACCCTTGGTATACAACAAAGTATTTATACCTTTCTACAGCCCTCTCTCACTCCTCAGATAAGCCTGGCTGCTCGGTCTATGCTACCATATACTTGGGTGGTACAGCCTTATACCAAGACTGGAGTTGTGTACTGTCTCAGTTGTCTGGTTTTACTAAACTCTTAGTTGGACTTCAGAAAAACTGTACACAGGGCCGGCCCCGTTCCACCCCTTTGCATGATGAATGGGTGGGGTTGTCCACATTTCACTATCGCCAGCACACCCCAGACTGGTATGCTGACCTTGTGTCCTAACTTCCTATTTTTGGAAAAGTCGCAAAATCAGAACACTCCCGAAATTGCCTATACTGATAGCACTAGGCCAGGTCCTTCTCTGTGCAGGGTGAATGGGTGGGGTTGGTCAAATTTCACTATCACCAGTACACCCCAGACTGGTATGCCGACCGTGGCCAACATTCAGCCCACCAACTGTTATGGGGCTGGGGCCACCTCGACCATACATACACAATTTAACAAATATATATATAGAGATTTAATCACCTGCTTATCTATCCTTATTATTCCAAAAATATGTTTGATGTTGCTAGATGATAAGTATTCCTGTAGTTTATAACTGTCTTGTGTATATGAGAAACAAATCACAATTTTCATATAACTGCAAGTGTGGAAGTGTTTCTTTGGGTCTATGTATATTCTGGTTTCTTTGTACTGATTTGCACATCACATTCCCCCTCCTAAAAGAAGCCTGGCGCTCTGCCACTCTACCAACCTTGGGTAGCACAGGCCTATTAGACGTTGGGGCCCTAAAACCAACACATAAGTCTTGCAGTCTCCAATAACTATTGGACTGTAGAAAATGTATCTAATAGAGGCAATAAGGGCTCCCAAAGATGTGCAAACTTTATATAGTTGCTTTCCCTATGAGACCTTGATAGTACTCAATGGGAAATAAATGTTATGGCATCACAAAGAACGAAATCTCATTGAGATCACTAGAGACAAAAAGTGCACTTACTATCTCACAAAGTAACCCCCAAGATGGAATTGAGTCAAAACATTCATAGCTTATAAATAGGTGAGCAACTCACCTCTTTGTGATCATGAAGCTTCTTAAGCTGCCGATGCTGTTCAATCAGTGGCACTCGGTGCTTCTCCCACTGAGTGGCAAGATGGACAATCCTCTGAGCGCTGCTTTCTACCACCATCTGAGAAAAAAAGACACATGACTCATTACAAAGAACCGCAGATCCATAACATTTCTCTGATCAGGAGCACTAAATTCCCTTCCACCACCCGAGGACTGAGAATCCATCAGCTGGTGCCATGACACATAGTACAGACCCCCTCAGAATAATTACAGCACCCTGAAAACCCACTGAATCCAAGCAAAGCTCTCTACCAGCATATGAAAAAGGTAATCTAATGGAAAATGTCAGAATTCAGAGCTCACCTAACAGACACCCAAGAACAATGCAAACACATTCACCTCTCACAGGCTCTGATACTGCCATCACCATTTGAGTGCAGAGAAAAGTCAGTGACCAATTTAAGGATAAAAGATTCCCCACATTATTTCTGACCACCTCAAAAAAGAAAATTAATATTTCCTTGTAATGCCAAAAGAAATTCAGACGCAGAGACATTCAGAATATTTTTAATCATGGGGGTGCTGTGGAGCAGCCATACAGCATGGCAGCTTTCTTTTGAGCTTCGTACAGGGCAGGCGTTCGCTCTAATAGCAGCCAAGCCCATCAACATTTGCAGCCATGATTTCTGGAGCCACTGACAGCGGAGTGGTTGCTGATCCTTTTAATGCTTTTACCCAGCCTGCAGGGCTGCAGGGTCCGGTGTATCGGGCTCTCTTGGGGTACTGTGGTTGCAACATGAAGCCGAGCCATTCCCGTGAGACGTATGAACACCTCTGCTACCCTGTGAGTCTGCAGACTGGCTGGTGGGTGAGCACTCACCTCACAATTGACACAGTGTGTCTGCCGTAGCCGCAGCAGACGTTCTGTTGCCCTGGACTCGCCACTGATTCCAGAGCGTGCAACCCAGATGACCTGCGTGAGATGCAGAGCGTTGGATGAGGCTGGCAACATTGCAGACTATTTGAGCGGCCATGATATTGCAGAGGAGTGCCTAATGCTGAGCTGTGGACTCCCGAGGTGAGGTCCAGGCCGGGGGCACAGCTAAGGGGCCCAGGTCACACTTGGTGCAGGGAAAGGGTTAGGACCTTGCCTAGTGGGGAGCCAACACTGATTGAATACTGTGGCTGGAGGCCCTGCAGGTCTGCTCCACAGGTGGTACACTGGGTATACCGCCGGCCGCCAAAGCTCGCATCTGAGGCTGTATCTTCAGAGGCAGCAGGGCTGGGCCCCTGCATGGGGCCGCAGACATCACTGTCCCTACAGGAAGGGTTGCATCAGGCCCTTTTATTTGTTTTACTTTTTGGAGGGCTAGTGGCACAGTATTGCCTCTGCCCCTCTGGTGCACCATGTGCTGCGAGTCGCACATTCTTCCCTAGTCACCCTTAGCCAGCCGCCCCTGCGGCAGAACGTCAACGGCTCCCTGTTGGGGTGTGTGACCCAGTATGACTAAAGGTGTGGGGGCCAAGGAAGGAGGTGGCATGGGCCGCTTCGCTAAGGCGACCCCCAGACCATCTGTAACAGCAGCACTGGGGAGTTTCTGACCTGGGGAGCCCCTCAGAGCCCTGAAGCCCCCCCGCTACCCCTCCCCCCACTGCTGAGCCCTTCAACATGCAACAGATTTTGGACAAGTTCAAGCAGGGCTTTATCCTCGGTTAAATAAAAATTTGACTAAATACCTACAACGTTGCATCCATCTTTGTAGGTATTATTCCATCCCTACACAATTTGAGAGGGATCACGGCCGTTGAGGGCAGAATCAGGATGGCGGAGGGATGGCATCATAAGCCTGCAGTGGACTGTCACCTCCCTGTCCAAAGACATGAGGGCACTGAAACCTAAATGCGAGGATCTAGAGTCGAGATCCTGCAGAAACAATATCTGCATCATAGGGGTGCCAGAGGGCACGCTGCGGGGTAATATGGAGGTGGCAGTGGAGAATTTGCTCAGCAAGCTCCTGCAGGACCCAGCGCCTACACTGCAATTCACAGTGGAGCATACTCATCGGGGGCGAACATCGAAGCCCAGGCCAGGCGACTACTACTAATAATAATAATAATAATTTGGCATTTATATAGCGCTACGAACCCTCAGGTATCTGAGCGCTGCTTATTATTCTGCTTATTATTACCCACGGTATGTGGTGCTCATTTATCGACCTCGGAAGGATGAAAGGCTGAGTTTGGCCCCGCCGGGATTCGAACCTGCGTTAGCAGGATCTGCACAGATGTCAAAGCGAGCGCTTTACTCGCTGTGCCACTTGACCGGCTTAATGTTGTTACTGTTACGCTCACCTGGTATCCACGGGGACGCCACCCAGCCCTGGTTGGATGATTTGCACTCTCGAACCCTCTCCCGGTCCCTTGGTAATGCCTCTGGTTAAAGATGGGTCTGCAATATAGGAGAGCGGGATTCAACACCAGATTGTCTTTGTTTTCCCACCTCCCTTGGCCTCAACTCCTTCCTCCCCCTTGGGCCTTCTCCTCACTTTAATATTGTAAAAGGTGGATTCTCCTCACTTTAATATTGTAAAAGGTGGATTCTGCGTCCTGCTCCTCGAGGCAGGGTCGCGTAGATGTGGGGGCAAGCAGCGACCAATTTACTTTACTGGTGCAAGTCCCCCTGTGGGAATCCAGGCCTGCTGCGACTCCGTAGGTTTGCTGCTTTACAGTGTTAGGGCCTCATTACGACCCTGGCGGAAGACCATGGTGCTATTAGCACCAAGGTCCATGCCGGTAAGCTACCGACTCCGCCATGGAGAAAGGGGGAATTACCACCCCATTACAAGGTTGGCGGGGCGGTAATTCCCCCTTCCTCCATGGCCCTTCCCCATTCCCATTTTTGCCCCATAGGGCTCAATGGGAATGGGGAAGGCGCTAAGTAGGGTGCCGCAAATTGCGGCACCGTAATTAGCACCAAGGTCCCTTTGCGGGTCCCTACTTTAACGGCTGGTCTACACCAGCCGTTAAGGTCGGGTCCCACAAAGGGACCTCGTAATTAGGCGCTAATAGGTTAACGGCGCTGCAGCCTTTTACGGCGCCATTAACCCATTAGCGCCTGGGTCGTAATGAGGCCCTTTATATGTAGTTCTTATGTTCCGTTTAGTTCGAATAATAATGCCTTGCTTCTTTTCTTTTAGGTATGGAAAGGTATTTTGGTGTTGTCATGCAGTTTGAAGATGAGCATGGACCGGTAGGCGAAAGCGCGGTGTGCGCGATGCTGTCCGTTGAGTAATGCGTGATGCGCGGCGCTGTTTCGCCTTTTATATTGCTAACCTGTGTCTTTTCTCTCCTTGCAGGTTGCGATGTTCCTCGCCGAGCGCCGTAATGTTCCAACAACGAAACTGACCAGGAGAGGACTACCCAGGTAAGAATTGTGTGGCTTTCTTCATTCGGGAGGAAACATGAGTAAACGCTTACTAATGCTGTCTTTCTTTCTCCTCTTTCCAGGTTATGGTATTCCAGGATGCATGCGGTGCCGGATAATGGAGTTCGTACCTTCAGGTGAGTGGAACTGAAGTCGGCGATGGATTGAAGACAGGATACTGTTCCGGGTAAGTTTTGTAGTGTTCTTTCTCTCTCTGCAGGTCCTTGGTTTCAGGTAAACTGGCATCAAAGAACTGGACACGGTGAGCGTTACGCTGCCCACAGCAGAATAACGCAAAGCATGTTCTGCTGTTTGGGTGTAGTTTAAATAGTCTCAGGTAAAGTAGTCCAGGTAAAGTAGTCCCAGGCCTGCCACACCCAAAAGACTAGACCGCATAGCTCAGTTCCTTGTAACAGCTATGTGTGTGCCTCCATGTTGCCTGCACCCCTCCTCCCCCCGCCCCCTCCAAGTTAAATAGTCCCAAGTAAATAGTCCCAAAGGCGCCAGGACTGACTTCATCAGTTGTGGAGTGGAAAAGATCACCCCCTTTGAAGGGAAAGTCCAGGATTCTATCTTGGACATCCGGGTTTGAATCTGGGAGCCTTAAGCCAGGCCGTGCGCCTCATGTCCTTTGCCAGACAGATCGCTCTGTTAGCCGTGTCGATGTGGCCTACATAATGCCCTGTGCCACGAGTTTCGCCTCAGCTAGGTCACTTTGAATGAGGCTTGCTTGTCCTTAAGGATGTCAGGCAGAAAGTCTGCGATTTCCCTCCACAGGCGTTGATTAGCCGCAGCCAGGATGGCGTCTGCATTGGCCTGCCTGAGGTGAAGACCAGCATTAGAATAGACCTTCTTGCCGTATGATTCAAGAGTCTTTTCTTCCTTGTTCAAGAGGGCTGCCGTGGAAGTACTAGACAAGGACACTTGGGGGTTAGCATACATGAATATTGGAGCGATAACCCATGACAGAGGTTGCAGGTGTGGCAAGAGTAGAATATTGTCCCCCTCGGCCTGCCTAAACTTAGCATCCAGTTTTTGCTAACGGGTTGCGTGGAGTGTGGCTTGAGCCACCCCTTCTTGGCTAAGGCCTCCACATCCTTCTATGGTGGAGGCCGGACCTCGCCTCCGCCCTGATGCTCAGGACCTCTGCCAGAACTCCTGCCTGTGTGGGTTCCCCCCTTTGATGATCGGGAGTGGCAGCCATCTTGTTGTGTGCCGCCGCCATCTTGTCCGTGCCTTGAGCACGTGGACCTGTGGCCGCCGTGTTCCTGGGCTAGGCCTGCATGCCCGTCTGCACCGGCTCTAACCGGCCCTGCATTTCAGGTGTACACCCGGTAGGCTGTGCGCCCTCTGCCTCACGGCCGGTAGTGCTGACCGTGAGTACAGACGCCCCCTCGAGTAAGGACCCGGGATCAGGGCAAGGCCCCTTGGGAAGAGTAGTAGAGCTCAGAGGCCTCTCGGCTGTGTAACCAGTAGGGCCCTTGGACCCGTCGGTCATCAGGCCGGTAGCTGCACGAGCCTCAGTGCTCCCTGAGCCAGTGCGAGGGCTGGATTGATCCCTCCCGCAAGAGGGCTTCCCCGGGAAGGAGTCACCTCGGCGGGATGCTTTGGAAAATAAGGCACCTACCTTCTTTGTCTTCCACCGGACATAGTCCTTGATGTTCTGTGGAGGAGTCCTGTTGAACAGCTCTCTCCAATGTGCGAGCCAGTGTTTAAGCGACCTGGGGGTGTCATTAAGAGGCTTGAGGCCTCACCGAGGAGCACTGGTGGTAGCGGTCCATTCCAGTCGACGTGGAAAAGGGGAGTGGGGTGTGGTGCCGGTGGGCGGAGTTAAGGGAGCCTGTGCTCCCAGGGCCATGCCCAATTTGTCAGTAAATTTAAAGAGGAAATGTCTTTCTGCTGGAAAAGAGGTTCCATTCCTGTCTCTCACGAGGGACACCCATACAGAATGGAGGAAAGGGGATAGGACATAGGAGTACAGGCCAGTTCCCCAGACCCACGTCCAAAGCAGTCCGAAGCCTAGAGTGTCAATTGGATACACTTGAATTACAAAGCATATGGAGGACACTCCACCCTGGGTACCGCAAATTTACTTTTTTACTGGTGTGTGCACGATATGGCGTCCCGTATTGCCATGTCCCTGCTCTCACGGCACCTAATGGGGAAAGTCACAACAGCGCCATACTACCACTGAAAGGGGCCCCTAGAGGTCCCTTACGTCTATGTAAATAAGGCGAGTCACCACACACGATAGATACGCCAGACACAAGGTTGTATTCCCAAAGCTAGGGTTTATTGCAAAAGTCTCAGTTGGCCAATTCTGTCTCACGCCCCGCGACGTGCATCTCTAGACCTCGAGGGACGCAAGAGAGTGAATTACGTACATCAGTTACATATATAAAAAATGCATATCAAACAATCAGCTATGACATGTTTAACACCCCCCTTTATTGGGTTTCTTTGAACTTGGTGTGATGGACATTTTTGACAACTATGACACCTTCAAATATCTATTCTAGTAACAATTTGCAATTTGTGAGTGGGGAGGCATCTTTCAGTTGTTGAACAGAACACAGCGCTTCTGTTCCTGGAAGCGAGCAACATACGGGGGAGAGTTGCATTCCAGACCTTGCTATCTATGAGGTGCTATTCGTGTCCTGGGAGCCGACACGCTCTAACGGGGCTCAGCAAAGGGGGGCCATAAGAAGAGCATAATTCAAGCCTTTAGCTGCTTTATTCTAACATATTCTACCATATACCGAGACTGGCTGGCAGCTGCGAAATGATTAAATGCCCTGCAGCTCTGCTTCAAGGCTACATTCGGGAGGGAGCCGGGCATTCCCTCCTGGCGCTGCCTACGTTGTGTTTCAACAAACTCTTGTTATCCTCGCGGCCCTGCGGCCTTGTCCTTTCACGTGCAGACAACAATGTTTTACAGACAAGCAGTGTAAGCAGAAAATGTACTGCGAAGCAATTAGAACAGAAAGCAATGAGCAATGGTTAGAAAACAAAATGGCGATTCTTGTTACATCAAAATGGCCGTTCATTGGCAAACTCGGAAACCTATATTCTGTCCTATCGTGCATGAGACGGTTGGCCCACGGCCATCAAAATACGTTTGCGGTCACACAGTAGAGGTATCCATTTTTCTAGACTGACACCACGTACTGTCCGATCATTCACCCATAACGCTATAGCTTACATTAGGGGGCTTGGCTCCAACCAGCATGACTTGGAGATTTAAATCAGATGCGCTTCAAGACATTGCATTTAGGGCGGATATAGAAATTGACAAACGCACATTCTTTGTACATAACACCCGACTCCACTTCATACAGCACCCTGTGGCAGGCATTTAACGTGTATGCCCGAGGGATGGCTATCTCCAGAGAATTCAGGGTCCTCGCAGCCATATGGCGAGATCTGCAGGCAAGTGAAGATATGCTTAAAGACCTGGAAAATAAATATGCCACTCATCTAGACCCGCCTTCCTGACTGACATGCGCCCTGCCTTAGAGTCATTCAGTGAGTACGCACAACGCAAGGTCCTGTACTTTGCAAAATCTGCAGCAGCAAGGTGGCATGGGGAGGTAGACCACCCGGTAAGGACACTGGCCCGTCTGGTGCGCACTGAGCGGGGTTACACGCAAATCGATTGTATACTTTACACACAGTGAAATAGTAAATTTGTGGACCAGGAGATACTCTGGGTCTTCCACCATTTCCATCCCCTGATAAACTGGCCTGCCGCCTGCTCCAAAGGCAATACAGACTCTCCATCTTCTCCAAGAAGACTGTCCACATTCAAGCCCGAGTCGACGCGGGCTCCAACAGCACGGCCAAACTTTTCAAAATATGCAAGGAGCTGGCCAATCCGACTGTAGTCTCCATCTCTCCTGCACCTTCCCAGGCCCTCTCTACAGCCATGGCTTCTCATTTCACCACTAAAACCCAGGATATCCTGTCCTCGCTCTACTCTTCTCATCTTTCTCCCTCAGGCCCCCCACAACCCCTTATCCCTTGTCTCCTTCGCTCCTCCCTCTCCTATTCAACACCTGATGATGTTTCTAGATGAGACCAATCTATGAACGTTTCATCTAAACAGGTGCTCCCCTGCTCCTCTAGAACCCTTAAGGACAACATTGTTTCCTTAATAGCTCGCTCCAGCCTTGACAGATTTCTGTAATCATACCTTTGCCACTGCATCTTTCCCCTCACTCCTCAAGCACTCACTTGTGCACACCCTCCTAAAAAAGCTTTGTGCCGATCCTTCCTGTCGGCTAACTATCGCACGATCTCCATCACTCCTTTCCTCGGCAAGCTAATGGAGAAGCTGCCCATTTCTCAAGCTGGCCATCTCTCAGCTAAATACTCACACTGAATCTGCTGGTTATCTCCATGACCATCAGTCTGGCTTCAGAGCGGGCAGACACGGAAACTGCTCTCCTGAACCCCCGTAAAGATCTGCTATCTAACCTTAACTATAGCTCTCGCACTGTCCTCATTCTCCTTGACCTCTCCTCTGCATTTGACACAGTCAATCACGCCACCCTGATCAATTGTCTCAGCGTGAACATTGGCATCACAGGGTCAGGCTCTGGTGTGGCTGACCGCCTTCCTCTTGGACCAACCCTCCCAGGTCCAACTAGTGTCCTTTCTCTCTACCACCTCTCTTTCCACATGCAGTGTTGACTAGGGCTCTATCCTCTCACCCTGGCTCTTCAATGTCTATTTGCCCCCTACAGTGATAATGTCGAATTACAAAATGTCGAAAGTCAAAACGTAGAAATAAAATGTCAAAAAAAAAAAATTCAAATGTCTTTTTTTTTTACATTTTCTGTTCGAAATGAGGGGTTCCCCCCAATCCCCTTTTTTTAAAATTATTTTTTGAAACCCTCTTTTTAAACGCACGAAAGCAACAAAACAAAACATGTAAAATAAAAAATGACATTCGAAAAAAAAACATTTCAGCAATTTTTTTTCGCCATTTTTGTCATTCAACTTTTTGCAGTCAACATTATAACTGCACACCATTTCTGACTTAATACCAGTAAGACAGGTTCTTCTCCTTGGCCCCCCTCACCTTGGTGTCATGTTTGACACCACCCTCTCCTTCTCTCCTCACATCACGGACCTTGCGAAGAAAGTCAATTTCCAAATGCACCTCCTCAGAGGTATTCTACCTTTCCTCACCTTCCCCCAGAAACTCACCGTCTCCAGAGCTCTGGTTCTCTCCAGGCTCGACTATTGCAACAGCCTCTTTCTTAATCTTCCCAACTCTATCCTTCGCCCTCTTCAACTAATACAGAATACACTGTGGCACTTATCTTTGGCCTCAAGCCCTGGGAACGCATCTCTCCAGCTCTGAAATCTCTCCACTGGCTCCTGGTGTCAGTGAGGATTAAGTACAACAACCTCTGCATCATCCATAAGGCTTTTTGGGGCCGTGGCCCTCACTATGTCCAACTCTCTCTTCTTAAATATCTTCCTTGTAGTGCACTTCGCTCAGCTAGCTCCATCTCTCTGCGGGTCAAACGCTTCTCCAAGCAGAGACTGGGTGGTAGATCTCTCTCTTCTGCAGGTGCCTCGCTCTGGAATGGCCTCCGTGACCCTCTCAGACTTGTGCCGGACTATTTGAAGTTACGGAGGCAGCTCAAGACCTTCCTATTCTCATCTTCCTTCTCTCTCCCTCTTCCCTGCTAATCTGCCTGTCTGCTAATCCCAACTGGTGCATGGTTTCTCTAAGAGTCACACAGGGCACCATGCCCCCCTGACCAGTCACCCTGCACTGCCTCCTGGCCTATCCAGAACCCCCATTCTGGAACTGCACCTGTGTAGTTATGTGCCCTCCCTGTACTTACTCAGAGCTGTGCTGCCCTGACTGCACTTCACGTTTGCACTTGCACGATCTGAATGTCATAAGGCCATTTGTGTTCCCCTTCCTTGTCTTGTAGTGCCTAGAAACACTTGTGTAGAGGTGCGATGCAAATACCAAATCATATATCATATCCAAGATCTCACCAGGGGCAAGGCGCTGGGCCCGGATGGGCTCACCACAGAATTTCACATAGCATACGTCACGTTGCTCACTCCCCACCTTTTGCGGATATGGGAGGAGTCTTTAAAGAACTCCCTGCTGCCAGAATCAGTGCGTGAAGCTACCATTACCATGTTGCTTAAACCTGGTAAACCCAGCAACGAGCGAGTCTTATAGACCCTTGTCGCTCATTAACATGGGCACAAAAATCTTTGCAAAGATTCTGGTGAACAGGTTGCTCCCCTTGATACCGAGCCTGGTGTGTGATGATCAGGCGAGATGCATACCCGGCAGGTCCACAGCTCTTAATATCTGCCGCCTATTTAACATCAGGTCCTGATTAACACCTGGGGCTTCAGCAGGGGCGGTCGCCTTGGATGCACACAAAGCATTTGACATGGCATCCTGGGAATATCTGTCATACTGGAGAAGTGTGGTATTGGGGCTCGAATGCTAGCGTACATTAAACTCCTCTACGCTCGCTCGACTGCCAAGACTTTAGTCAACTCACACCTTTCTGAGCACTTTGCCCTGGGTAGAGCTACCCACCAGGGAGGTGCCCTGTCCCCAGTGCTGTTCGCATTGGGGATCGAGTCCATGGCGGACCTGGTCAGGGAAAAACCTAAACATCAGGGGATTTGACTGCTAGGCCCCCAGAAATAATATCCCCCTATGCAGACGATGCGCTGCTCTATGTTAGGGACCCATACAAACCTCGATCCTATAATGAGTGACATCACACACTTTAGGGAGTACTCTGGCTTCACTGTAAACTACACCAAATCCAAGGTTTTTCCAATTACTGATAAAACGGTTAAGCCGAGTGGTTCCTTCCCCCTGAAGTGGGCGCCTGCCAAAATGAAGTACCTGGGAGTTCTAGTATCAAGGAGTAAAGGGTCGCTCCTCTCTGTAAGGAACTCATGGTGGCAACAGTAAAGACAGACACACGTGATCACAGTTCAAGGGTGTTTAATAAACTATATGCAGGGGGGAGAAAAATGCCTAATCTAAACCTAAAGCTAAGATGGGAGCAAGCTACAACCATCAAATAATAGTAAGGCAGTCCTAGTGGCGGCTTGTCAAATAAAAAGGGCCTATACTAAATAAAAAAAACACTGCCAATCCTTACTACTAAGTTACAAAGAGTGTGGGATAATGTTCACCGGAAAAAAAAGTTAAATAAAATGATAAGTCAGGATCGTATGGCTGGGTTTCCCTTCCCCACGTTTTAAGCATGGGACAAGGCTGGACTTCAGAGCATAAAACACATTCCTGCGCCTCGTTAGCACGAGGTTCACAGTTCCCGATCAACAATATCAAAACCGTCTCAGGCTAAGTCTCTTTCCTGCAAAAGTCTCTTGCCTTAGAAGGCCTGCTGATTCACAATGACAAACAAACCAAAGGTCCTTCAGTGGTTTTTGCACCTGGCTGATTGCTCTTCGCCCCCTAGGATCTCCCTCCGTCAGGCTCGGATCCTCTTTGTAACTTGGGCCTCCCTCCATCAGGTTCATTACGGCTTTTCCTTAACACAGTTCATAAAATTTCAACACAGTTCATGATTTGCTTATCTTCATCAAAAAGCGTGGGTTCCTTTCTCCTAGCGTTCTTTCGCCGTCCCCATCGGGCTCACAATTGCCTTATTTCACAGTTCACAATCTTATCAAAAAGCGGGGTTACCTTCCCCTAGCTTTCTCTCCGCCATGGGTAAGAGACTTTCAATTGTACAAAGGGTTTGATGTGACCTTTGTAGGACCACTCTGACATCTCACAACGCCCTTCCCTAGGGCTTTCTGGTACTTGTATTTTTCGACACAACAGGGGCCAGCACAAGTCCTCCGACTGAGCCTTCCTACGGTGCCTGACCACTCTGCAGCTGGCCCTTCTCTGGACTTTCACATAAGGTCCAAACACACACAAGTTCTGTGTTTCAGGTTCCAGCGTTCATCTAGTGTTTCCACTTGCAACCTTGGGCTCAAAACAAGTCGGTTTGCCATCAGCTCACCGACTATGTTGAACCCGATGGCTGGTCTTGCCTCTGGAGTCCAGGACGGTACCATGGTAGCCAGGACGCCTCCCCACCTGTGCTAGCAATGCGGGAGGCCCCCCCGAGCACCATTGACATCTGGTCCTTCACATGCCAGCTGTAAGTCCCGGTTTTATGGCTTCCCTTTCAGAGACTTTGCGGGTCTGATTTGAAAAGGGCAAGGGCAGTTTGCCCTTCATTGTCCTTCCAGGTCTCGCCGCCTTTCTCCTCTGTTTGAACTGCCGGTTTGGTGTAGCGGTTTCCTTGTGCGTTCAGCCTTGCTCGCAGTGTGCTTTCGTGTTCTGCCTTTTATCCCTGTGGGGAAGGCAAAGGGCTGTCAGGTGTGCATGGTTAGTGTCAATTGTCGGACTCTGCCTGACCCGTGTGTTGGGACATGTCAGGTAAAACGGCTCTGGTGTTAGTAAGCTGTCTGTTAAAGTGTAAGAAAGTGTTGGAAAAGAGGGCAGTAGAGCTTCTGAATATCTTGCAGGGTAGGAGGGAGAAAAGGTTTTACGAGGAAGAGGATACTGCGTCTCAACCCTCGGCCTCCCACTTCCGCTCCCCGAAGGCCCCTCACCCAGGTGATCCTCATCCACTGGTCAACCCCCAGTAACTGGATCCAATAGCGATGGCCCTGTCCTGGCCACCTGGATGACAGACCCCAGGGACTAGTAAGGGAGACACCTTTGGGTTTTTCACATCGCCAATAACAATGCTGGACTTGTGGAAGGCTATGCCCCTATCCTTAGCGGTGAGACTAGCTCTAGTGAAGATGATTGTTCTCCCCAAGCTACTATATCTCTTTATGAACATCCCCTTGTGGTCGGGAAAGGACTATTTAGTCAGGCTGCATAAATCACTGTCCCAATTCCTGTGGCACGCCGAGGCAGTCCGTAACAAATGGGCAGAGCTCAAGCTGCCTTCCATTAAGGGGGGGGGGGGGGGGGTTTGCCACCCCACATTTAGAGATCTATTGGTTGGCACAGTTTGCGTCCGTTTGGTATGGGGCTGACAGCACCCGACGCAGGCCCGGTTGGAGAGGTTGGCGGCGGTACAGCCGATTTTTATTTTTTTATTTTTTGATTGTGGTACAACCACATTTTGGTTTTTCACATAACAGTAAAAAAATAGACAAATCACAATACATGATAAATTTATGTATCAGTAAGCTCAAATTATGAATCACAAATTACAAATTCCCTACTCTCTGAAATATGACATGGTAAATTAACAATTTTGAACAATATTTCAACTGAATGAACCCCATCTGTTTTAACACTCTAATGAAGTTTATCGTTAAGGCAATTTCATGGCAGGCAATCAATATCTCCCAAAACATCTCGGAAGATAACCGATCAATTAAAGCGATAAAACGCCCTAGATGTTTCTCTCTAGCATCCCAGGTCTCCGAGCAGTACCTTAACAAATGCTCAATTGTCAGATTTTTTGGATCTTTACATTCTGGGAATAGAATTTTGATTATCTCCCCACAACCCCAGCGGGCAAGAACTGATTCCGTTTGGACCAAGTTGAGTCGAACTCTAAGGAAGTTTGTCTCAGCTTGGCATCTGGGAATTGTAACAAATATTTTGGAAGATAGCCAAGTTTCTTGTCATTGAGGGAAAGGGAAGCTGCTACAGATGAAGACCTCATTTGATCGATTGTCCTAATCCAGTTTGTTGTGACTAAGGCCTTCTTTGTCTTCATGGGATTTGATAGTAGTATTTCTTCGTCATTACAACAACTGATAAGGATCTCCCAATCTCCTCAGGTCTCGCAACACCCATGAATGGTCCATTTTAAGATGAACCATAAGATCCTCATATAGTGAATTCCCCAAGGGATTGATTATTAGTCTGTAAAGTGAGAGCAATTTTCAATCCATTTGGGATTACTCTCACTTAAGTGATCTTAAACCCAACTCAAATCTTAGGCATACAATTGGTAGGCTATTTGGCAGGCTCAGAACCTTCTTGCAGATCTTGCCTTCGATCTTCTGCCAATCGAGGGTCCAGGCCAAAGGTTTGGCCTCTATACCATATAAGAGCACTCGGATGATCTTTGCCGTATAAAACCTCACCGTTGGCAGGAGACAGAATTTACAAAATTGGCCAATGATCCTTTGTAGTTGTGACATTAGCTGGTTGCCCTTTGATGTAAGCTCTGACAGGATTTGACTTACTCTGGGTGTGGCATATAAGGTGTAGCCCAGTAAGACTATTTCCTCTACCAGAGGGATAAGGTGTCCTCCCACAGTCCAGGGGAACCATCCTTCACCAATCCCCTTGTCTCCAAAGATTACTATTCTCGACTTTTCTGGATTCACCGTTAGGTCATTGTTCTTCATATATATGTCGAGAGCATTCAATAACCTTTGGAGGCCAACTGATGTTTTGTCCAAGAGGACGATATCGTCTGCATAAATAAGCCATTTAATTGCCCTGGAGCCAATTTTAACGCTTCCCATTGCTGCGGAATTGACCTCCCGACCAAAATCAGTGAGATAGAAGTTAAAAAAGGAAGGGGGCAACCATGCACCCCTCTACCCACGGGGATATATTCAGAAAGAAAGCCTTCAGAGTTCAATCTGACTCTCACCGGATTTCCCTAGTGAAGATGGTATACAGTGATAAAAGTGCGGCAAAAATGTCTATACAAAAAAATTGCAGCAAAAATGCTGTGGTTTGACCCGGTAAAGGTGTACCCCATTATACCATTTAAGGGGAGCGGGGGTTGCAGGGGTGTCCCCCACTCCCCTTAAATGGTATAATGGGTCCGGGGGTTGCAGGGGTGTCTCCTGCATCCTTTACATGGATTGCAGTGGCAAAACCACAACATCTTTGCAGCAATATTTTGTAACCACAGCAATTTTTACCGCAATTTTAACACATGGAACCGTGAAGAGAGGCTTGAATGTTAATGAGTGGTTTCGGGGCTCCCCTGGTGGTGAACATTGACCACTGTCGCTCTCTATTGACCAGGTCTAAGGCACTTGACACATCTATAAATGCACCATATAGCTTTGATGCTTTCCTCCCCTCTTTGTTGTAACAAAGGGTTGCCAATACTATGCCATTGAGGGATGTGGAATGTCCCTTCCGAAACCCGGTCTGCTGTTTTGGTAGGATGTTGTTGGTTCTGGCCCATCTCTCCAGCTCTCTTAACAACAGGCTAGCGAATAACCTACTTTCCACATCCAACAAAGTGATGGGCCTTTAGTTTATTGGATTGTTACGGTCCCCCTTTTTAAAGATGGGTCTGATTATGGCATACTTCCAGGATGGAGGGATAGTTCTTTTTCCTATTATTCCCTGGAAGAGTATATACAAAATTCAGGCCCACATTTTTGTATTTCCCTTTAGAACTTGGTAGGTTAGTCCACTAGGGCCTGCGGCTCTCGAGTAGGAGGATTTATTAATCAACTCCAGGATAACCTCTTCCGTAATTTCCAAAGACCAAGGTATACATTGGAGATGCTAAATGCGGACTCCCCTTCAGGTTTTCAGGTATTTGTCAGTAAAATAAGTAACCCAAACAAGCTCGGGAACGCAGTTTGACTAGATGGTGTTTTGATCTTTGTCCCAGGTATTAATTTAGTGGCCAGAAGTTAAAAGAACTATTGATGGTCAAGACTCTGAGCATGGACTCACCATCTTTCTGCAACCGACTCATTTGATGTTGTTAAGACCAATTTTTTAAGTTATGGTTGATGGTCTTGAGTGTCATCAAGAGTTGAGCCCTGTCGATGCATTCACAAGCCTGCACATCTCCCATTTCGTTGACCATGTAATCTCGTCAAATGTATGTTTATCTACTGTAATCCTGCGAGATGACATGGTCATAAAAACTTGTAAAAAGTATAGAGTTTACAGTTCGCTTCTTGGTCGTTGGCTCTAGGATCATTATGAACCTGATCCAAGGCTTCATTTAGCCATATACCGTCTTTCCTATACTTCACCAATCGATTTTTCAAAGCATTAACTACTACTGTACCCTGCCATAGATCGATTTCTTTGTTAAAGTTCCATCCGAATGAAGGTTCTAAATGTCTATGGTCATTCGATCCACCCTCTCTTAGTGTTAAGTGGTCACATTTCTCAAATAGACTAGCTGATAGAAAAATATAATCCAAGGTGGATTAGATTTTCCCTCATGACCATGTACATGCCGGGGGGACATTTCCCTTAATGGACCCGTTGGCAATCTTCAAGTCCCATTCCGTGAAGGACATCCACCTTCTACAATTGGCGCTTACCACCATGGTTTTGGGGGTCAGGCCCTCTAAACGGCTTGAGACACACTGAGAAGTCGGGTCCCCTGCCAACAAGATATAAGCCTCTGGGTAAGATATTTTTTATCTGCGTCAGGATACCAGCTAGGGAATCCAAGAAAATCAGCGAGCTTCACACACATGGAATTCCCGTACAAGTTTAGAACTACTAGTTGTTTTGTCCCTTCAGTAGACGGCACCGCCAATTTTACTGCTAAGATCCTCTCCTGCTTACAGGGGATCAAAGTCTGTTCTTTAAAGAAGGTAGACTTACATGCCATCAGTAGCCCTCCCTTGGGTCTTCCCTTCCTTATAGTAGTTGCAGGCTGTGTTACCGTTATGAATCCCTCTAATTCAGGGGGATTCACTAGCCATGTCTCTTGGAAGAGAATTAAATAATTTCCCCCAAAGACCTCTGATCTTATTTTTAGGTTTCTAAAAGAACTGGAGCCCCTTGTGTTCCAACTCACTGGTTTTATTTCCCCCCCCCCCCCCAACTAAAGCAGAATCTGCCCTGCTTTGAGTTTATGACAGACCTGCGTTATGATCTCTGGCAACATAGACCACAAAGCAGACTGGCCCCCACGGTTAGCTTCCTGATCGTTGACTTTCTTCACCCTGGGCTAGTCCACTTTCCCCAATTCAACACCACCTTTTAGGTTACCTCCTTTGCCCCCCCCCCCCGCTCGTGCGAAGGCAAAGAGTCATGAACGACCAAACCTTGTTTTTGTAAAGAGTCAGCCACTGAGAAGACTGCATTCGCCCCCACTTTGGTTGTAAACCCTACTTCCACTAAGTGGGCTACGTGAGGATCGGGGAACTAGACATACTCTCTGTCCTTAGATTAAAACCGGTATAGATCTTGGATCTTTTTGATGGTTGACAAAATTGCCCCTCTATTATAAAATCTGGGGTTCAGTTTATGCTTTTGGCATGTAAACCAGAGTCTTGGAACCGCAAAGGGGGCTAGTTCATCATGGAGAGAATCAGTCTTTAAATTCTATAAGGAATACATCCACTTGATTGCTGCCTTCTCCATCACGTCTTGTCCAATCCATCATCAATCTTGATCTTCAAGTGTCGTAATTGCTTTCTGTACATTTCCTGATTCCAGTTGGGTAGGACTGGATCTGCTGGGGGATGCGTCGGGAATCAGGGCCCCTGCTGCCAGGCTCCATCTCTTCTTAGACCCCCTGCAGAATATTGGAACATTTTTCAAGATGGCCCCTGACAGGGGCAGTATTTTCTTCTCTGGTTTAGCCCATGGTAGAAAAATCGGAGCCCATTTCATCGGTTTCCCAGTTGCCGCTGATTTTCTTGCATCTGGGGGACCCGGAACGAGACCACCCTGATTTTCCCCTTGAACCAAGTCTGTCTGTATACCTATAGTGATTTTAGTCACTATTGTGTCTTCTGGCACTGATGGTGAGCTTAATGTATGTACCTTTCCTTTCAGACTTGGTACGTCCGAGGAGCACATCGAGTGACCTCTAGATAGTGGCTCCACATTTCCTGCCTCTGCGTTGGCGTCAGGTTATTTGGAAGGATTACTCAGACCATTGATGAACCTTTGAAAACTTTTTTGACTTCATATTCTTGAATTTCCTTTCCTGTATGACAGGTAACCGGGTCACTTGAACAGTCTTTCTCCGTTTCTTTCTCCTTGCTCGTCTTCTTCACTGGTATGATTGCTGCAAACTTTCCTTCCATGAATCACCCCATACTTTACCCTCCTGTTCCACTGGTGGGGATTCTTCTGCTATACAGGCTGTTGTATCTGAAGAAGCGAGTTCCACCACGTGAGCTAGGCGACAGAATTCATCTAGGACGGATTGGAAGAGAGAAGTATCGTCGGGAATGGAGGGAGACTGCGCCTCTTCAACCACTATTTTAGTTTCATGCACCTTCGACTTATCCCTCTCCTGGGCTTGAATGTAGTTTTAATAATAAAAATGTTGTTTCTTTTCCATCCACACATAAATCTCCGAGTATATCTTTGAGACCCGATATTTCTATCTTCTGTGTAGCCATTGCTTCAGACAGTAATGTTAATGAGGGCGTGACCAGGGTGTTAATGACATTACTAAGGCCCACAATTGAAAACTCAAACTGCTCAATATCTTTTGACATTTCAAGTAATATTCCTGTATGTGTCTGCACATCTCCTTTTATGTTTTCAAAGACCTTAACCAAAGAGTTCAAAACGAAATTCAATGCTGTCAAAGTGGCCTCACTTGCGCAAAGATCTTGATTGGAGGTCTGAGGCGAGGTAAAAAGGTATTCCTTCATTCATTTTTTGTCCTACTGCCACTGATACCACTGACTCCCGTCTGATGTCTTCGGTAGAGTTTAACATGGCCAAGGGATTTTGTGTGCAATTTAATGGTATGGGGGAGAGTTTGAAGCCCTGTGAAAAGTCTAGTCCAGGGGCTGTGTGGCCAATGCTTCCGATTTCCCTGTTCTTCAATCTTGGATGGGGATGCACCTACAGGCCTGTTAGAAGATCACCCAAGTTCCTGGGTCTCCGTGTAAAGTACTGCTTCATTGTCCCCTTGATGTTCGTAGCTGGCAGGGTAAAGTCTTTCCCACCTTTGAACGTGGAATCCAATAATATAACTCCATCACCAGCACCCCCTCTAGGGCTTTGAATTGTGGCCATATTATGTATTTGGGAATAAGCAAGAACCTCGTGTCCTGCCGCAACACTTTGTTGGAGCTGCGGGCTCTGCCTATCTTCTGGCAATGTTGATTTAGAAATGAATGAACCCCTCCCACTCCGGTGCCTTTGAATCGTCCACAAGTAAGCCGCTCCTCAAATTGTATCTAGTTGTCATTTTCATACAAAAAAGATGTAGCAATGTCCGTCGTGGCTCTTGTGTGTGGCTGTATATTCACTAGAATGTCTCTTCTCTTGAATAAGCAGTCTAATGAGGAGAGGCGCGCCCCAGGTGTAGTACGCTTATGAAGCAAGCGATTTTAATGGAGATAGACTAATAGAATGTGTGGACCTGTACTGCAAAAGGTCCTCCCGCTCGCTGCTGAGGGAATCAAAGGGGCGAACCCAAACAGTCTTCCGAAAGCAGTCATCAACGGTATGTTTAGCAGTACTTGCAAACAAAATTAAAGGGGAATTCCCCAACAAACTCCCGTCTGGGCTGAGAGTCTTGAGGTCCGTACCCCTTTGATATATTTAAATTAGTCAAAAATATACAGAGCCAAAGCTAGAGAAGGTAAAACGGCTGTAGATTGCAGAGATAGCTATTCACTAGCTACGAGCGGTATCCAAAGGGCAACCCCAACAGTCTCCCACTCGTGCTGTAATCACAATAGCTTGGCTCTGCTTATCAGTCGATGCACGTTGAAATACGTTGAGATACACGAGAGCTCTTCTACCCGGCTTCCTCTCTGCATCAGTTCGATAGTGAGATGAGCTTCTTCTCCCTCCTCACCACGGGTCAGGCTATTTCCGCTGCCCCACTCCCCACTGGGTCAGTGGATGCAATACTGTGCGGGGATCGTTTGAGTAGGTAAAGCCAGGATTTCAGTCCACCGCGAGCCTGCAGAGCCCAAAGACCCAAAGACTCAGCTGCCTGACTCTGCGGCATGTTTCAGCTTATGTAGTTCACCAACAGCAAAAGAGGACTGGGTGCCTCAATGTTCCAAAGTGCTCTGTAATCCAGACTGCAGCTAACTGAGTCAGTACCAAAGACTCTGCAGCCGATACTAAGACACTGTTGTTCAACTTAGCATACAAATAGGAGTGCCCATTATACCCGGTACATACCACACTTACTGCTTGGCAAACCGTATTCTTGAAGGTGGGGGTAGTTTATCCATACTATAAGTGGCTACTTCTCTGGAACTTCCCCAGTCTCCCTCTAAAAAGGGAAAGCAATTTCTGCATGCATTGAGAAAAGCTTGGTTATAGAATGTTGAGTGACCTGTTACCCAAGGGTAAATGCCTCACATTACAAAGCTGGAAGCAGGGCTACAGGGGTAGGACCTCAGAGATCCTATAGTCCCACAGGTTTGAGGTGGCAGTCGGGGTACCCGTTAGAACCCCCGGAGGATGGATACCTTAAATACATTTCCAACGCGTATGGCTATCACAGGCTGCTATCCCTCACTGTACACCATGATCATTAACAAGTGGTGACCCAGAACCCAAAGGCACGTAGTAAGTGGGCACTATATGTGGGGGTAGATTTTTCAGATGATCAGTGGGCCGCGAAGTGCTCTTTGACTAAATCCGTTCCGGTGAATACTAGATTTAAATTGATCCAATTTAAAGTGCTCAATAGACTACATTACACCCTCAGCAAGATTGTTAAAATCTACCCGGGAGCAGAGCATAGATGCCCCAGATGCGGAGGGAATGGGGCCAGCCACTGATAAGTGTTTTGGGGGTGTGCCAATGTTACGCTCACCTGGTTCCCACGGGGATGTCGATCTGGACCGGCCTGGAGCCACGTTGAGCCGAGATGACTGACTGGACACTCCCACTTACTTCGTTTGTCGGCTCGTATGAATATCTTTCTGCAAAGGAGAAAGGGAATTAACCTCCCGTAATTCGAGCATTAACCCACCTTCCACTCCCGTTGTCTGCCCACTGACCACTCCCGATGTTCCCTCTTGTTCTCACCTGATGGTTTAGAAAGGTGGGCTCTCCATCCTGCATCGAGCGCAGGGGCGCGTAGACGACCAGTTACTTCCCTGGCATGGAGGAATTGGCGAATTCCAGTATTGACTCTAGGATCCAATAGTTTGTAAGAGTTCAAATGTCTGATCTTCACTCTTTCCGATTCCTTGTAGGTTGCTGACTTAACCACCACGAAGAGTCCAAAGGGCAGTTGGTGAGAGTCAGGTAAGTCTATAGTTTTAGTTTAGTTTAGTTTAGTTTATTATTTGTATAGCGCGCCATACCCTGGAGTATCAGGGCGCAAACAGACAAGGATATGCTCAACTTGGTTACAGGTACATAGAAATCAGATGAAGGTGCAGAGATGCGCTGAGCTTGGTTACAGATATGCTCGGCTAATTGCAAGTACAGGAAAAGGCAGGAAGTGTAGGCATAGACATCAGCAATATTACAGCAAGCAGATATGAACAAGGAGAGATCAAGGACAGGGGAGCAAGGAGCATGCTCCTGTTCGCGTAATATAAAGTTATATACAGTAATGTACAATGTGACAAGTGGACTAGTTAGCTGTCGTTGGGGAGAGATCAAGGACAGGGGAGCAAGGAGAGATCAGGGGAGCGAGGAGCATGCTCCTGTTCACGTAATATATAGTTATATACAGTAATGTACAATGTGACAAGTGGACTAGTTAGCTGTCGTTGGCTCTCAGCCACCTAGTGAGGTTTTGTCTAAATTTTGCGAAAGGCTGAGGTTCTCTGACATCATGCGGGAGGGAGTTCCATAACTGCGCAGCCTTGACCGGGAAGCTATTTCCTCCTATAGTGGCAAGTTTGAAACGCGGGACTTGGAGGCAGTTTGCGTTGGCTATTCTGGTAGGTCTGGAAGAAGTCCTTTTGCGTAATCTATCTATAGTGGTTTTCCCCTTAGGGGCCGGGGTACGGCGATGATGCAGAGTTAACTGCGCCGACCCGATATGAGGTGAGTACCCCCTGCGGTAAATCAGGTAAGTCTTTGGGGGGTTGCTTGTAATGTCCAGTGGTTTTCTCCTTAGGGGCCGGGGTACGGCGGTGATGCAGAGTTAACTGCGCCGACCCGAGATGAGGTGAGTACCCCCCGTGGTAATCCGGTAAGTCTTTGGGGGTAGTTTGTATTGCCCTTTTGCATTCCCGTGCTCACCTGGCTTTTCTTGTCCCCTTAGATATCGGAGAGCGGTGTGGAAATGCAGAGTCTGCGATGGAGTGAGGAAAAGCTGCACTGGATGGCGAGTGCAGCGCGGCACTGCGAGGTGCGTGACGATGCGCGTGCGATGACTCCTTCAAGATAGACGGCGCGATGGATCAAGAATTCAGGTAAGGTTTTAAGTTTGAACCTCTTCTTCTTTCTTTTCGTTTCCAGGTGGTCCAGGACTGAAGCGGGCGTGGCTGAAGACTGGAAGATGCTGGAGGCAAGGTGAGCGTTACGCTGCTGAATGCAGAATAACGCGAAGCACGTGTGGCTGTCCGGGCGTGGTTTAAATAGCCTCGGAAGAAGTTCCAGGTAAGTATTCTTCCACAGCCCCCACCCGAGAAAAAAGTAGTCCCTTAGGTAAAATAGTCCCTCCTAAGCCCCATTTGGCTTGTGGCTTTGTGCAGCATGGTCTGCATTAGGTAAGTTTTCTGTAATGAGCCTGGCGCCCATGGCGCCAGGACTGACTTTATCCTTATGAGCCTGGCGCCATAGGCGCCAGGACTACACCCAAACAGCCCCTAACTGGGGTTTTTGGGCATGCTTCAAATGGCATGATGCCTGCTTCCGGGGTTGCTGGGCCTGGGCCTGGCTTCCCGGGGGCAGGCATCATGACAGCCAAGCTGTATGATTTCTGGAGAAATGTGTTTGAAAAACTGTCCAAAGTTGTGAACCACCCATTGCCATGTACCCCTGTGAGTGTGTTGTTCGGGTGTGGGAGGATGTCCCAGAGAGATGCCCTGGGTCCTTTCTCAACATGGGCTGTCTAACAGCGAAACGTAATATATTGATGAAATGGAAGGATGCTTTGCCCTCTCAGAGTGGAAAATGGCTGAAGGATTTTACGTGTGCTTAAGACTGAGGCGCTCTTTAAAAACATGCTGCCCACCACGTCTAGACCGAGGGACATTTGGGCAGAATTTAGGGTGTACCTAGGATCATTGTAATGCCACTTGGGCGTTTCACGACGGAGTGACAGCCCAACACTCTAGCATGTCCTGTTTTTTGTAGAAACATGTTCCATCTGCTCTTCTAATAGTGCTCTCTGCTGCATTGTAAATCTGTGCCTGTAGCCACTGTTTGTTCTTATCCGCTGAAATACGTGCTAATGTTATGTCTGCCTGCCAAGCTAAAGAACAAGTTAATTACCAATTGGTAACGTTCTTTCAACTGAATGTTCCTCCAACGTATTCCACATCTTTGACATGTAATGTCCACAGCTGTGCACTTCGGAAACTTTTTCAGCAGAGGGAGTCTGCGTCGATGACGTCGGGTCGATGTCCCTCGAAGGCCTCTGTCGAGGGCGACGTCACTGGATGTTATAAATAGGATGCACAGCACCCGTAGCCTCAGTTTAAGTTTTTTTCCCTCAGAACGTGCAACACCAGTCTCATACCTGCTTGACTGCACATAGCCTTGCGGAAACGTAAGCTGCAATCGCATAGAAAATTCTCCAGAGGGGCAGGCTTGGAAAGCGACGTGGAATACGTTGGAGGAACATCCAGTCGAAAGAACGTTACCAGTTGGTAAGTAACTTGTTCTTCGAATGGATTGTCTCCTCCAACGTATTCCACATCTTTGACAGACTCCCAAAGCAGTACCAGTAAATGTAGGAGGGAAAAAGAATTTAGAGTATGCAATCAGATTTCAGGATAAAGAACCGCCTTACCAAAGGCGATAACCGGATCATGGATTGTATCCAGGGAGTAATGTTTAACAAAGGTGTGGATTGAAGCCAATGTGGCTGCATCACAAATGTTCCCAATAGGAACCCCCCGCTGTAGGGCTGTGGAAGTAGCCACGCCCCTAATGGAATGAGCTCGCAACCCTTCAGGAGGGTCCTTAACCGCCAATCAGTAACACTCCATAATGGTGAGGATAATCCAGGTGGATTATTGTGCCTGGCACAATCAGTGTCCAGCATATCCCACAAAGAGTTGATCGTCCACTCTGACCCTGGACATCCTACAAATGTAAAAGCTCAAAGCTCTCCTAGGATCCAACCGATGGAGTCGCTCCTCTTCCTTAACAGGATGAGGAGGGTAGAAAGATGGAAGAACCACCTTTTGACTCAAATGATATTCAGATACTACCTTAGGTAGAAAAGAGGGACATACTCGCAGTACAACCCTGTCCTTGTGAAACACAGTAAAGGGTGGCTTAGATGAAAGTGCCTGCAATTCACTCACTCTGCGAGGGGAAATAACCGCAACCAAGAACACAGTCTTGAAGGACAGTGATCTCAAAGGACAAGAATGCAAAGGTTCAAACAGAGCACCCATGAGAAATTTCGAAACCAAATTCAAATCCCAAACCGGCCCCTGGAAGGGGGCCAGCGGGAAGACAGTCAGTAATTGTAGAAACTGAGAAATCAAAGGAATCTTAAAGTAAGAACATTCTTCGGACAAGCGCTTAAAGACAGACAGCGCCGCCAGGTAACCTTTAATGGTACCCACTTGAAGGCCCCTGTAGGCCAAAGAAAGTATGAAAACACAAAACCATATGAATGCAGCCAGCACTGACAAGGATCAACATTGTGATCTCTGCACCAGTTGCAGACCTTACACCAACGGTACAGGGATTTTGCTGCAGGCCGTCTGGCCGAAAGCTACACCTCCATCACGTCATCCGGGAGGTCCCAATCCTTATACCTCAACCTTTCAGATACCAAGCGTAAGGTTGAGAGTCTTGACCTCTGGATGGAGAGCATGACCCTCCTCCCGCCCCTTCCCTCCGCCCGCCCCTCCACCCCCCAGTTCCCCCAACCCCCTCGTGCAAGAGCAGATCCTGTCGGTAGGGAAGACGGTGTGGAGGGCAGATGGACATTTCTAGAAGGTCTTGGTACCATGCTCTCCTGGCCCAATATAGAGCAAGGAGGATCATGGGGGAACTGAACCCCTGTAACAGTGAAGGACTTCCTGAGCCAACTCCCACTCATGAGAGATCGTGCTCTGCCTGCTCAGAGCGTCCGCCGCCGCATTTTCGTCTCCGGCCAGATGAACTACCGAGATTGAAATGTCCTGCTGGATGGCCCAGAACCAGAGCTGCATTGCCTCTCTGCACAACGGGAGTGACTCTACCCCCCCCTTTTTTGTTGAGGTAATGCATGGCCACTGTGTTGTCCGTCGTGATCAGGGCACTTTACCCCCGTACAAAAGGCAAAAAAGCCTTCAGGGCTAGCCCGATGGCCTTCAGCTCTAACAGATTGATGTGGAGTTTGGACTCCGACGGAGACCAACGACCGCTGACTGTCAAATCGTTGGCATGGGCACCCCATCCTGTGAGGGAAGCATCCGTCACTACAGTCACCTCCGGCCACGGTTGCCAAAACGCCCCCCCCCCTCATCAGCCTGACCCACCACAGAAGATCCTGGGAGACCGAGAGTGGAATCTGAACGGGATCCAACATCTTGCCGGAGAACTGTGACCACTACATCTTGAGGACCCACTGCAGGGAGCTCATCTGCAGTCTGGCCTCCGGCACCAGAAAAATGCAGGATGCCATGAGGCCAAGCAACCTTAAAAATTCAAAAGCCGGGAGGACTCTGGGCATGTTGAAACTTGTCCACCATCTGCACAATGTAATGAGCCCTTACCTTGGGAGGTGAACACTTCCCCAAGGACGTGTCTAACACAGCCCCGATGTACTGCAGCTGTTGGGAAGGTGTCAGATGATACTTCTTGAAATTCAGGGAGAAGCCCAGCCTGTTGAGGGTGAGGCAGGTGACACCGAGATGATCCAACGCTAGCTCTGGAGAGCGCGCCCGGATCAGCCAGTCGTCCAGGTAGGGGTAGAAGTGAATTCCCCCACCCCCTCGCCTGAGGTACGCTGCCACCACCATCACCACCATTAGCTTGGTGAAGACCCTCAGGCGGAGGTCAATCCGAACAGCAGGAACCGAAACAAAGTGCGAGTCGCCAGCCGCAAACCTCAGGTACTTTCTGTGCGCGGGATGAATTGGCACATGCAAGTAATCATCCTTGAGGTCCAGAGACACCAACCAATCCTGAAGTTGAAAGGCCTGGAGGACTTGAGAAATGAGCGACCATCTTGAACCTGTTCTTCCGGAGAAGTTTGTTCAACCAACGCCAAGTCCATGACGGGTCTCAATCCCCAGTCTTTCTTTGGGAAAAAAAAATAAGTGGAATACCATCCCTTGCCCCTCTACGCTATAGGCACTAGTTCTATAGCGCCCTTCTCCAGCAGGGACAAGATTTCCTGCACAAGGAGCGGATCCGGAAGCTTCAAAGAGAGTTTCCGTGGTGGATTGTCATGAGGTCGCTGAAGGAAGGGAAGGCAGTAGCCGTGGGCTATGGTATCCAGAACCCACGCATCTGAAGTAATGGCCCGCCATTCTTCGAGCTGCTGATACAGTCTGCCCCCAACCGGCGAACCATGGGACATGGCTTCATGACTGGTTGAAAGCGGCTGCGGCAGTGCCTGAAGGCAAAAGAGGCAGCTGCCTGAGCCGTGTTGGCACCACGATTTCCCCGACCACCACAGGTACTTTTTCGATGGCCTCTTTGACTGGCGGCCCCTCTCGTTCTACCAAAGGAGGAGTAGTAACGAAAAGAACCTCCCCTCCACTGCTGTCCCCTAGGACGAAAAGGTGGAGGTTGACGCACCGCGGCACTTAAAGATTTCGCCGCAGGTTTTGAGGTCTGCAACCTCTCAAGGCTCTCGTCAGCCTTGCTGCCAAACCAATGTGCGCCATCAAAGGGCATGTTCAGAAGACGGGCCTGCACATCCGGAGCAAACCCTGACTTCCGCAACCACGCAAATCCGTGTAGAACGGTGCTCGCAGCCATAGATCGGCTAACACGGTCAGCCATATCCAAACCCGACTGAAGGGATTCGCACATGGCATCCTTGCCGTCATGCACGAGAGCAAGGAACCCATCCCTTTCTTCGCCCTCAGGAATATGCTCAGCCGCCAAAGAAACAATTCCAGAGAGTGTGTGAAAACCTTGCCAAGGCACACATGGAGTTAGCCGATTTCAAGGCCATGCACCCAGCAGAAAATACCTTCCGGGCCCAACCATCTAAGCGCTTGTCGTCCCTATCCGGAGGGATGGTAGGGTACGCTGCCTTCCTCGAGGTGGCCGTGGCCGCCTGAACCACCAAACTCTTGGGTGTGGGGTGAGTAGATAAATAGCTGGGGTCGCTAAGGGCGGTATTTCTTGGTCAAAGACTTATGAACAGCCGGAAGAGATTCGGGGACTGCCAAACAGCTGCCACCCTTTTCTGCGAGGTAAGATTAAATGGCAAAACAAGGTTAGAGGATGGACCTTGATCTAAAATGTCCGTCAGATCATCCTGCCTAAAGTCTTCAGGAGGACTGGACCAGCCCAGATACTCCGAGACCCTCGCCATGAGCGTCCTGTACAAAGACTCTGCATGAGCCCCAGGTTCAGGCCTACCGAATTCCACTTCCGGAGAAGTGTCCAACCCACTGGCATCATGGAGGCTCTGCCGCAACTCCTCCAAATGACTGTCTCCAGAAAAAAGTGGAGCCTCATCAAGGTCACCAGGGTACTCAACCTCAGACCTTTCTTCCTCTTCATAAATGTCATCCACATCCAGAGGGAGTTGAAACCCAGGCCTGGGGACAGAAGAGGGCCTGGAGGCCAAAACTGGCCGCACAGACTTCCCAGTAGCCTTCCTTGGAGGATCCACAAGATCTGGGTACTCCAAAGGCAAATTTGTAGAAAAAAATCCACACAGGTGACGACAACGCTGTGGGCTGGTACGAGGATAAATTGTCGACATCCGAGTCGGACGGACACAGCGCCTACCGAGTCGACACCGGCATCTCAGTAGGTAACTGCGGTCTCGCTGGGGACGAGGACCGAGCCGTAGAGACACGTCTCTTGCGACTTTTCGAATCCTTGTCCGTACAGGACCTCAAAGGCTCCCGATGCGAGTCGCGATGTGGACCCGAGCCCGAAGGCATGCGAGCCACAGTGCGAGACCGATCCTGGCCAGCTTCGATAGAAGGCGCGACCAGACCCGTGCCCTGCGATTGAAAAATCACCAATATAGATTCTTTAAACGCTGCCTATTACGCCGAAGTCGAGCACTCCGTTGGGCACGTAACCTTCCTCGAGGCACCTTTCTGCGAGGAGGACGGGGAAGGCGACCGGTGACAGCGCCTCCTAGAGTGACGGGACGAGGAAGACAAGTGGCGGAAACCACTCCGGTACCGAGATCCCCGGGACTCCTTCCAATGCAGAGAGTCGCCCCTCAAGTCATCGGTGGAAACCCCTTTGGACTTGGAAGTCCGGGACTTAACAGGCTTAGAGCCCCTACCTGCCTGAGCTTCCCCCTTCCACTCCCGCAAGGCCGTGGCAGTCGGTGCGGGTCGGTGAGCGACATTTTCAACTTGCAGTCCCGGCAGGTGTTGAAGCCAGACCACGGAGTCGGAGGGGTCGAAGAGAAAGACATTGTAACGATGAACACACGAGGCACACTGAGTCTCACGAAGTTAACACGTTCACAGAAAAAACAGAACTGAGGCTACGGGTGCCCTGCATCCTATTTATAACATCCGGTGACGTCGCCCTCGACGGAGGCCTTCGAGGGACATCGACCCAACGTCATCGACGCAGGCGCCCTCTGCTGAAAAAGTTACCGAAGTGCACAGCTGTGGACATTACATGTCAAAGATGTGGAATACATAGGAGGCACAATCCATTCGAAATAAAGATTTAAAACAAATATATATATATATATATATATTGCATTGTAGGGCAGTACTCCTGTAGAAGGAAATGTTGCTCATTTGTAATCCTAGTTGTCCATCGTAGGCATCTTCATTAAATTCATAAACACTGATTAGCACCACCTATCGGCTGGAACTCAGAATGGTATTTCTCAAAACATTATTATATTTGTTATCTTGTATCCAAAGTAAAGATAAAAATTCGGCCGATCTGTCTTTCTGTTAACACAGAACAGTACATTTGCACTGCTTTTAGTGAGCATAAAATGGCCAGTCCACCTTTAATATGAAAAAAGAACAAGGAACAGATGGGCAGAGAAAGAACCGGAGAAAAACTGACTAGTCACTTTAATGCAGCCAGACTGCTAATAGCCCATCATGGAAAGTAGTGATAGCTGAGCCTATGTTTATTTTCCCTTGCGGGAGAGAGAAGGAGAGAAGAGTATCTCTCATTCATCTTTAATGTACAGAATGTAATGTAAAGGTGTGAGGAACATTTGCAAATTTAATAAAGATTCCCATGCTGGAAAACTAGGAATACAAATAAGAAACCTTTTCTTTTTCATCATGTGACCTTCATTGATGCTTATGAACAGTATAAAGAATATTTAGCTCATCCTCAATCATCAGGAAGGCTTGAAATATGGAACAAAATGATAGTTCAACCATTCTCCAATGAGCTCTATTTCAGTATGTACGGATTCTTGGCCTACTTGAGCATGCAGTCGCCCATCGGACTCCAATGAATGGTAACATTTTGCTGTTAGGAAAGATTTCTCTTTTAGGCAACAGCCCCTCCATATTCTATGGACCAATTCCTGACTTTTTACAGAGAAGTGAAGTCTTCAGCTTCACATTCCTGGCCTTTTTTCTAATTTATTATGGGGAAACAGACTACTCCTTTAACTGTCCGTACCATGAAACTATGTTCCCCTTTTGACATGTTGGGTAACTTTCATATTGCACACTTAATCTTTAAATGCAGTGCAATGGGGATACCTTTGTATCACCCTAGATTTTTACCAAATGGATTTCGGGTCACTTTTAAGATGTGCCTAAAGACAATCTGGTGGCAGCAGTAACATTTTTGCCATTTCTGCTATTTATTTTAGTGTGCCCATTCCCGTTTACTGCGTTTGGCTACTAACAGTGGCTAATGTCTTAAGATGGCCGTGCCACACTTTTTTTTTGCTTGTTCTTTGGGGCCCCTTTGTTCTTTGGCCGCCTTCCTGCCTTCTCAGTTCAGGAATTCCCTTTTATGGTCATGCATTTACCCAGGAAAGCTGCTGTTTTCGCATGCTATTGTATGCCATTTGTGTATGGACCTAGGAAGTAGGCTGGGTATGTGTGTATGCATGAGTCAGCCCCACAGTGGTCCCCGATTAGACCACTGCTGGTGTGCATGTGTGGTGCAAATCCTTGCTGTTGGAGGGCTGAGTTTGATCACCTGAATTTAGCATAAGAAGAGGGGTCATGCAGACATTCTGGCAGATCAGAAGGAGCCAAGTATCCTGTGTAATTGTGCAGACGGAAGACCCTAGAACGAAACCTGAAGAGGCCTAGCGACTGTTAGGCAGAGCTTGTATGCAGTACCCTTTGGGACCACTACACACAATTATGACTACAGGTGTAAGCAAAACCAACCTTTGGTATAAGTGTGTACTACACAGTTTTTGGTAGCGGAGCTGAGCAGCTAGGCTTATCTGAAGAGGGAATGTGAGCTGTAAGGATGTGACACAGAGGTCTACAATCACAGGTATTCAAATAAACTCTTACACTCAAGGTTTCTTGGTCAAACACTTAATAATTTATTCAGTCAGTCAGAAAACATTCTCTAGAAGGAGGCAGTCAATACACTTCAATACTATACTCGTTAAGTTTCTGAAGCATTCAAACTACTTTGAAGGAGGAGCAAAATGGCATTCAGAATACTTTGAAGGAGCACTAGGTTCAGAACATAAAAGAATTACAATTTCTTAGACAGTGCAGATACTTTGAGTTCACCAGAAGAGTCAATTCAATAGTATAGGCGAAAGTCAATGGGCTAGAGTCTTGGATAGGTAAAAACGGTTCTGGCAAGTAAACGGTAAAGTCTCTGCAGAAGTTCTTAGAAGTAGTTTGGTAAGCAGAAGAATTATACGTTGGGTCACAAGCTGATTATGCCTGCTAGTTGCAAATGATTCAAGCACTTTCACCGCAAGTAGTAAGTACTCTCAGTCTGGTTTCACAGTACCTTTCAAATGAAGAAAAAGATGCAGCTGAAGACTTCTGTTCCTGGCAGTTCCTGCAGATCTCGCTGTTCCGGAGCCTCAGTCGCGGGGACAAGAGGGAGGACGTTGGGGGACTCCTGCACTGCACAGAGACTGATCAAAAAAGCTGGTACTTGGCAAATCTTCAATTCCGTTAGCTGTAGAAAAGCACACAAACTGGTTTCCCTCTCCCTGGTTATTTGGTTTCCTGCAGCACTCTGAGGAAAATACAACCAGCTCCGAGAATGGTATCCAGGTGGCTTACGGGTCAAGTGGATTGGTCCCACCAACTCAAAGGGAGAAGTCGTCCTTGCACGGCTTCTCTGTTGAGATGATCTTAGCGGTTTGTACCTGCAGCAGGGCTTTACCGGGCAAACCAATGGTCCAGGAGCTGCAGCAGCCATCCTCTTCAAGCTCGTCTTCGGTTCTTTCGTTCCAGTGGTCGACTCTGCCTTCCAAGCCAAGAGACCCGCCTTTTATCCAGTTTCCTCCTATTCATTCCAGCTTAGCTGCCACTCACCCAGCCGGGTGGCTGTCCTTGCCGGACAGTCAGCCAGCCAATCACGCCAGAGTCCATTTGGGTCTCCTAGGAGACTAAGCACAGGGAGTTTCAGGCACCTCCCTCACTTCCTGCCCAGCCCAGACACTCTGGCGCCAGAGGCGGTCTTCTGTCCTGAAGCCTGCCAAAGGCGAAAGGGACCAAACCTGGTTTGGCGTGCAGAGACAAACTCTAGAAGGGCATTTCCAAAAAGTAATGGCGAAAAAAGAAGACCGGGACCTGTTTAAACAAAGGGGGCTCAGACGCCATCTTGAAAAACACTGCTCCCGCGAATTAACGCTACCGGTGTTCACGGTCGGGAAAAATCATGGTAGTTTGTTGTTAAACCATTTAGATGGGAAAGGGTAGCATTTGACTGCTATATGAGTATCTAGATACAGGGGAAACTAAGTAACCCCCCACCCCCAGCACTCTATTGTAAGATAGGGTGTGCTGGGTCTAGGAATTTAAGAAGACTAGTAAAGTCAATTTCACTTTACTTACTCTGGGAAACTCAGAGAAGGTATTTAAACCCTGGGAAAGCCTAAAAAGGTGTCCCTCTGCCACTGCAATGAGGGTGCTGTGTGACACACATGAAAAGATGATGCCTATGGTTTTGTCTAAAACTCAATAACCAAAAGGAAATACAAGAGTAAAACACATTTCAAAACACATGAGAGAGTGGGAAAAAGGGTCACACTCTCTCCAGGTAAAAAAAAAAATCAATTCCTCAATATCCACCAAAGTTGCTGGTGGTCTCTAAACTGAAGGGAATTAGCACATTTTTAAGACTTCTCTCTAACAGCGACCATTCTTGTTGCTGTCCCGGCGAAGCCCTGCTGGACTACCTGATCTCAGAAGACCTTTGCTGGTGCTCCGACCCTCTGGACTGGTGGGATCAACCAATCACAATGCCTTCGTACGATCCTGCAGCCTGGAGCCTTCGAAGTGTCCCTGGACCACCCGCTGGACTTAACAGCTCTATTTTGGGCAACTGTG